>NC_132876.1:32119567-32429067 GCF_048164855.1 Canis lupus baileyi
TTACAAAATGGTGATAGTCTAATTCTGGCTTTCTTGCTTGCTTGCTTTTTTCTGTCTTTCTGCATTTATTAGGTAAAATAATTCTATAAGAGAAACCTACCCTCATCAACTATTTGGTTACTCTGAAGTACAGTTTATATAGGAAAGGCAGGTTAATGACTTTTTCTAAAACTTTCTTGGTTTTATGAGTTTTCAAAATAATGAGTTGGACTTTTTAAATATCATTATGAACCCAAGGATTCAAACATAGTTGATATATTTTAATCATTACACTTCAAATTATTGATGCTCAAATTGTTTTTTAAACTGATTTGTTATCTTTTTGCAATGTGAGAACCATATTTCATTGTCCCTTGAGAAATCTTTTTTATAGTGAAACATGATTTGGTTAAATAAGTTAAAAGATCTTTTAATTAGGGGTGCTTGGATGGCTCCGTCGGTTGGGTATCTGCCTTCAGCTCAGGTCATGATCCCAGGGTCCTGGAATCAAGCCCCGCATTGCTCTCCCTGCTCAATGGGGAGCCTGCTTCTGCCTCTCCCTCTGTTTTCTGTTTCCCCCTGCTTGTACTCTCTGTCAAATAAATAAATAAAATCTTTTTTAAAAGTTTTAAGATTTTATTCATGAGAGACAGAGACAGACACAGGCAGAGGGAGAAGCAGGCTCCATGCAGGGAGCCCGATGTGGCACTCCATCCCGGATCCCAGGATCATGCCCTGAGCCAAAGGCAGACGCCCAGCCGCTGAGCCACCTAGGCGTCCCTAAAAATTTTTTTTTATTAAAAATCTGCTCTAAAAATTTTAGTCAGCTGAGAACTTAAATCATTTTCATCAGCCTTTCATTGCCTAAAAAATGTGAGATTCCCTTTAATGTGGGAGTATTAAGTGTATTTATATCAAATTATAATTACAGGAAGAAATACAAGAAAAAGAAATCTAAGAAGAGTAGAAAAGATTCCAGTGATTCAAGCTCTAAAGATTCCCAGGAAGAGTTTCTGGAGAATCCCTGGAAGGATCGATCAAGTAAGTTCTTCTGGTAGACTTTGACTCAGAACAGATAAAACATTAAATTAACTAGTCAAAATATGAATCTGTTTCTGAACATCTTTCCTGTAGAGCCTGAAGAACCCTCAGATTTAATTGGCCCAGAGGCTCCAAAAACACTTGCCTCTCAGGATGATAAACCTTTGAAGTAAGTTAACAGTGTATTTAAAATATCTAAAGTAGAGGCACCTGGGTGGCTCAGTTAAGCATCTGCCTTCAGTTTGGGTCATGATCCTGGGGTCCTGGAATGAAGCTCCACATCGGGTTCCCTGCTCAGCAGGGAGTCTGTTTCTCCCTCCCCCTGCTCTCTCTCACTCTCTCTCTCTCTCAAATAAATAAAATCTTTTTAAAAATAAATATAAATAAAATATCTTGAAGTACATTCCTGAAAGTACGGCCCTAACTTACCTTTCCAACTTCCAGCTGTATCTCCCTCTATGCCCTTATTTACATGCCAAATTCCAAATGAGCTGAACTAAAACGTCCCTATATTTACTGTGTACTTTCCCACGTCATGCCTTGTTCACCTTATGTCTTCCCCCAACATGCCTTCACTTCTTTTCCCTGCCCTTGTTTCTTCACTACTCCCAATTTCATCCTGTTAACATCCTTACCATCTTTCAAAGCTCTTTTCAAAAGGAGGGGTCATGTGCTGATTCCCAGGACCCTTCTCTCTACAAGTAGATGGGATTCCTACCCCTCTTTAATCTTCTAGTCCTCACGGTATTTTCTCTTTCTTCTGTGCAGTGTTTTTTATATGTTCTGCATTGTATTGCAGTTATGTCCCTATCAGTATATAAATTCCATAAGAAGAGAGATTATTTTTGTCTTATAAGCTCTGAGTTTAATAGGTATTCAAGATGTAGTCAATGAATTGAATCGAAGGGATGATAGTTTTTAAAGTCCCCTCAAATGAAAGTTAATAGATAATTGTTATTGTATAGCATTGTTACTGGTTCTGAGTCTAAAAAGTATGTTAATTTGAGATATGTTAGTTCTTTTTTTTTTTTTCTTTAAGGGGTTAAACGGGAAAGGAATTCACTGGAGGCAGAAGCCATAAAGGCAGTGCCTGTAGGGATAAATTGATCCGTAATTGTAAACCATGAATCTAGGCTCACTAACATCAGTTCTTCTGTTATTCCAAAGCATGTCTGTATTTCTGGGTTAGTTATGTAGGTCAGAGTGCAGTGTTCACTAATTAAAGTAATTCATGTTGGGCTTCCCAGCATGCTGCCACTCAGCAACTGTTATTTGTGCTGTTTTCTGAGAGAAAATCTTTTTGTGCTCTCTTTAGATGAAATACTTTTTATAATGAACCTTTTCTGAATTCTGAATTACTTTGTAGCTATGGCCATGCTCTGTTACCTGGTGAGGGTGCAGCTATGGCTGAATATGTAAAAGCTGGGAAACGTATCCCAAGAAGAGGTGAAATTGGCTTGACAAGTGAAGAAATTGCATCATTTGAATGCTCGGGTTATGTAATGAGTGGTAGCAGGTAAGTTACTGGCATCAAGATCAGTTTCCATGATTAGATCTTTTCCTTTCTCACTACCAGAATTATATTTTGGTAATTGATTTTCATTAAGTGATCATTCCTTATGAAAAGTAGAGTATAGATTTTGGTTTAATATTGGTTTTATTGGTATAAACATAGTTGTCTAAAATTCCAGGTAAGTGTGCAACTCATCCTCAAAATCAGCTATCTCTCCAACTTCAAAGATCAATCTTTCCAGTGTCCTTTCCTAGTTTGTATTTTGGTACAGGTAGTTTGTCTTCTGGAGGATATAGTTAATTCAGTTATTTATCACTGCCCCATGAGGAATATGGCATTCTGGTAGTAGGAAATCATTTTCATGAGACAGTGTATCCTGTTTTCTGAATTTGCCTCTAGTTTTCTGTAGAGTCAGAGAATGTAGGTTCTAATTATCTGTGGACTCTGCGAATGAAGAGCAGAAAAGGATTATAACAGCATGGGAAAGTAAATATAAAATTGTGGAAGAAAAAGCAAAGTACCAGGAAGAATGAGGAGAGTGAATTAATAGGGCATCAGTACCAAGATCAGACTGAGTTTTAGATTTTTTAAAATGTTATAAACTTTTAAAAGCAGGTAAATACTAAAATAAAGTTGGAGGCAGATATTTGGAGAACCCCTGAAGCACCTCCAGAATCTTGGAATTCTGAGGACCAGCTACAGTAAGACAAAAAGAAATGAGAGTCATAAGCATTGAAAGGGAGGATATAAATCATTTTCTGTGGATGATGTGATTTTTTTTCCTTAGAAAATCCTAAAGAATCTTCAGATGATTCTGAATAATAGAAGGGCTTAATAAATGGTTGAGTATAAGGTTAATACATAAAAATCCATTGCATTTCTATACACCAGGAAACAATTATAAAATATAATTAAATAAAAAGAAAACATTTATGATAGTATCAGAGAATGTGGAGGACTTAGGAATAAATCTTAATAAGAAATGTCCAAGACCTCTGTAGGAAAAACTGTAAAACATTCTTAAGAGATATTAAAGGGGTGCCTGGAGGGATGCCTGGGTGGCTCAGCGGTTGAGCGTCTGCCTTTGGCTCAGGTCCCGGGATCGAGTCCCACATCAGGCTCCTTGCATGGAGCCTGCTTCTCCCTCTGCCTGTGTCTCTGCCTCTCTCTGTGTGTCTCCCATGAATGAATAAATAAAATATTTTTAAAAATAAATAAATAAAGGAGTGCCTGAGTGCCTCAATTGGTTAAGTGTCTGACTCTTGGTTTCAACTCAGGTCATGATCTCAATTCATGAGATTGAGTCACATTGGGCTCTGCACTCAGCGGGGAATCTGCTTGAGTTTTTTTTCCTCTCCTTCTGCCCTCCCCAATAAATAAATAAATCCTTAAAAAGAGACATTAAAGAAGACTTAAATGGAGAGATACCATGTTCCTAGATAGGAAGCCAGTATATAAAGTTATCACTTCTCCCCAGATTGATCTGCATATTCAGTGTAGTTCCAGTCAAAATCATAGCAGAGTTTTATGTGAGATTTAATAAGTTGGTTCTAAAATTTATGTTAGACTAGAGGGCCAAGAATGGCCCAGTCACTTTTGAAGAACAGGAAGATGAGATTTGCCCTACCAGATACAAGGACTTATTATGAAGCTTACAGAACTTTAGAAAGTATGGGAGAACAAATGAATTGTTCAGCGGGATAAAATATGGAGCCATGGGGCGGAGCCATCCATATGTGAACTTAGTTCTATGAAACAGATTGCATGTCAGATCACTGGGGAAAGAAGGAACTATTCAGTAAATGGAACAGGAGAAAAATGGTTATCCATATGGAAAAAGATGAATAGAATCCTGCATCACCATATTTAAAAATCAGTGCAAGTAGGGGTGCCTGACTTAGTCAGTAGAGCATGATCTAGATCTCAGGGTTGTGAGTTCAAGCCCCACACTGAGTGTGGAGCCTACTTAAAAAAATTTTTTTTAATTAAGAAAAAAAAAAAAAAAACAGGGCAGCCCGGGTGGCTCAGTGGTTTAGCGCTGCCTTCAGCCCAGGGCCTGATCCTGGAGACCCAGGATCGAGTCCCATGTCGGGCTCCCTGTATGGAGCCTGCTTCTCCCTCTGCCTGTGTCTCTGCCTCTCTCTCTGTGTGTGTCTCTCATGAATAAATAAATAAAATCTTTATAAAAAAAAAACAGTGCAGCTAGAATAAGGGCTTAAATGTCAAAAACAACTTGAACACTCTTAGTATAAAATAAAAGTAGATCTCTAATAGATCTTGGGGTAGCAAAGTGTTTCTTAAGGGAGATTCAAAAAAATGTAGCAAAGTGTTTCTTAAGGGAGATTCAAAAAAATCATAAAATAGTGATACGTTTGCCTAAGTTAAAAGAAACAACTTTTGTTCATCAAAAGACATCTTAAAATAGATAAAAAGGCAAGTTTTAAGCTGAGATAAGATCTTAAAACTGATAGTGTTAAGAATATTTAAAGAATATGTACAAATAACCCAAACTAATAATGGGAAAATGACATAATCATTTGTTAGGAGTAGAAAAATATATGGCCTATACATACATAAAAAAGATGTTCATTATCATTGGAAATGAAAATCAAGAACATGCCGAAATACCATTTTACATCTATTTGATAGACAAAAGTTCAAAGTTCACCCAGGGGCACCTGGGTGACTCTGCTGAGCATCTGCCTTCGGCTCAGGTCATGATCCCAGGGTCCTGGGATCGAGCCCTGCATCAGGCTCCCTGCTCAGTGGGGAGCCTGCTTCTCCCTCTCCTTCTGCCTCTCCCCTTGCTTATGCTCACTCGCTCTCTCTCTGTCAAATAAATAAAATATTTAAAATAATAATAAAAAGTTCTAAGCTCTAACAATACCAAGCATTGGAGAAGATGTAGATCTATAGGATCTCTTAAATATTGCTAATGGTGATATAAACTGGTACAACCACTTTGGAAAATAATCTGACATCATCTTGGAAGGTTGAGCATTTGTATACTTTATGAAGCAGCAGCTCCATTTCTAGATACTCAAGAAAAAAATCTTTCCCATGTATTAGGAGACAGGTACATAGATGTTTTACAACATTGTTCACATAGCACTTTGGGTTCCAAATAAAACTATTCACTGTACCCTGAGCAACTTTACATTGTCATCTCCTTGTCTTTGCATCCTGCTGCTACTCCACCTTCACACTAATCTTAAATGATTCTCCCCTCTTTTCCTTACTCAGTTTTCTCTATTTTTTCTAGATATAGGTCAAGCCTTATCTCAAACTGATTGTGTAGGATTGGATTACATATACATGAGTTGCATAAAGTTTTCCCTCTAAGTTAGCAGACCTTTTGAAGATGATGTAATAATTTCCCTCTGCCCCTGATTTGTTTGCCCTTATGATAAATCTCCTTGAGCTGCTATTGGAAAGTTAAATCCACTCACAAAACTCATCAAAAAATTCTATTGTAGTATTAGACCTTTTGGTTGTTTGATAAATTAGAACCATGAGGAAGTTTTACCCAATTGATGACAACTTAAACCTTTCTTCTGTCCTACTGTCACTTCCCTGAAGGCACATTCTGCATATCACATAGAAAGTTTAATAATTTGCTAGTTTCTGGTTGTTTTAGTAGAAACAACAGAACTAGACTTATGCCCTTAGTATCTGAAATTAATAACATTCATGATGTTGACAGAACATCAGATCATTATTTGAATACCGGAAATGAATCAAAGGACACATTGACAGATAAAATTAATGATCTTTTGAAAATCTAACCCATTACCAAAACAATTTCTATTTGTCAGTTTTTTAAATAGACCATTCTGTATTAAGGATTAGTGAGGAAGTACTATGAGAATAATTACTGAGAAATTAAGCCAAAAATAAAATTATCTCCAGGCATCGCCGAATGGAGGCCGTGCGACTGCGGAAAGAGAACCAGATCTATAGTGCTGATGAGAAGAGAGCCCTGGCGTCCTTTAACCAAGAAGAGAGGCGAAAGAGAGAAAACAAGATTCTGGCCAGTTTTCGAGAGATGGTATACAGAAAAACTAAAGGGAAAGATGACAAATAAGGATTTTCTGATTGTTAAGCAGACATTTTTAACAACAAAAAAAGTCTGGGTTCTATATATACATACAAAAAGATTATGACCTGAAAAAGCTTTACAGTGCTACTGTGCCTTCTATTTAATTCTTTCAGTCCTTCAATAAAAAGCTGCTTATTGATATAATTTTAGCAAGTTCTTTGGGTTATTTTTGGATTGATCATAATAACTTTCTGGTTTAAAAATCCAAATTATGAATGAAATCTTATTGTACTTGGGGAGGTGGCATTGAGAGAAAGTGTCAGTAAGATAAGAAACTTAACTCTCATACCATGGGACAGTGCTACTATTAGCTCTACATGATGCCCGTCCCCCACCCCCACCCCAACTGAACTTGTGGGAAATTATCATTCCTCTGTGTTGAATGTGTTATAAATGGACTTGATAGAAACATACAGGAGGCCACTTTTGTTAACAAGATGGAGGCATTGCTGAAAAAGCAAATCTGGAATTTGAATATTAACTTGTGTAACATATAGTCTGCCCTGGAAGTATTTTGGTTTTTGTCCCTACCTCTACCCCAAATCCAACAAAGAAGCCAAAAAACAAACTAACCCACGGACTTACTGAGTTGAAAATGTGAACGTTAGTGTTTTAAATTCTTAAAAGGTTACTTAGAAATGGTTCTTCAAATATAAAATATTTGGAAGTGCACTGTTGTGCCAATGTAAGTACATTATTTCCATCTAAGCTATGCCTAGATGATTATTTGAATACTGGAAATGAGTGGGAGTCAACTATGGTTAGGAGTTTAATAGGGCAAAATATATTGAAGCATTGGTTTTAATTTAGTCATTTTATAAAGGATGAAACTAGAATTATATTAAACATATTTTAAGTCTGTCCTTTATGTAATAAGCATATTTCATTTTAAATATTGTTAAACGTTTCAGTTTATTTTTTACATCTGTCCTTCAGTTCAACTTTGTATAGAACCCCTCACTTTATCACTTTTTTATGGCTACTATTGACTTTTAATTTTGTGAGAAATGGAAAATTCTGGGACTAGCAGTTCTCATGATCTTTTTTCTTCCATTATTTTGTTCAGTTTGAGTTGTTAGGTCACAAGAGGGAAGGGAAAGGGGACAGTGGAAGTTTTGGCTGTTTTTGTTAAAAGTTATTTTGAGCTGTGTTATTATGTGTCTAGAATAAATCTAAGTGACCTGGGGGATGGAGAAGTTCTAACTCTGTGATTATAAAATGCCCTCTTTACTTGTAATAGTTTAAAGTGTTTTTTTCCCCAACATTTTAAAATAAAGCAATCATATTTCAAAGTATAGATAAAAAGTTTTACTATTTAACGTATGTTCTAGGAAAGTGTCTACCTTTAACCCACAGCTAAGGTACTAAATCATTTGGCATGTAGCAACATTTATGACCCCTGAATCTGAAGTGATTCCTGTTTATCATCGTTGCTGCCTAACCTGATAAATCTCATTTCCAAAAGGTAAAGGGAAGCCAGGTTCCAAATTTATGAGTTGTAATCCGTCTACTTCCCTGTGTGATAAAACCTAAATTTACAATCCCTATTTAAGAATTTTGTTCTCTAAGAACACTATTTTTTGTACTGGTTCCTGGAAACTGAATGAGTTTGCACTCTTATTTTCAGTAGGCAAAGCAGTGTAAACTCGGTGATAAAGGATTCTTGTGGGTTTTTATTGGATTCTCCTGTCTCCTCCACAGAGTAGATACTCAACAAATGCTTGTCGAGTAAATGAAAGGAAACATTAACGTATTTTAGAACTTTGTCATTTCTTTCATCAAGGTTTGTTCAGGAAAGATCGGCCAAAGAGCAGCTTCAGTAGCATGTTCTTTGGAAAAGAGGAGGGAAGAATAAAAGGGCTAAAAGTTTTTTATTTTGAGCTCATGAGAGGTACTGCTGCAAATTGTGTTTAATCATCTGAGCCATAAGTCCAATAGGAGGACTATTATATTTGAAATGTATTTTTTTTTCTTCAGGAAGACTTATCTAGTTTCCCACCTCCTTGCCTGTTGTTCTGATAAGATTGCCCCTCCTTTTATGTTTATTGCACAAATGTAACAGAAGAAGGAAAAATTAGGGATCCCTGGGTGGCGCAGCGGTTTGGCGCCTGCCTTTGGCCCAGGGCACCATTCCTGGAGACCCGGGATCGAATCCCACGTCGGGCTCCCGGTGCATGGAGCCTGCTTCTCCCTCTGCCTGTGTCTCTGCCTCTCTCTCTCTGTGTGTGTGTGACTATCATAAATTAAAAAAAAAAGAAAGAAAAATTACCCAGTCTTCCCACATCAATTGTCTTTAGTATTCTGTGTTCCCTTCCAGTGCTTGTCTGCATAAATATGTATTCTGACATACATGTAAGTAATCACTCCTAATGTAATCCTGTCTTTGGTGTTTTAAACCTTTGCAGTCAGGTAAGACAGCCCCACAGGGATGATAGGAACAAGCAATGATCTGGTGTGAGGATGGGAGGAAGACCAGAAAGAAGTAAGGGTGGCAACCAGACCTTCCCTGTTTTATTGCCTCCTGTCTTCAAGCCAGCCTGCTGCCGTCAGGTTGTGATGCTGTGTTGTGGTAGGCAGCACGCCCAGTTTCAGAGTATCAGCATATATTATTTAACAGTGAAGCTTAACTCACAGTAAGTGAAAGGGTCTCTGAGCAGGGAAATCCTTAGACTGGTTATATTATGAGCTGTAGAACTGTTGCCAGTTTTCTTTTCCTCAGTTATGCCCGAAAGAGGTGTGTCTGGACTAGAAAATTAGGCTCAAATGGGGGAACAGGCAGCCAAGTATCACTCTCAGTTTGGTCTGATGGATGAATTTTAGCAAATCTCTAAACTTGGCTTCTGTACCTGTAAGACTCTAAGTGATGTAGACAGTGGTGGGAAAAAACATTTAGAAATGGAAAATAACTTACTGGTTACTCTGCTAATGTGATGGAAGTTGCCAAATGGAAAATGAATGCAAAAAAAAAAATACAGCTGGATTGTTTGCCACAAATTTATTATTCAATAAATATTCTGTGGTTTGATGTGCAGTATTGTATTTTTAATACATTTTGATTAGAAATCCAATCCTAAAACATTCTGTAAGACTTAGACACAATTGAATTAGAAGGGAATTGACTCCATTAAAATATTTTTGGCCTCAATAGTGTCCCTCAGCCATTTTTCTCGAAAGCGAGTCTGTCCTGGTCTGCAGAGGAAGAAAAACAAACATACCTAAACTTTTTAACATAAAACAAAACATTGAGCCAGGGATTCCCTGTTTATTCTGTTACATTTCTAGTGAGCAAGAAGTCTTTTGGGGGTGGGAAGTGCAGATTGTCTCTATTCCATAGGCCCAATCAGTGAAAGGATTAATGAGTTTATATGTAAAGATTCTTTAAAAGAGCTGCTATACAAATAAAGATTACTATATAGGACTTAATTCCATGTGACTGTGAAGTTTCCCGATAGAAACAATAGACACGACCCACTTTGCCCCCACCATCCTTTAGCAATTAATCCTCAAGTTTCTACTTACTGAAAAATGAGACATTAAAAAAATTTTTTCTAGAACAATGGCAGAATCTTACTTTCAGCCCATCCTAACGGGGTGAGTGGGCCAAAGAAAAAAAGTGACCATTACATGAGTTATCAGTGGCTATGAGCCTGCTGGGTTCCCAGGATGTGATGACCTTTGCCTACTACCCATTTAAAATGAGTCTCCAGGGGCACCTAGTTGGCTCAGTTAGTAGAGCAGGGGACTCCTGATCTCTGGGTCATGAGTTCTAGCCCCACGTTGGGGGTAGAGATGACAAAAAAGAAAAGTCTCCATTACCTGTGAACTAATGAAAGGCCCTCAAAAATATAAGAGACCTCAATGGGCATATCCTAAGAGAGAAAATGATAACTGTTAGTTTGTACCAATCATACCAACTCATAATTCTTTCCATCCCTACACTTGTTCATATGTATACTCTTAAGTTTCTGAAATTCATCATCCTTATTGGGGATGAATGTAGGTGGTAGTTCTTTGTCACTTCAAATCTCCATTCCTCAAGAGATCTTTTTGACAACAGATACCTGAAGAATCTCTGCAAAATTGGGAACAAGTCAGGAAAGGCTCGTGCTCCTCATGGATAGTCATTTACCTTCTTTACCTGTTCCACTTTACTCAGTTGACAGCATTTACCTCTTAGGAGTAGCATAAGAATGAAATCATACAGATAAACAAAGTTTGAAAACATTTTTAAAGCAGCATAGAAGTGTAGGTTGTAATATTGTCTCAGTGGTCCCCACCCATTCTCCCTTCCAAAATTATATTTGGAATTCTGAGCAAGAGCCCTTCTAAGCCCGCAAAGTACAGTCTCTGGTCATGGTCTTGCTTACCTCTAGCAGCCTTACTTTCCAATCTCCAACCTTGCCAGTTAGCAAGACAGCCAATGGCAAGATGTAGATGTATGACCAGAAGTGAGAGCTCCACATCCTTTGCCTTTTTACATTATTTCAGGTTCAAATAGATAAATTTGTAGTGGGCTAGGATAAATACAAGACAGTTGGCTCACTGTGTAGTCCTGTATAAAGCTCTGGAGTCAGACAACACCTCAGATAACTTCTGTGAAAGGACGGACGGCAAGGAGGGGAAAAGCTTGTTTACGTCTGCTGTAATCCAAGCATTATGCCTGGAACCAGCCCTACTCCTCTGATGATCCTAGCCCTGGATTCATGGATGTTATTTTGACTCCTTTCACACCAGCTATCAACATATTTTATATTCATTGTCTACCCGGTGGCTACACACAGTCATTCCTTCAAGTATTCATTGAGTGCCTATTATTTGCCAGGTGTCATTTTACAGCAAGACAAAAATTCCTGCCTTTGTGAAGCTTACGTTCCAGTAGGGGAAGCAGACAATAACAAGACAATAAATTACACAGACTATCAGAAGGTAATAAAGTGTTAGGGAGAAAAGGCAAAAGCATGGGGGAAGAGAGAGAAAGTGGTGTAGGAGGTGAAAGCAGGATGTGCACATATGTAGGGTAGGGTGTTCCAGTCAGAGGGAACAGCAAATACAGAGGCCCTGAGGCAGGACTCTACCTGGATTATTAATGAGTCGCAAGATCACAGCAGCTGGAGGAGAAGGAGGGAGGGAGGAGGAAGAGGTAAGCAGAAATAATAAGGGACCAGGTCACACAAGGCCTGGTGGGCCCTCACTACTCCAAGTGTGCTCTGTGGGTGGGCCTGCAGCATCAGCACCGCCTGGGAGCATCTTAGCAATGCAGAATTCAGGCCTCACCCCAGACCTGCTGAATCAGAATCTTCCTTTCAACAAAATCTCTAATTTGCATGCAAAAAAAATAATTTGTATGCACTTTGAAGTTTGAGAAACATGTTGGAACGTTTTAAACAGAAGAGTGACATAAATTTGTTTTATAAGGCTCACTCCGGCTGGCAGCTGCTGTATTGAAATCATATATGGTAAAGGTGAGGGTAGAAGCAGAGAGACCAGTTAGAAGGCTATTGAAAAAATAATCTCGGTAAGACATGATGGTGTCTTGTACCAAGGTGGTAGAAGTGGAGCGGTAAGAAATTGTTGGATTCAGGACCTATTTTTGAAGATACGGCCAAGAAGATCTCCTAACGTGTTAGATGAGGGGTATGAGAGTCAAGGATGATACCAAGGATTTGGGCCATGAACTGAGATGAGGTGTCTGCAGGCAGGTCAGGTTGAGAAGGAAAAATTGGAAGCTCAGTTTTAGATACAAGAAGTGAGATGGTTATTAAACACCCAAGTGGCAGAGGTCTGGCCTGGAAATACAAGTTTGGGAAGCATAAGCCAGAGGTGGCATTTAAAGCCAGGAGACGATAAGATCACCAAGGAAATAAGTGTAGAGGACAGGTTTAAGGCCAATAGAACCTGAGAAGGAATGGTCAGTGAGGCAGGAGGAAACCCTGGATAGTATGTTGTTATGGCAGCCAAATGGAATGTCTCATGAATCGGGGAGTGAGCAGCTATGGCAAGTGCTGCAGATTGGCCAAGCAAGATGAGGACAGAAATAGGACTTAGTTTAACAAAGAAGGGATCATCAGTGACCTTGACAAGAGATGTCTCCATTCTCACTGAAGTCTCATCTAAGCGAACGGGGGAGAAAAGGAAGAACTTACTGGAGGTTTGTTTTTGGTGATCTTGATGGTGAAGTAGGCAGAGGCAGAGACTTGTGCAATAGGTATGTTAGCAGTTGGGTTGCTCCAGTGTACACAGTAGATGTAGTGGTAGCTGTGAACCAAGTCTTCTCTCTCTATAAACTCTGTGCAGTGCACCCAGCAGTCTTGATACTCCCAAGTCTGTTTCACAGAAAAAGGAAAGAGCACACAGAACGAAAGGCAAACTTCTATTCAAGTCCTTTAGGTAAAGGCAACACACAACAGTAGGGCTTACAGCCCTGCTCCTGGCATCCATTTCTAACATTTTAAATTGGGATTCAAACTAGAGTCAACTCCCAATTATCTCCACAAGTGAAGGAGAGAAAAGGCGGAGTGACCTGAAGTGAGTGAATAATGCAACATCACTGGAGATCGGGCTTTGGAACACAGAGGCACACACTCAGATGTGTAGGTACACAAACACACCACATATGTATACACACTGACCTGCCTCCAGACCCTTACTTGGGACGCAAGTTTGGTTAATTGGAGAGTAATTGGAAGTGATTAGAACATGTGTTCTACACACTCCTCTTGGGAGGCCTTATGACTGGAAAGCAATAAGGCTGATTTTCACAAGCTGGTTTTGACAATCAGACTCATTTCAATGCAGCCATCGGTGGTCTAATAAAATAAGTTTAGAAAAGGAATGAGGGCAGCCCCTGTGGCTTAGCGGTTTAGTGCCGCCTTCAGCCGGGGGTGTGATCCTGGAGAGCCGGGATCGAGTCCCACATCGGGCTCCCTGCATGGAGCTTGCTTCTCCCTCTGCCTGTGTCTCTGCCTCTCTCTCTCTGTCTCCATGTCTCTCATGAATAAATAAATAAAATCTTAAAAAAAAAAAAGGAATGAATCAGGCACTAGGATCATCCAGGCCCCTCAGATCCCTATTTATCCCCTTGGAGAAGTTTTTCTCTCCAAAGCACAAATCTTACTAGTGCCTAGGGCCCCACAGAAGTGGCAATGCAGCCCCTATTCTCAGCACAACGTTTGGAAGCTGTAGGTATTCAACAAGTTTGATTCAACTGAATCCCCTTGGGTTGGCGACTGGGGCACAGGAAGCTTTCACATTAAAAAAAAAAATCCTGAATGAAGATGAAGGTCCACAGAAGGAAGGAAGTGGGACAGTCTAGTGATTTCAGTGGTGGAGAAGGAACAGTAGGAGGGGCATGGCTAAAAGACTTCAGGCCCTCTAAAAAAAAAAAAAAAAAAAGTAGGTTGGGCTTCTGCCTCAGCTTCCTTTATTTCAAACTTAGACCCAATTCATTGATTCAGCCAGCCAGACAGGAGCACCAGACTCTAGCTTCCTTGGGATCAGGATTGTGTTTTATTCAAATTGTCGTTGCTTTTAATGAAGGAGCCTGCTAACCCTTTGCAGCCCATTGGAACACGTCTTTTCTTTCCAACCTTTTGAAATTAATAGGTTTCTTCAGCCCTAATATTTAGTCTGTCACACAATCAAAGACTTTGTACCATCATAAGGGTCCCTAGAGACCACTCAGGGAAGCCCTTCACTTTGCAGATGAGAGTATTGGGGCCTAGAAATGGGAAGGGACAGTCCTGTGCAACAGCTGGAACTGGGACTGGGACCCAGGGCTCCCAAGCAGCCAGCTCAGTGCTCTCTCCACCCCACCAGATGTCTCAATTCTAAGATTTTCTTCCTCTCAATTTGGTATCCCAAGTGTTTTGTTTTCCTTTGGTGAGTTAAGGCAGCCTTAGACACATTAAATTCAGCTATTTCCATCAGGCCAATTTCCCCATTTTTATCATTGTTCAGGCAGCTGACTCTTATGTAGCTCCAGGGAGTGTGTGTTATTCTTGTATTTTGTAATTTTTACATAACATTGCTTCATATAGTCGCTTCCAGGAAACAATATCTCATTGAGCTACTCTACCATGGATGGCTTAGCCAATTACATATTATTGGACACTCAAAATCAACAGGCACCTGGAAGTATATGCACAAAACTGTTATCAATGGTAAGTGACCCTTGAAGGAGTAGAACTGGGTATTATGGGAGTGGCAGGGGAGCTTTTGTTTTTTACTTTGTGTCCTTTTGCTCACTGGGGTTATTTTTGTATAGTCTTATTTTATTATAAAAATAATTTTAACTGTGTGTTAGGCATTGGGGATTTTCCAAATTTTCTCTTATAAAGAACTTATTTGTGTATTCCTATTGCCAGATTGTGTCCCTTAGAATAAACTAATTGTGCCCATTGGCAATGTATAAGTGTACCTATTCCCTCCCGCAAACACACACACCTTTGGACACCAGGTTTAATCATTCTTATTCACATTATAATACCTTAAAATCTTAAATTTGCATTTTTCACTGATAGTAAAACTCCATGATTTTTGTCACCAAAGAGAACTCTTCCTCCCATGGAGGCCAAAGTATATCAGACTTGTGATCAATGCTTTATTTTGCTGCTTAATCAGAAAGACTTAATCAGGGGCACCTAGGTGGCTCAGTCGGTTAAGTGTCTGAATCATCTCGGCTCAGGTCATGATCTCAGGGTCATGGGATGGAGCCCACAATGGGTTCCATGCTCCGTGCTCAGTCTGCTTGAGATTCTCTGACTCTCCCTCTCCTTGTGCCCCTTCCTCTGCTCATGCATGCTCTCTCTCTTTCTAAGATAAATAAATAAGTAAACTCTTTTTAAAAAAAGGCAGACTTAGGACAAACTGTCCAACCTCTCTGAACCTCGGGGTTTCTTATCTGTAAAATGGGTACACTAATGTACCTACATGCAGGTTTGTTGTGGGAATTAGATGAGATCATATATGAAGTGCTTAGCAGTACTAATGTGCCATCCCCTGGTGTATGGTGCACCCTGGGAAGTCTGCCATAAGCTTGAGAAAGCTCTCCATCAGAAATGTCTGACATTTTTTTAAAAGATTGTATTTATTTATTCATGAGAGACACAGGGAGAGAGAGGCAGAGACACAGGCAGAGGGAGAGGCAGGCTCCTTGCAGGGAGCCCAATGTGGGACTCGATCCCAGGTCTCCAAGATCAGGCCCTGGGCCAAAGGCAGCGCTAAAACGCTGAGCCACCCGGGCTGCCCAGAAATGTGTGGCACTTAGATGGTAGACTTTACTTCTCGGGCTCACTGCATTAGCAGGGCTGGGAACAAGGTGATTTTGTGTCAGTAGCTATATTAGAGCTTTTAACTTTTCAGTTACCTTCTACTTTCTAATCATCTTATCCTCCTAACAGTCCTACAAAATAGGTAAGCTCTTCATCTGTGAACAAATAACGGTATGGAGAGAATAAATCTGTCTGTGTATTCAACACAAATTTATAGAGCATCTCTGTGTACCTGACCTTTCTAGGGGCTGGGGACAGAGAATTGGATAAAAGCGTCTGCCCTCATGAGCCATATGATCTGTAGGTAGAAGAAAGGCAAAAGGTAAATAAGTAAAATCTAGTATCTTAGGTAGAGCTGAATGCTAAGGGAAAATGTAAATCATAGGAGAAAGGTTTGCAATTTTACATGAGGTGGCCAGGAAAGGCCTCAGTGAGCACGTGGAATCTTTTTTATTTTTTTTTATTTCTTTATTTTTTTGGAATCTTTTTTAAATTGAGCTATGGTTGGGTCGCCTGGGCAGCTCAGTGATTGAGTGTCTGCCTTCGGCCCAGGATGTGATCCTGGAGTCCCAGGATCGAGTCCCCCATCGGACTCCCTG
This sequence comes from Canis lupus baileyi, assembly GCF_048164855.1. NCBI lineage: Eukaryota > Metazoa > Chordata > Mammalia > Carnivora > Canidae > Canis > Canis lupus. The sequence goes on from NC_132876.1 coordinate 32,136,068, forward strand.
CATGGAGCCTGCTTCTCTCTCTATGTCTCTGCCATTCTCTCTGTGTGTGTCTCTCATGAATAAATAAATAAAATATTTTAAAAACAAAATAAAACAAACTGGGACCCCTGGGTGGCTCAGCAGTTGGGTGCTGGGGGTCTATCTTTGGCTCAGGGCCTGGTCCTGGAGTCACGGGGTTGAGTCCCCCATCAGGCTCCCTGCATGGAGCCTGCTTCTCCTTCTGCCTGTGTCTCTGCCTCTCTCTCTCTCTCTCTCTCTCTCTCTGCGTCTCTCATGAATAAATAAATAAAATCTTAAAAAATATAAATAAATTGAGCTATAGTTGATATACAGTATCATATTAGTTTCAGGTATACAGCATAGTGATTCAATATTTATGTGCATTGTGAAAAGATCACAATAGATCTGTCACCATACAAAATTATTACAATATGATTATATTTTCCCTGCGGTACTTTTCATCCCTGTGACTATTTTATTTTATTTTTGAAGATTTTAAATAATATCTCCCAATGTGGGGCTTGAACTCACAACCCCGAGATCAAGAGTCACACACACCCCACCAACTGAGCCAGCTGGGCATCCCATGACTAGTTCATTTCCTAACTGGAAGCTTGTACCTCTTAATCCCCTTCCCTTGTTTCCCCCAAATCATAACTCCTCCTCTCTGGAAATGACCAGTTTGTTTTCTGTACTTGAGTCTGTTTCTGTTTTGAAATCTTAGTTCATTTGTTTTGTTTTTTAGATTCCATGTGTAAGTGAAATCATATGGTATTTGTCTTTCTTTAACTTCACTCAGCATAATGCTCTCTAGGTTCATCCATGTCATCACAAATGGCAAGACCTCATTCTTTTTTTATGGCTGAATGATATTATAGTCCATATATACAAGGCTTCCCTTTTCTCCACATCCTCACCAAGACTTGTTATTTCTTGTCTTTTTGATACTAGCCATTCTGACTGGTGTGTGGTGATATCTCATTGTAGTTGTGATTTGCATTTCCCTAATGATTAATGATGTTAAGCATCTTTTCCTGTGTCTCTTGGCCATCTGTATGTCTCTCTTTGGAAAAAAATTTCTATTCAGGCCATCTGCCCATTTTTTTTAAAGGATTTTATTTATTTATTCATGAGAGACACAGAGATAAAGGCAGAGACAGGCAGAGGGAGAAGCAGGCTCCCTGCAGGAAGCCCGACGTGGGACTCAATCCCAAGACTCCGGGATCATGCCACGAGCAAAAGGCAGACGCTCAACCGCTGAGCCACTCAGGCATCCCATCTGTCCATTTAAAAAAAAAATTTTTTTTTGATGTTGAGTTGTAGGAGTTTAGAATATTAACCCTTTGTAAACATATTATTGCAAAATATCTTCTCATATTCAGTAGGTTGCCTTTTCATTTTATTGATGGTTTCCTTTGCTATGCAAAGGATTTTTAGTTTGATGTGGTTGCAGTTGTTTATTTTTATTTTTGTTTTCCTTACCTGAGGAGATGGACCAAGAAAAATATTGCTAAGGCTGATTTCCAAGTGTTACTTCCTGTGCTTGCTTTTAGGAGTTTTATGGTTTTGGGTCTTTAGGTCTTTAATTCACTTTGAGTTTATTTTTGTGTATGGTGTTACAAAGTGGTCTGTTTTCATTCTTTTTTTTTTTTTTTTTTTAGATTTTATATGAGAGAATGTGTGTGATAGCGTGTAGGCAGTGGGGAGGGGCAGAGGGAGAGGATGTCAAACAGACTTTACGCTAAGTGCAGAGCCTGACTCAGGGCTTGATCTCAGGACCCTGAGATCATGACCTGAGCCGAAACCAAGAGTCGGACACTCAACTGACTGAGCCACCCAGGTACCCTGCTGTTGGTATTTTGATAATTTTCATTATTATGCGTGTACTGTCCAGCTTTCTTAACACCTTTTATTGAAGAGACTTTCTTTTCCCCGTTGTACACTCTTGCCTCCTTTGGCACAGATTAATTGACTGTATAAGTATGCTTTTATTTCTGGACTCTCTGTTCTGTTCCTTTGAGGTATGTGTTTGTTTTGTACCCGTACCACACTGTTTTGATGACTATAGCTTTGTAGTATAGTTTGAAATCTGGGAGCATAATACTTCTAATTTGCTCTTCTTTTTTTTAAAGATTGCTTTGGTTAGGGATGCCTGGGTGGCTCAGCAGTTGGGCGCCTGCCTTTGGCTTCGGTGGCTCAGCCTTCAGCTCGCATTGGTCTCCCTGCATGGAGCCTGCTTCTCCCTCTGCCTGTGTCTCTGCCTCTCTCTGTGTGTGTCTCTCATGAATAAATAAAGTCTTTTAAAAAATTATTCCATTCCAGAAGCATGGTATATCTTTCCATTTATTTGTCATCTTCAATTTCTTTCATCGCTGTCTTACAGTTTTCAGAGTACATGTCTTTCAATTCCTTGGTTGAATTTATTCCTAGGTATTTTATTCTTTTTGATGCAATTGTATATGGAATTGTTTTTTCAATTTCTCTTTCTGATAGAAACTAGCATGTAGACATGCAATAGGTTTCTGTATATTAATTTTGTATGCTGCAACTTCATTGAATTCATTTATTAGTTCTAATAGTTTTTGGTGGAGTCTTCAGGGTTTTCTACATATAGTATCATGACATCTGTAAATAGTGATGGTTTTACTACTTCTTTACTAATTTGGATGCCTTTTATTTCTTTCTCTTGTCTCATTGCTGCAGCTAGGCCTTGTACTATATGTTGAATAAAATTGGCTAGAGTGGGCATTCTAGTCTTGTTCCTGATCTTAGAAGGAAAGCTTTCAGCTTTTTTTTTTTTTTCAGGATGCTATTAGCTCTGAGTTCATCATATCTGGCCTCTCTTATGTTGAGGTATGTTTCCTCTCACTTTGTTGAGAGATTTTATCATATTTGGATGTTGAGTTGTGTCAAGTGCTTTTTCTGTATTTATTGAGATGATCATATGATTTTTATCCTTTATTTTGTTAATTTGTTAACATAGTATCACACTGATTAATTTGTGTATATTGAAACATCCTTGCACCCCTGGAATAAATCCCACTTGATCATGGTATATGATCCTTTTTACATATTGTTGAATTCAGTTTGTTAATATATTATTAAGGATGTTTGTGTCTATGTTCATCAGGAATATTGACCTGGAATTTTCTTTTCGTGTAGTGTCTGTTTGGTTTTGGTATCAGGGTAATGCTGGTCCCACTGAGTTATTTGGAAGCATTCCTTCCTCTTTAATTTTTTGGAATAGTTTGAGAAGGATAAGTATCAACTCCTTTTTAAATGTTTGGTGAGGGGACCCTGGATGGCTCAGTTGGTTAAGCATCTGCCTACGGCTCAGGTCATGGTCCTGGGGCCTTGGGATGGAGCCCTGCATCAGGCTCCCTGCTCAGCAGAGAGTTTGCTCCTGCCTCTTCCTCTGCCTCCCCCCTCACTCTCTCTCTCTCTCTCTCTCTCAAATAAAATTGTTTAAAAAAATGAATGTTTGGTGAAATTCACTTGTGAAGCCATCTGGTCCCAGACATTTTTGTTGGGAGTTTTTTTCAGTACTGATTCAATTTCATTATTAGTAATTTGTCTGTTCATATTTTCCATTTCTTCTTGATTCCAGTCTTCAAAGATTGTTTCTAGGAATTTATCCATTTCTTCTAGGTTGTTTAATTTGTTTGCAACAAATAATTTTTCAGACTAGTCTCTTCTAATCATTTGTATTTTTTCGGTGTCAGTTATAACTTCTTTCATTCCTGATTTTCTTCCTTCAAGTGCTCTTTTTTCTCGAGTCTTGCTAAAGGTTTTTCAATTTTACCTTTGCAAAGAACCAGCTCTTAGTTTCATTGATCTTTTTTAATGTTGTCTTTTTAAGTTTCTATTTCCTTTATCTTTCTAAGATACTTTTTATTTCCTTTCCTCTACTAATTTTGGGCTTTGTTCTTTTTCTAGTTCCTTTATGTGTAAGATTAAATTGTTTATTTGAGATGTTCTTATTTCTTGATGTGGGCCTATACTGCTACAAACTTCCCTCAGCGTAGAGTCTGCTTAAGTTTCTCTCTCCTTCTCCCTCTGCCTGTCTCCCCTAAAATAAATAAATAAATCTTTTTAAAAAAATTCCCTCTTAGAACTTCTTTTGCTGCATCACATCAATTTTGCATTGTGTTTTCATTTTCATTTGTCTCAAGGTATTTTTTTATTTCCTCTCTGACTTCTTTGTTTAACCATTGATTGTTTAGTATCACATTTAGCCTCCAGGTGTTTGTAGTTTTTTTCCAGTTTTCTTCTTGTAATTTTCTATTTTCATACCACTGTGGTAATAACAAATGCCTGATATGATTTCAGTCTTCTTAAATTTATTGAGCCTTGTTTTCTGGCCTAACATGTGATCTATCCTGAAGAATGTTCCATGTGTACTTGAAAAAGATGTGTATTCTGTTGTTTTTGGATGGAATGTTTTGTATATACATTAAGCCCATCTTGTCTAATGTGTCATTCAAAGTCACTTTTCTTATTGGTTTTCCGTCTGGATGATCTACTGATTAAGTGGGGTGTTCAAGTCCCCTATTATTACTATACTACTATCAATTTCTCCCTTTAGGAACACTTGGTTGGCTCAGTGGCTTAAGTGTCTGTCTTCAGCTCAAGTCGTGATCCCGGGGTCCTAGGATTGAGTCCTATATCGGGCTCCCCGCAGGAAATCTGCTATTCCCTCTGCCTATGTCTCTACCTCTTTCTCTGTGTCTCTCATGAATAAATAAGTAAAATCTTAAAAAAAATTTCTCCCTTTACATTTGTCAATATTTTCTTTATATATTTAGGTGCTCCTGTGTTGGGTACATAGATATTTACAAGTATATTTTCTTGTCGGATTGACCCCTTTATCATTATGTAATGCCCTTTGTCTTTTGCTACAAGTTTTGTTTTATTTTTCTTTAAGATTTTATTTATTTATTCATGAGAGACACACAGAGAGAGAGAGGCAGAGACACAGGCAGAGGGAGAAGCAGGCTCCATGCAGGAAGCTCGACGTGGGACTTGATCCCCGGTCTCCAGGATCACACCCTGGGCTGAAGGCGGCATTAAACTGCTGAGCTACCAGGCTGCCCTACAAGTTTCGTTTTAAAGTCTATTTTGTCTGGTATAAGTATTGCTACTCCAGTTTTCCTTTTTCTTTTTCTGCCATTTTCTTGGAATATCTTTTACCATCCCTTCATTTTCAGTCTGTATGTGTCTTGAGATCTGAAGCGAGCCTCTTGTAGGCAGCATATAGATGGGTTTTGGGTTTACATGTGTTCAATCACCCTGTGTCTTATGATTGGAGCATGTAGCCTATTTATATTTAAAGTAATTACTGGTAGGCATGTACTTAAGATTATTTTAATTGTTTTTTTAAGATTTATTTATTAATTCACAAGAGACACAGAGAGAGAGGTAGAGACACAGGCAGAGGGAGAAGCAGGCTCCTTGCAGGGAGCCCGATGCAGGACTCAATCCCGGATCCCGGAATCACTCCCTGAGCCAAAGGCAGATGCCAACCTCTGAGCCACCCAGGCATCCCATATTTTAATTGTTTTTATAGTTCTTCTCTTTTTCTTTCTTCTCTTGCTCTCTTCCTTTATGAGTTGATTACTTTCTTTAATGTTATGTTTGGATTCCTGTGTCTTTTGTGTGTCTGTTATAGGTTTTTGGATTGTGGTTACCATGAAGTTCATATATAAGACACTATATATATATAGTAGTGTATTTTAACTTAATGGTCTAATTTTGAACACATTTTAAAAAGTGCTACATTTTTACTCCTTTCCTCCTGTTTTATATATAGTCAAAATAATATTTTACATCTTTCTATTTTGGGTATCCCTTAACAAATTATCATAGCTATAATTGATTTTACTGCTTTTGTCTTTAACCTTCATACTAGCTTTATAATTGATTAAGCTGCTACTTCCACTATATGTTTGCTTCTGCCAGTGAAATTTATTCTTTCATACTTGTCTTCTAATTATAACCTTTTCTCCTTAAACAAGTCCCTTTAACATTTTTTGTAACACTGGTTTAGTGGAGTGGTGAACTCCTTTAGCTTTTGTTTAAGAACTCTTTATCTCTCCTTCAATTCTGAATGGTAACCTTGCTGAGTAGAGTATTCTTGGTTGTAGGTTTTTCTTTTCAGTACTTTGAATGTATCATGCTACTCCCTTTTGGCCTGCAACTCTCTGCTGAAAAATCAGTTGATCGCCTTATGGGGGTTCTCCTATATGTAACTATTTATAGTCTCTTGCTGCTTTTAAGATTCTCTCTTCATCTTTTTTGCCATTTTAATTATTATGTGTTTTAGTGTCTTGCTGTGGACCCCGTTGGGTTCCTCTTCTTTGGGGCTCTCTGTGCTCCCTGGACCCAGATGTCTCTTTCCCCAGGTTAGAGAAGTTTTTAGCTATGATATCTTCAAATAGGTTTTCTGTTCCTTTCTCTCTCTCTTTTATTTCTGGGACCCCTAAAATGCAGATGTTGGTGTGCCTGATGTTGTTCCAGTGTTACCTTATCCTACTCTCATTTCTTAAGAATTCCTTTCTCTTAGGTGCCTGGGTGGCTCAGTCTAAGTGTCCAACTCTTGATTTGGGCTCAGGTCATGATCTCAGGAATGTGACATTGAGCCCTATGTCGGGCTCCACACTGGGTGAGGAGCCTGCTTGGGATTCTCTCTCCCTCTGGCCCTCTCTGCTTGAGCTCTCTCTCAAAAAAAAAAAATAAAAATAAAAATAGTTTCTATCTCTTTGTTCAAGTTTTCATTGAGTTCATCCATTCTTCTCCCAACTCTTGTACTTTGTGAGCACTTTTATGACTGTTACTTTGAACTCATCAGATAAATTGCTTATCTCTGTTTTTAGTTCTTTCTCTGTAGTTTTGTCTTGTTCTTGTTCCTCTCCTCTCCTCATTTTGTCTGACTCTTTGTGTTTGTTTCTGTATATTAGGTACATCAGCTGTCTCCTGGTCTTGAAAGTAGTGAGTGGCCTTATATAGAAGGTGTTCTGTGGGGCCCAGTAGTATAATCACCCCTTGTCACCAGAACCAGGCCCCGCTCCAGGGGTGTTCCATCTGTAGGCTACATGCCCTGTCTTGTGACTCAGCTGTGACTGCTGTGGGGGCACTGGTGAGTGAGGCTGGTTCTTGGCCCAGCTGGCTGCAATGCCTGGTAGTGATTTTTGTGGACATGCTGGTAGGTAGGCCTGGGCCCCCACCTCTTCAGGGTATAGGTTGCTTTGGAGGGACGCTGGTTTTGGCCAAGGCAACGCACCAGGTGTGGGCAGGGCAGGAGCTGCTTTAGAGGGGCACCTACCAGGGTAGGTCTGCAGGCAGTGCCAGGGTGGAGTCAGTAGTGGTAGCAAGGTAGATGGAGAATGTCAGAACTGGTACCCACCAGTACTTTTGTTCCCACAGAAAGTTCCTACAGATCCCTGCCCCTCTGGCACATAACTCAAAAATTAGCCGACAAATCTCCTTCACATAATAGCCCAGGCACCTTTCAAACCACTGCCTCTTTGCTTGGTCTCAGAGAGAGTGATAGTGTGTGGGCCCTTTAAGAGCAGAGTCTTGGTTTCCTACAATACTCTAGCTCTCCCAGAATTAAGCAGCTCTGCTGATTTTCAAAGCTCCTGGGATTAAGCCCTGCTGATTTTCAAGGCCAGATGTTATAGGGGCTCATCTTCCTGGTGCAGATCTCCAGGATGGATAGAGCCCAGATGTGAGGCTTGAACCCCCCACTCCTCAGGGAGGACCTGCACACCTGCAATATCCCTCCCATTTGTGAGTTGCCGTGCTGGGATTTAGTTCCCAGTTTTGTCTCTGTCCCTGCTACGCTTCTTAATGTGGCCTTTTCTTTATATCTTTAGCTGTGGAAGAGCTCTTCTATTAGTCTTCAGGTCATTCTCAGAGTGAGTGAACAGGCGACATCTTAACAAAGATCTCAAGAGAGGTAAAGCATGAACCATGAGAACAGATCACAGGGGAGAGGGTTCCAGGCAGAGAGCACTGCAAGTGCAAAGGCCCTGAGGGGGGAGCATGCCTGGCAGTAGAACAGGAAGGAGACAGATGTGGCTGCAGTGAGGAAGGTGAAAGGGGAGAAGGTAGTAGGCGATGACTCTGAGGAATAAGTTGGGAGGGAGGAGGGGACTCAGATCACTTCAAGCTCTGTAGGCCATTGTTAGGACTCACTTTTGCCTTTTACTCAGAATAACTGGTGGCATTGTAGGGGGAACTTTTTCTGCTTGTTCTATGTCCCATTCCAGTCTGATTCACAAACTCTGGGTGCAGTAGGCAGAAGCTTTTGCCCAACTCCAAAGGGAGCCATTCTCCAGAGCAAGAAGGTCCAAGAGTAAGTAAATACTTTGCACCATGCATCTTCATTATGCTCTAGATACCCCTTGTAATTGAAATGTGTCTGCTGGGGTATAAGAAGGTGTGGAACCACCTCATTTCCACCTGACAGAGCCTTCCTAGGGCCTTGGGAACTGCCCTTGGGGCCTCGGCTTTGATGGGCTGGCCAGAGAAACTGAGACAGCAGGAAACTTCTCCTAGGGGTAAGGAGTTTGCCTCTACCTGTTTCAACTTTTTTCTCTCCTGAGGAAATACAGTGAATAGGGATTTCAAGCCATTTTTTAATCCACCCCACCAGTTATGCAAAGCAACCCAGGGCCTTCTCTCTAAAGCTGCCAGGATAAGCCACACAAATGGGTCAGAGCCAGGCACAGGCTGAGAAGAAAAAGGAATTCACAGGCACATTCATCATAGTGTGCGGTCTTTGTGTCCAAAACTAAATCAAAAGGATCCATCAGCATCCCCTCTGTGAATATGACTTCGAAAGTTAGTGATAGAGAAGTCTTGTTTTGGAAGAGCAGCTTTCGGGATCCCTGGGTGGTGCAGCGGTTTGGCGCCTGCCTTTGGCCCAGGGCGTGATCCTGGAGACCCGGGATCGAATCCCACATCGGGCTCCCGGAGCATGGAGCCTGCTTCTCCCTCTGCCTGTGTCTCTGCCTCTCTCTCTCTGTGACTATCATAAATAAATAAAAATTTAAAAAAAAAAAGGAAGAGCAGCTCTCTCCTTAGGCCATGAGGCCCCCAGTTAGAGTACCAGCATGGGAAACTTGCTTAACTGGGAATATCGGATTTTCTGAGGGAGATGTAAGGTTAGGATGATACAAACAGGGAAATATGATTGTGCCTTTGGCCTTCAAACTATACCGTGTTGATTTTGGAACCCAGATGGGGACAATGTTTACTTATTTAGTCACCTTTGAAATCATCTCGGGTTTCTGGATTTTAAACTTTTCATCAAATAATCATTTTCGTTGCTCCTCACCCTTGTATGCCAATCTGGAGTGGTCAACTAACTTACCAGAACGAACTCCTCAATTTGTTTACGGCCCCTTTCTGCCGTGAATTCACCGTGTGTGATCCAGTTGATGTTTTTGATGGGGTTTTCAGCATCTGCAAAAAAAAGTTGAGAATATGTTAGTCGCCTGGTAGTGTGGCATTGTATAACGAGACAGTCCTCCAGGCCACCAAGCAGGGTTACTACCTTCCACGGTCTTAACAGCAGTAGTGACAACGTTCTTAGCTAACTCTAGAGCTAGTTCGTTCACATTGGCATTATCTTCTGTCTCCTGGCTTATAGGACTTTTTTCCACATCCATGTCCTGGATTTTGACATGTTTAGTCTCAACCATTTTCTTTTGCCTGGAAGAAGAAACTCGAGAAGTTATCTCTTGCGCATGTGTGCATGTGTGTGGGTACACACTCATTTAAGTGCAAAGCACCCCTTGAAGGATAACAAGACATAGGAAATGGTTGTTGCTTCTAGGGGGCAACAAGGGCTGAGGGGTGGGGATAGGCGTGAAGCCTTAAGGTTTATCCTTTGTGCCTAGCTTCAAAGATCTATTCCTGAAAACCAAGGATTTTCGGATTCTTATAACCATGAACAGTTTAATCAAGCTGTAGTAGAATGAATCCTAACTTCTTTGGAGTTCTAACAATATTGATCTCTATTTGAGCTTTTTTTAAAAGATTTTATTTATTTGAGAGAGAGAGTGAGTGTGCACAAGCCAGAGAAGAGGCTGAGGAAGAGAGAAAGAGGGAGAAGCAGACTCCCTGCTGAGCAGGGAGCCCTACATGGGGGCTCCATCTCAGAACCCCATGATCATGACCTGAGTCCAAGGCAGATGCTTAACCGACCAAGCCACAGGTGCCCCTCTAGTTGAGTCTTTAATAGAACCTCAATCCCTGCTTAGGTGACTGAGGGCATATGACTCTTTTTTTTAAGATTTTATTTATTTTAGAGAGAGAGAGAGAGAGAGAGAGACCCGCACAGGAGCAGGGGGAGGGACGGGAGGAGAGGGAGAGAGAGAGAAGAAAAGCAGACTCTCTGCTAAGTGCAGAGCCAGTGACATGGAGCTGATCCCACAGTCCTGAGATCAGGACCTGAGCCAAAATCAAGAAGCTGACGTTTAACTGAGCCACCCAGTTGCTCCAATTTTAATTCACTTTAAAGGGCCATGTGCTCCAGGGCATCTGGGTGGCTCAGTCGGTTAATCATCGTCCTCTTGATTTTGGCTCGGGACCTGATCTCAGGGTCGTGGAATGGAGCCCTGCATTGTGCTCCCTGCTCAGCCGGGAGTCTGAGATTCTCTCCCTCTCCCTCTGTCCCTTCAGTTTTTTCTCTTGGAATCTCCAGATGTATAAATTATTTCATCTGCCAGAAACTATCATTTTTTACCATCTTTTTTTCCCAAAACATATACCTCCGTAAGTATTCTCTTTGATTAACACTTCCCAAAAAATGTTCAGTGAAAGCGAAGATAACGTGCATCCTTTTCTGTCTGACTTCAGTGGGCATGCTTTCTGCTGTTACATCATAAAGTTCGATGCTGGTTTATGGCGAGAGATTTATCACCTCAGAAAATTATTTGTTTGCTCCTGTTTTAGTAGGAGGTTTATCATAAATGATCGCTAAACTTTTCCAAATATTTTTAACATCTATTGAGATTGTGAAACACATCACACCGCTAGGACTCTGCACGTCTTCCATCTTTTTCCTCGAGTCTTGGATCCTCTTTCTTTCCTGGCTATTACTTAAGTCTCTTCACTTATGAGAAATCACTTGTAGCACAGTTATGCATCCCTGCAGACAATCCTTACATGAGGGGTGCTGTATAAAAGTGGGACTCTCAGGGCGCCTGGGTGGCTCAGTCAGTTAAGCGACTGTCTTCAGCTCAGGTCATAATGCCAAGGTCCTGGGATCCAGCACCGCATTAGGCTCCCTGCTCAGCGGGGAGCCTGCTTCTCCGTCTCCCTTCCCTCCCCCTGGCTCGTGCTTTCTCTCAAATAAATAAACAAAATCTTTAAAAACAAAAATTTTTAAAGTGAGTATCTCTCTCCAAAGGGAGCTCGTTATTCTTCTATAAATAGCAACTCCCAATTTTGAGGTGTTTAATGTGCTTCGTTTCATTGAACTCCCCCTCGGCGCATGAGATGGTGCACTGGGCACCTTCCGTTTGCCCTTTCAGATCCCCTCCTCCTTGTCTCCCCTGCTTTCTGCCCTGGAAGGCTGACCTGATTGGACTGCATCAGTGGGCTCTCCCATGCCCTCTGGCTTCCAAGAGGTTCCACACAATGGGGAGACCAGGCTGAGGGAGGAGAATGAGGGCAAGTGATATACTGCAGGGTCCCCTGTGGCTGGCTGTGTGGCATAGGCCCCACATGTCCCAGGGCAGGTATCTCTCTTCTCTGCCTGGTAAGGACAGTTATCGTCTCTGCCCAGCTCTGTGGCCCCTCTGTTGTAGCACGGGGGAGCTGCCCTTACCCCTATTTCCCTCCTGTCTGCCCACATCTTCGTAAATACCCCCTCCACTTAACACTTCTTTACCTACCCCTACCTTAGTATGCCAGGTTTCCTGCTGGGACCCTGAGTCACAGAGAGTCTCTTGTTACCAAGTTCATGCCCAGACCGTCTGGCTCCCTGGCCCCTGCACTCAACTACCCCGCTCTCCTCCCTCCAGGATTCACAAAGGGTTGTGGGGCCCTGTTCTCACTTTTCCATCTGAAGTCCAGAATATGCTCCCTGGCTTTCTGTGAGCCTCCTTCCAGAAGAGTCAGCTTTTGTTCTCTCACTCATTGTTGGTTCCGGGTTGTGGTGGGAGCTGTGGAAGGCAGCCCAGTTCCTGTGGCCAGGAACAGATTGAACAGCCTTTGAAGCATTCGGTCATGCTGACTTGCATTCATCTGGGTGTGCATATTAGCATTTTAAGCTTGATTTGCATCTGCCTCAGTTCCCTGTTGCTGCTTCAGGGGGTGGGGAGTGGACAAGCAATCTACTGGGGGAGGATGGAACCTTCCCAGGCCACCCATCCCAGAGAGTGAGGAGAGCCTGAAGCGTGGCCAATGAGGGAATCCCAAGGCCCTTAATCCTAAAGAACTGACTCCCCAGCCTAAGGGCTATGCCAATTTGACCAACAGCGATTGGCTACAAAGTCTGTAAAGACAAAAACGGAGCTTTTTGCTAAATCGGTAAATTTAGTAGGCTTGGGTGAGTTAACCATACAGTACCTTGATCCTTTAAAAAATGAATGGCCCACTTGGCAACTTGGTCATTTAGTGACTTGGGTTTCAGCAAATTGCCCCTTGATGAATTGGGTAGAAGCCAAATCTGTGACCTCCAAAACCAGGCAAATGAGGCGGGGATTTCATCCAAGGAAGGACCTCCTAAAACCTTCCCTGGGGAGCCCTGTATTCCAGCAGGAGGGGAGGGAAGAGGAGCTGGGCTGGGGAAGCAGCTCAGGTTGTGCCCTCCCATGTCTGTGGGCACAAATCATTCTTAAGCGCCCCTCCACCTGGCCTGGCCGAGTTCTCTTCCTCCCCTTCTTCCTAACGAGAGGCCAGAAGTAAGGCACCGCTGGGGAGGGTCAGGGGTGCGGTCAAGCCTGGGGGTGTGGGTGACAACTGGGGAGAAGCAGTGCAAGGCCTTTTGTGGGGCCCTCCCACCCTCACAGTACCCGGTACCTGAGTGACCGGATCCTTGTTTGGAACAGTCCTGGCCGAGGAAGCCCCAGAAGGAGACTCCCAGCTGCTTCCCTCTCACCAGGGCCCCAGACAGAATGTTTACAGGCGCTGCCCTGGCAACAGCCATTTCCTCCAATGGGAGGCAGAGCCTCCATGTGTCCACCTGCTTCTGTCAGTCCCAGCAACAGTGGGACCTCCACAGGGAGACGTACTGTAGGGTCCAGCCCGGCTTCTCCCTGGCAGGGGAGCTGGCAGGGCCGGGCGGGGAGGGACAGTGACGATAAGCCTCACAGGGGTAGTGTCAGGGGCCCTTTCCCGGGCCAGCCACCGGGCGGAGGGCAAGGAGTGGTATTTTCTTTTTTAAAAAAATATTTTATTTATTCATGAAAGACAGAGAGAGAGAGAGAGAGAGACAGGCAGAGGGAGAAGCAGGCTCCATGCAGGGAGCCCAATGTAGGACTCGATCCCGGGTCTCCAGGATCAGGCCCTGGGCCGAAGGCAGATGCTCACCCGCTGAGCGACCCAGGCATCCCAGGAGTGGTATTTTCAATACAGGGGCCCCGCTGAGGCCCCGAGAGTGCTGACCTGGTGCTGGCTGGCCTCCCGACTGAACTTCTTCCTTACACCCGAATTCCGAGGTTAGGACCTCCCCTGTGTGCTTGGTTGTTTTCAAAGATGTCTTTTATGAATCTAGGATGAGCTCCCAACGTCATGGGTATCAGCACAGAACCAGAACAATTTACTTCGTATTTCTTCATCTCCTTGTCTACAAAATGGAGATAATAGTGCCTGTGGAATAAGGATTTTTATGAGGATCCAATCAGACGATCTTCATGTGAAGACAGCAGTGCCTGGTGCATCATAAGCTGTCAGATGGTTTTTCTAGTTTTGTTATTAATAGCAGTAATAGTATTAAGTGTTCTTTTAAATGGTGCAATTGAAACTTGTTGGCCTTGGGGTGCCTGGGGGGCTTAGTTGGTTAAGTGTCTGCTTTGGGCTCAGGTCGTTATTCAAGGTTCAGGATCGAGCCCTGCATCATCGGGGCTCCCTGCTCAGCAGGGAGTCTGCTTCTCCCTCTCCCTCTCTCTCTGCCCTTCCCCCTACTTGTGTGCACGCTCTCTCAAATAAATAAAATATTTTTTTAAAAAGTTGTTCGCCCTATGTTAAGACGCAGTTTTATTTTATTCATTTGATTAATCTGTGAAATCCCTCCATCTCACAACCCCTGCTTTTGACCACTGTGCTTTGTGTACAAAGTGCTTGGCTTTTCACCCTAAGACAATCAATCAGTCTCGATCCCAGTGAAGAAAGGAAAGCGATTTTCTAAGTGTCCTTCTTATCCAGGACTAAATGCTGAGCTCGCTGCCTGGAAGACACCACACGTGTTGTTGTTAAGGTCTTATGCACAGAACCTGCTAGTTCAATGGTGGAGTGCGGTGGGGGCTGGGGCTGGAACGGAGAAGGGTGGAAGGGAGTAGTGTGGCTTATAGGAATTCAGCCTCTATTCCCAAACAAAGGGTTTCACAACCTAGCTCTACCACAGACTGGCTTTGTGACTTTCGGTAAGTTGTTTCACGTCTCTGAGCTGCATGTGTATGATAGGGATCTTAATAGCAGTCACTTCAGGGGAGCCTGGTGGCTCAGTCAGTTGAGCATCTGCCTTCGGCTTGGCTTGTGGTCTCAGGGTCCTGGGATCGAGCCCCAAGTCAGGTTCTTGCCCAGGGAAGAGTCTGCTTCCCACTCTGCCCCTCCCCCTCAACCCCCCACCCATGCTCTCTCTCAAATAAATAAATAAATAAAATTAAAAAAAAAAATAGCAGCAACTTCATACCACTGATAAGATGAAACAAGGTGGGTGGCCCAGTAGTTGAGTGTCTACCTTCGGCTCAGGGCGTGATCCCGGGGTCCTGGAATCGAGTCCTGCATGGGGCTCCCCACAGGGAGCCTGCTTCTCCCTCTGCCTATGTCTCTGCCTCTCTGAGTGTCTCTCATAAATAAATAAAATCTCCAAAAAAAAAAAAAAAAAAGGATGAGATGAGGTGATTCACAAGGAGCTTTCCGAACAAGAAAAGACACTTTAAGTGGGCAATAAACATTAGCTACCACAATCAGGGTGGTAAAGACCAGCCACAACAGAGAAAATCAAAAAGTAGAGGAGTCAAAGAGTCCACCGCTTCCCCAAAGCTGGGCAAATTTGCCTGGGACAAGAGGGACAGGTGTGTGTTGAGCTGTCACTGTTTAGGCCCAGTGCCCAGCAGCCAAGCCAGGAAGAGGACTTGTGTGACACTGTCACCGGAGAGCATACCCGCCCCAGAGCCACAAATGGTCTTGGCTACGATGACCTGCCTCCCTTCTGCTCCCACACAGCCCATCAGACCAGGCTGTGAACTTTCTAGTGCTACAGCAGGCCTAGACCCACAGCTCCGCGCCCCGGAATTTCCTAGGAGAGACCCAAGAGGGGGAGGGCTAGGCTCCCCAACAGATGCATTCCAAAAGGGCAGAGCTCCAGCTTCCTCTGTGTCAAGCTTTTGCAGGTGAAGGCAGCGGCACCTTTCCTGAGAAGCTGTGGGCCTCTGGTGAGAGGTGTGGGGTGAAGACCAGGCCTGGGAGGGCGAGCACTGGGGTTCTTAACTGCCTGGAGGAGAAAGACACAAAGGCAAGTGACAAGAAGCTCCTTGTAGGCAAAATGTGTTCATGGGGGAAGCCAGGAGAGATGGCATCTCTTTGGGGTGCCTGGGTGGCTCAGTGGTTGAGTCTCTCTGCCTTCGGCCCAGGGTGTGGTCCCGGGGTCCTGGGATCGAGTGCTGCATCGGGCTCCCTGCATGGAGCCTGCTTCTCCCTCTGCCTGCGTCTCTACCTCCCTCTCTCTGCGTCTCTCATGGATAAATAAAAATCTTTAAAAAAGAAGAAGCAGCAGCCGCCCCTTTGTTTTTTTTTTTTTTTTGTAATTTTTATTTATTCATGATAGTCACACAGAGAGAGAGAGGCAGAGACACAGGCAGAGGGAGAAGCAGGCTCCATGCACCGGGAGCCCGACGTGGGACTCGATCCCGGGTGTCCAGGATCGCGCCCTGGGCCAAAGGCAGGCGCCAAACCGCTGTGCCACCCAGGGATCCCCAACCGCCCCTTTGAATCGGAAACTTAAACTCCGTGGCCAGCGCTGACCTGCCCTGGCCCTGCGCTCTCCACCCTGAGAGGCCTTGGAACCCAGGCCGCCGAGGGCCGCTCCTGCAGGCGGCGCCCTGCTCTGCTGCTCTGGCTCCTCCTGGGCGCAGGCGAGCGCGGCCCCCGGAGGTGCAGGGGAGGAGAGCGGGGCTGGGGGGTCCGTACAGGGGAGGAGAGCGGGGCTGGGGGTCGGTGCAGGAGAGGAGAGCGGGGCTGGGGGGTCCGTGCAGGGGAGGAGAGCGGGGCTGGGGGGTCCGTACAGGGGAGGAGAGCGGGGCTGGGGGGTCCGTGCAGGGGAGGAGAGCGGGGCTGGGGGTCGGTGCAGGGGAGGAGAGCGGGGCTGGGGGTCGGTGCAGGGGAGGAAAGCGGGGCTGGGGGTCCGTGCAGGGGAGAAGAGCGGGGCTGGGGGTCGGTGCAGGGGAGGAGAGCGGGGCTGGGGGTCGGTGCAGGGGAGAAGAGCGGGGCTGGGGGGTCCGTGCAGGGGAGGAGAGCGGGGCTGGGGGTCGGTGCAGGGGAGGAGAGCGGGGCTGGGGGTCCGTGCAGGGCCGGCGCGGCCCCTCGTTCCCGGGAAGGAGCCGGGGCAGCAGGTCCGAAGCCCCAGGCCCACGTCCCCGCCCCGCCCGGGAGCCTCCGCTCGGGGCGCCCTGCCGGTCGTCGGAGCCCGCGAGCCCGCCCTCCTGCTCGGACAGCAGCCTGTGGGCCCCTGAGAGATCGGGGAGCCTGGGCACAAAAACGTGCCACCGCCGGCGCGGACGGGCCACCAGAGCGTGCCCCGCGGCCCCAGGGCCTCTGAGGCCGCCTGGCCGGGCGCACCTCGGGGCGCGGGGAGGCACCTCGGCTTGCCCTGCGTATGGGAAGTGGGGGTGAGTGGGCCGAGGACGCTGTGCTCACCAGACAGTTGCTTAGGAGACCAGGTCTCTTAGGCCGCTTCTCCCGGGAGCACAGCTGGGGAGGCCCCGAGGCAGAGGCGGTACCCGTCGGAGCCACCCCCAGGAGGGGCGCTCTGGGGGAGCCCACACCCTGGGCCTGCGTGTCCCTTCAGTCATTTTCACTCCCTCTCGGTGTCTGCCTCCCTCCTGCTCACCTGGTGGCCCCTCACCGGGCTTCTTCTCACCTGCTATCCTCCCTGAGTCTGCCTAGCAAGGCTGGCCATGGCCCTGAACCCTGGCCAGGTGCCCGCACCGTGGTCAGGTGAACCCGGTCAGCCGGCTGCCTATCTTAAGCCCCCCGGGGTGCACAGGTGGCAGGCACTGTGGGCAAGTGAAGGTGAGGAGAAAGCCCCCCCTTCACCCAGTGCACCCCTTCTGGTTGGGAAGACAAGGCACGCCCATGTGAAAAGAGAACTAGTGAGGCATGTTGGGTTTGGGCAGGTCCTGGGCCAGTGTGGCTGCAAGACCTGGCTCCGCGTCTAACAGGCTGCCCGGCTGTCCTGGGAAGGGGTAGGGGGAGGCCGGAGCTGGGGGCCTTTCCCGAGCTGAGGCCCTTCCAACAACAGTAAAGGCAAGGACCCGGAGTACTGTGCTGGTCGTGTGGTCTGTCCCGGGTGGGCGGATCCCTGAGTCATGAGGTCCCGGAGACCTCTGAACCTACAAGCCCTCCGGGAGCACACACGTCTGCCATGGACGGGGCGGGCGCCTCCTTGAACAGCGCCTCGCTCAGAGCTGTCCTCCGACAGCTGGACTTCTGACGGCGCCTGCCTGGATTCTCATCCCCAGTCGGAAGTACAGTGGGCCGCTCTTCCAGGCCCTGGATGCAAACTCCAGCCTTGCTCGAGCTGCCTGAGCCACCCTACCCCCAAGTCGAGCCTCTTACTGGTAAAGAGGGGACTGGGCTGCTAGGGGCCACCTGTTTTCTGGCCTCCAGAAAGCAAAGGTATTAGGCCTAGAAGGAGAAATCTCTGTGGAATGAAACCGATGTTGCCCAGCCAGGTGTAGGTGGCACACAGGCTGGGGGCTGGGGGCTGGGCAAGGTGGACCAAAGAAAATCTTAAATACATGGGAAAGATGTTTGTTTTCTTGGGGCAGTCATGTTCGGTGTTCCACTGTCTTCCCCCTTTTCTGTTGTCGTTGGAATTACAATTCTTCGGGGTCATAATTGAAATCGCATGCTTATTTGTTTTTTTTTTAGATTTTTTAAAAATTTATTTATTCATGAAAGACACAGAGAGAGAGAGAGGCAGAGACACAGGCAGAGGGAGAAGCAGGCTCCGTGCAGGGAGCCCGATGTGGGACTCGATCCTGGGAGTCCAGGATCATGCCCTGGGCCAAAGGCAGATGCTCAATCGCTGAGCCACCCAGGGATCCCTCGCATGCTTATTGTGAATTTTATTTTATTTCTCTCTGACCCAAATGTAACTATTGGTTTCTTCATGGTTTCTGGAACTGCAGAAGAACTGCCAAGAAACAAGACAACAGAGGAAACAAAATGTGTTGCAACTAATAAAGCAACAGTTCCCTGGGTTTACACAAGTAAGACCTGCTAGGCCATCTTCTCATGTGATGCCCTGAAAAGAACAATTAGGTCTCCAATCCTGAACCAAGATTTGTGGGAATCCCAAAAGCAATGATTTGGCAAAAGAGCCTTTGTTGGTGGCAAAGCATATTACAGCCGACAGCATCAGACACAGAGGGTACACAGATATGCCAGAGAAACCCTTAACAATTAAAGAGGATGCAAACATAGCATTAGATTTATTCTTTTTTTTTCTAATTATTCATGAGAGACTCAGAGGGAGAGAGGCAGAGACACAGGCAGAGGGAGAAGCAGGCTCCCTAAGGGGAGCCTGATGCAGGACTTGATCCCAGGACCCTGGGATCACGCCCTGAACCTAAGGCAAACGCTCAACCACTGAGCCACCCAGGCGTCCCAGAATTGGATTTATTCTTTATGGGAATTTCCTTGTCTTTTATCAGCAATGCACCAAAATGTGAAGGTTGTAAGAACATTCTGAACCCCAACTCAGTACGCTATAGGGTCTGTTTCAGCTTTGTCTAGAAAGCAAAGGAAGAGAGTGCCCTAAAAGAACTCTCTAGCGAGTGCAAACCTCAGAGATGCGGTATTTGGCCAGGGCGGGTGTGAGAGTGAGTGAGAGGGAGGAGAGGAGCGCTGCACAAGCACACACACCAGCCAAGGAGCAGAATGCCAGACTCTGGGTATCTAAAGTCCACATCGACATATCTGGGAAGAAAAATCTCGAACTGTTCCATATGTAACTGTTCTTGTGTCTCACAAAAGCGCAGGAGAATAATTTGTGTTCTCAGGACGCATCAGGGTGATAGGAAATCTTGAAAAGCAAGTGATGCCCAGCTCTCAGCCCCCAGCCCCTGTCCTTATCCAGAAGCTTCCTGTTGAGGGCGGGCTGGCTTCAATCTTGTCCACTTGGGCAGCCCCGGTGGCTGGCGCAGCGGTTTAGCGCCGCCTTCAGCCCAGGGCGTGATCCTGGAGACCCAGGATCGAGTCCCACATGAGGCTCTCTACATGGAGCCTGCTTCTCCCTCTGCCTCTCTCTCTCCCTCTCTCTCTCATGAATAAATAAATAAAATCTTAAAAAAAATTTTTTTCCACTCATCACCTCCCTGCAGAAGGGAGCAGGTGGCAGCTGCCGAGAGAGGTTCTCACAGTGGCGTGAAGCTGGATTCTCCTCTCTGCTTTCAGAAAATACCGGCAGAGCAATCAGTGTCTTCACTGAACTTTGTACTGCCTGTTGTCTTTGCCTGCCCTGCCCTGGGAATACCTTAGTGGTGATCATTCATTCTAAGAGGGAACCCCAGGCTGCTGCACTTGGTTATGCCCTGGGTTATGCCCCGACATCCCACTTGGGTAAGTGCCTTTTGGGGACCTAGGAGTGGACTGGGCCGCTCTTCAGGGGGTGCTCACAGGGCCAGCCACGATCCCTTCCACGTGCACAGGACTGCAGTTACAAACCACTTCCCGCACAGGACTTCTCAGGGTCCCCGATACCCGGGGCCGCAGGCAGGGCACATCCTATCCTCACCTGGGCGACGGGGGGCCTGAGGCCCAGAGCAGGGAGGCGACTTGCCTAAGGCCGCACGGCCGGGGAGGGTGGGGCCCTCCGAGGCTCAGGTCAGCTCCTGGGGCGGGCGGTCCCGAGCCGCAGAGAAGCCTAGAAGCCCTGCTGGCCTCTCCCACTAGGTGTCAGCAGCGCCTCATGGAAACTGTGTAAACTCCGCAAGTGCGCCCCGGGGCAAACTCGCCGCTGGAGAAACCCGCTTCCGGCCGGCGCGTGCCCGGCGGCAGCTCACTCCCGCCTGCTGCCCTGCGGGGAGGCGGGCGCCCCGAGGGGGCTGGACCAGGCCCTTCCGGCTTCCCTCTGCCCTAGTTCTGCACCCCCGGCCCTAGGTCTTTCCTGCGCAGCCGCGCGTCTGTGTCCCCAGCCAGGCCGTGTTCACTGCGTGCAGTGGCCCCCCTCGGTTGTTTATCTCGTAAAAGGCTTAGTGTGGGCATCACCTGGACGCTTACCCTAAGCCCTTTCCCCTCCCCCTCCCCCCAACCGCCGCCCCCTCCCCCGCAGAATCGAGCCCTTCTTGCTCCCCGCACCTTCTGCAAACTTCAGTTCCTAGCGCCCCTCACCCCATCCCGTCGCTGTTTCACCCCCTCCTCTGAGCTCCTGAAGGGCTGGCTGAGTCTTCTCCAAGCTGAAGCCTGGAGCCTGGCGTGTAGCGTTTGCTGAGCGGTGTTTATTGAAGCAAACCCCAAAGAACAGCTCAAGGTACACTGCATTGGGAGTCAAAACCCCAGGAGTCCAGGCCCACTTCTACCACTAGTTGGCTAAGTGATCGCTTCCCATCCCTGAACCTTGGTTTCCTCATTTGGGGAATCGGAATTTGGACTAAATGTCTAAGGGTCCTTAGAAATTGGATTCCTGGGGCGCCCGGGTGGCTCAGCGGTTGAGCGTCTGCCTCCGGCTCAGGGTGTGATCTCGGAGTCCCGGGATTGAGTCCCACACCCAGCTCCCTGCAGGGAGCCCGCTTCTCCCTCTGCCTGCGTCTCTGCCTCTCTCCTTCTGTGTCTCTCATGAATAAATAAAAACCTTTAAGGAAAAAAAAATTAAAGACGTGCCACCCTGGCGCGTCTGGGTTGCTCCGTACACTAAGCGTCTGCCTTTGGCTCAGGTCATGATCTCCAGGTCCTGGGGTGGAGCTCCACATCTGGCTCCCTGATCAGCGGCAAGTTGGCTTCTCCCTCTCCCTCTGTGATCTCCCTCAAATAAATAAATAAATATCTTAAAAAAAAAAAAGACAGTGAATAAAGCCAAGTGAGTGGTGTTTCCCAAGCATCACTTCAATCTTTTTTTTGCCAAAAATAGACTTATTTTTCAGAGAGCATGCGGGTGCGGGGGGTGGGGGGGTGTCGTGGCAGGACAGTGGGAGAGGAATCTCCAGACTGCCAGCTGAGCATGGAGCCTGATATGGGACTGGATCCCAAGACCCTGAGACTGTGACCTGAGCCAGAATCAGGAGTTGGAGGCCCAGCCATTGGAGCCACCCAGACACCCCACATCATTTCAATCTTAAGAGCAGAGGGATGAGGGGGGATCAGCAGCCAGACCACCTCTGTCAGAGCTGATATAAGAAAACACTTCTGGCTGATTGCACTTGCAAAAAAAATCAAGAGAAATACAGGCTACAAATCACCACTATAATCTTCAAGCTACAGTGTTTGTTTGGTTCACTCTTTGGCAGCAAAGTATAATGAGGCCACATTTGATAGCAGGTGCCACAGACCAGGGAGGCGAGTTATTCAGGCCCAAATGCTGAACCTGACCAACTGATTTCTGTCATTTTGTGGACCTTCACTAGACAGCCCAGAATCCATTTAAGGAGATACTCTTAGTGGATGATCCCTAGCTAGAGTCACAGTAGACAGACAATAGACCTAAAAATCCAGAGACTTAGGGATAGATTAGGTGTCAGTGTCTTCCACATCCTTATCTGTACTGCCTGCCCTCTTCCTCTCCAGAACTAGTTCTAACAACTAAGGGAGGCCTGTGCACAGCTAAATGCAGACTAGAGGTGTATACAGTTTGAAATCACGACTGCGTCTTTCCTCGGTTTCATCACAGGACGGCACGATGTAAAGAAATGCTCAAAGTATGAACACCACCTCCCTTTTCTGTAAGCCCTGCCCTGCCGCATGAGTTCAATGGAGCGCATCCACTGCAGGTATTTTAGGTCACCAGTCCATCAAAGGTTAAAATGGATAAAAGATGGGAGATAGTGACTAACAATTTAGTTTTCTCACCTAGAGGTCCTGTGGTCACCTGGGGGGCGGGGTACACACACACACACACACACACACACACACACACACGGGTATTACTGTCTCTCTAGGAGTTGACATTTTCAAATCTTTGTACTACTGGGTTATGTCTAGTGTTGAACATGTATCTTTTTTTAAGATTGGATTCATTTATTCATGAGAGACACAGGAGACAGAGACAGAGACACAGGCAGAGGCAGAAGCAGGCTCCATGCAGGGAGCCCGATGTGGGACTCGATCCTGGGACCCCAGGATCACGCCCTGGGCTGAAGGCAGACGCTCAACTGCTGAGCCACCCAGGGATCCCATGAACATGCAACTCTTTATTTCAAGTAGTCAGTACACTCGTTTGAATAAAATGATGGCTGTCACTGCTCTCCGCTAAAACAAAAATCAACACTTCAGTGAATCCTGTGTTAGATGCAGAATGCATGAAAGTTGAAGGTACAATCTCAGTTTTAAAAGCATTCCACTTGGGGGCACCAGGCTGGCTCAGTGGGAAGAGCATGCGACTCGTGATCTCAGGGTCATGAGTCTGAACCCCACATTCGGTGTAGAGATTACTTAAAAAAAATAATAATTAAAAACCTAATAAAAGCATTATACCTGGAATTTAACACAATAGGAATCATCCAGAAAAAGAACCAGAAAAAAAAAGGACTACTTTTTCTGTATTCTCCTAGCAATCTCTGAAGGAATGATGTCTTTTTAAATATATTCCTATCTATTCCAATAGTAACAACTGCCATTTATGACACGTTGGGCAGTGGGCACAGGGACAGGTACTTGCTGAATAGAATAGATCTATCTATAATTTTAAGCCTCAGTTGCCTTCTATTTTTTTTTTAAGGTGATAAACCCACATTGGGTGAATGGCTTGAGCTTGTATAGTACCCATGGAAAAAAATAAAGAAAGCCTTAGATTTTACTTTTTGTTTTTATTATGTACTACATTAATACACTGCATAACCTTCTAGAAGGGGTAGATGAACCATAACCGAGGTATTTTTCATCAATCAGGAAAATGCTTCCTTAATCGATATTCTCCAAACCCTGAAAAACAGTATAAAAAGGAAAATGTGAGAATTCTGTTGCCACCACAGATGGACAAGTACAGACATACCTCAGAGATACTGTGGGGTCACTTCCAGACCACTGCAGTAAAGTGAGTCAAAGGACTCATTTTCAGTTGTCCAGTGCATATAAAAGTTATGTTTACACGATGCAGTAGTCTATTAACTGTGTGATAGCATATGTCTAAAAAAATAATGTACACACCTTAATTTTAAAGTTCTTTAGTGGGGGATCCCTGGGTGGCTCAGCAGTTTAGCGCCTGCCTTTGGCCCAGGGTGTGATCCTGGAGTCCCAGGATCAAGCCCCACATCGGGCTTCCTGCATGGAGCCTGCTTCTCCCTCTGCCTGTGTCTCTGCCCCTCTCTGTCTCTATGTCTATCATGAATAAATAAATAAAATATAAAAAAAATAAAGTTCTTTAGTGCTAAAAAATGCTAACCATCATCTGAGTTTTCAGTGAGTCGTAAGCACTGATTGCAGATACCACAGCAAATAAAGTAATAATAAAAGGTTTGAAATATTTCAAGAATCACCAAAATGTGACACAGAGACATAAAGTGAGCAAATACCGTTGGAAAAATGGTGCCAATAAAAAAAAAAAAAATGGTGCCAACAGACTTGCTCCATGCAGGGTTGCCCCAAACCTTCAATGTGTAAAAAACACAGCATCTGTAAAGGCCAAAAAAATGAGCTATGCCTGTACTCTTACTTCCAGTGTCATCAAATGGCATTCTCTATTAAAGTACTTTCACATCCCACATTTCTCTAACTGCAACAATAAACTGAATTTTATAATCACCAAAGTAAAAAGAACGACCTATGATGATTTCTAGTCTCCATTTTCTGACAGCACCAAACATCCCTTGATATGTAAAGTCTCCCCCTTCCCAGCAGAATTAAGACCAAGTTACCATCTGGATCCTTCGGAGATTAAGGACAGTAAGGTAAAACCATCAGAAAAATAAGTAACAGCCACCCCGAGGAAGATACTATTAACCTCATTCTATTTTTTTTTTTACAGATGAACAGATGGAGACTCAGTTTCAAAGGAAGAAAGGAAGGAGCAGAGTCAGAATTCAAGGTCAGGGACCCCCAACTCCCTAACTCTTGCCCCACAAGCATGACACTGTTTATACCGAAGATTCACTCTCTCTGTACTTAGTTCACAACCAAATACTTCAGAAACTAGAGAGTAAAAGATTCATCAGGGATGACATTTCTTCCAAGTGTTAAAATAACACAGTCCAGGTATTTTGTTTACGATTGTAGGCAGAACCCTCTTAAGAGAAATGAAAACTGCCTAGTCCTAGGAGCCACTCTATAGAAATTCTGATTTGGAATCTTCACTTTATCTCATATGGCCAGCTGATTCTGATGGTTATTCTTGGACCACACTGAGAAATACTGCTTCAGTTGAATAGATCTCTCAGCGTGTTCATTAGGTGATTCTCAAATAGCACTGTAGGGAGAGGCAGATCAGCTAGGTTGGGTCCTTACAGTGTTATTTCATCACTCAGACCCTGTTTTCTCATCTATAAAATGAAATTAATATTAACCTAGGTTCACTGTGAAGAATAAATAAGGAGAAAATATTAAAAAGTAACTACTTTTTTTTTTTTTTTTACAAAAAATAACAGAGATGGACTCCTACAAGATCTAAGAACATATATCAGGTTTAATCATATGAAAATGCTACCGCTTGGCCATTTCTGACCTACAAAAACAGCAATTCCACAGGATTTAATGAAATTTAAAATCATAGTAATCATAGTAATACCATATGGTATTGGGTGCAGGAACTGGCAAACAATGGAGTATAAAAGAGGGTATTCATGAAAGAAGATCATGTGAATATGGAAGTTTAGTTTACTAGAATGGTATTTCAAATAAAAAGTGGATTGTTCTATAAGTGGATAATTGTGACAACTGACTTATCTTGGAAAAAAGTTAAATCCTGTGATTTCACATTATACCCCCAAAATGACCTGTAGATGGGTCAAAGCACTAAATGTAAAATAATAATAATAATTGGAAAAGTCTTGAGTAGTGAAGCCATTTGTAAGCAAGACATAAAACTCAAAATCCTGAATGACAAAATATGATAAACTGAGCACCAAAATTAAAAACTATCTGATGAAAGACATCATAAAGAAGACAGAATGGTAAAAAAGATTTGCCCCATATAAAACAGACAAAAGATTAATAACCATAATAAAGAACCCCCATAAAAAACAGCAACAGAACAGGCAAAGCCCATATGTAGACAATCCACAGAATAAAAAATACAAATGATCATTAAGACAAGACAAATGCAAATGAAATTAGCTCTGTAAAACATCTGGCAAAGCATTACCAGAACCCATCTCAACCCTGACAGATGATTAGTATCAAAGCCATCTTACCTTTGACACATAGTAACGATTAACTCCAGAGACTCGCCTATCTCTTTGCATCAAACTCCACTGATATGGATAATAGGCAACCCTTTTTTCCTACAATTAAAAGAAATTATTGCACAATGTTTATGAAAATGAATGACCCAACAGAAAGCTATCAGAATTTATAAGTGACACTCTAGAAAAATGGGATCATCATTGAAACAAAAAACAAATTAAGAGCAGATCCTAAACATTTTTTTAAATTGAAGTTCGATTTGCCAACATGAGAACAGATCCTAAATAAGACCGGACTATTAAACTTCAAAATTAGGATGGTAACCATGAGTTCTTATACTTTCTATTTTAACCAGCGCCTGTTTTTTTTCCCGTTCCTCCTTCCCTCCCACCTCCCTCGCCCTCCTACCCCCCGTTTTAAAGACGTGACTACTTGTTTCCTTTTGGGACGCCAATGAGAAGAAACAACAGCGGTAGATCACACGTGAAGATCACAAAACCAGAAAGCGAATACATTATAACCTGTAGTCAAGCGATAACGTGAAGGGCTAGGAGGAGAGGAAAGTTACGGTCCTGATGTGAAAAGCAGGATCTTGCGGCAAATTCCTAAAGGCTTGGGAAAAAGGGTGGGGGATAAAAAATGTCAAGGTAAAAAATTAAGGGTAGGGAGGCTAAAAGCCGAGAAGCTACCAAGATGTGGATGTGAGAAATTACAATTTTAAAAAAAGGATCAGAGATCCGAGGGAGTGCAGGCAAGACTAAAGCGACGCCCAGGAGTTGGCCCACCTTCTTATCTACCTTTCCAGTTCTCAAACCTGCTCTGCCCACTCTTCACCCAACAACTAGCTGCTTCTTGCTAGAGTAGAATGTGGTTTCCGTCGGGTTTCGTTCCGCAAGCCTCCGCTTTTAGGCGACACGAAGACAGCTCGACAGCTCCTCCGGACCCCAGTGGCCTCCCACCGCCAGTTTTGTAACGCCAGTCCGCGGAGTCGGCCGTCGGGCCGGAGAGGCCGCCTTACCTTGCCCCCGTTAGTGAACCTGTGGATGTGCGCCGTGGCTATGCCGGGGATGACCAAGCACACGGCCATGACGCCGATCCCGGGCAGAATCTCGAACCACATCGCACCGCGGTTGGCAGGGCCAAACCCTTCCTTCCCCACCCCCGGCAAAGGTGACCGCGCCTCGGCTCCTTCCCAGTAGGCTCCGCGGCGGCCTCCCTGCGGGGCGGGGCCACGCACGCCCCCGGGAGGATGCGACGGGGGCCCGCGGGGCTCAAGAGTGGCGCGCGCTCGCACCTTGGCGTTTTCGTCCTCGCGCAGTCAGCTTCGGGCCGCCCAGTTTGTTCCGGGTGGCGGCCGAGCGCGCTACGTGCTGTGACGTGAAGAGGCCCCGCGTGGCCGAGCGCGCCATTGCCTTCTGGAGCTCCAGACGCTAAGATGGCAGAGCAACTTTCTCCGGGAAAGACCACAGACCAGGTGTGCACCTTCCTCTTTAAAAAGCCTGGTGGACGAAAAGGGGCTGCAGGCCGCAGAAAGCGCCCGGTCTGCGACCAGGAGCCTGGAGACAGCAGCAGCAGCAGCGACGAAGGTAGCACTGTGGTTCGCCCCGAAAAGAAGCGGGCGATCCACAATCCAATGATACAGAAGACTCGTGGCAGTGGTAAACAGAAGGCGGCTTACGGCGACTTGAGCAGCGAGGAGGAGGAGGAGAAGGAGGAGGAGAACGAGTCCGAGAGTCTTGGCGTGGTATACAAGTCCACCCGCTCGGCAAAACCCGTGGGACCGGAGGATATGGGGGCGACTGCTGTCTACGAGCTAGACACGGAGAAGGAGCGTGACGCACAAGCCATCTTTGAGCGCAGCCAGAAGATCCAGGAGGAGCTGAGGGGCAAGGAAGATGACAAGATCTACCGGGGCATCAATAATTATCAGAAATACATGAAGCCCAAGGATACGTCTATGGGCAACGCATCCTCCGGAATGGTGAGGAAGGGCCCCATCCGAGCTCCCGAGCATCTACGTGCCACCGTGCGCTGGGATTACCAGCCCGACATTTGTAAGGACTACAAGGAGACTGGCTTTTGCGGCTTCGGAGACAGCTGCAAGTTCCTCCATGACCGTTCAGATTACAAGCACGGGTGGCAGATTGAACGTGAGCTTGATGAGGGTCGCTATGGTGTCTATGAGGACGAAAACTATGAAGTGGGAAGCGATGATGAGGAAATACCATTCAAGTGTTTCATCTGTCGCCAGACCTTCCAGAATCCAGTTGTCACCAAGTGCAGGCATTATTTCTGCGAGAGCTGTGCACTGCAGCATTTCCGCACCACCCCTCGCTGCTATGTCTGTGACCAGCAGACCAATGGCGTCTTCAATCCAGCGAAAGAATTGATTGCTAAATTGGAGAAGCATCGAGCTGCAGAAGAGGGTGGTGCTTCCGATTTCCCAGAAGACCCCGATGAGGGTCCGATCCCCATCACTTAATTTTCCTATTATTCTCACACCTCAAAATAAATCTTTGTTTGGAAATCTTAATTCATCATGTCCTTCCTTTCTAGAGAAAGTGAAAGGAAAAGCCGGGTGGTGTAGTGGGGTCCTGGATGGACGGCTTGTAAAGCCTCCAGGTAGGTACAGTCTGGATTTTTACCTGTTATATATGCTGCCTGGGTGTAACATAACCTTTCAGAACCCTTTGGCATAAATTCAGGGGATGGGAGAAGTTCGACAAAAGAGCTAGCTAGAATTTGCTTAAAGTCAAGCAGTAATTGAAAGCAAGAACTGAACCTATTATATCACATTTCTGTATCACTTAATAGTTTAGGAAAGTACCTCCATGCATTAGCTCGATTGCGAGCCTGTACTACTTCGAAGTCGGCCCCAGTTAAGCTGTGCGTTTGGGGGGTGGGGGGTGAGTGGGAGAATTGGGGGGGGGAGCTAGTAGATAGCACCCAAGTGCATGTATGGGAAATGGTCCTTGCTCTCTTTAAAAGCACAATAAATAAATAAATAAATAAATAAATAAATAAATAAATAAATAAATTTTAAAGAAAGAAAGAAAAAATAAAAGCACCATAGGTAGCCACCCTTCCATGAATGATTGAGAAGGCTTATGCTATGCTGCCCAGTATGATAGCCACTAGCTTCATGTGGCAGTTGAGTACCTGAAATGGGGCTGGTAGCCACTGTATTGGACCCTGCAATTCTAGACTGAACTTGTAAGCCAAATTCAGAGGGCAAAAACCTAGCATTTGATAATCCACTGTCTGAAATGGTGTTCTCACAGACTGTAAGACAGCTGATCATGTTAACCTATGTGCCTGTCTTCCCAACGAGTTTGTGAAGTTCTCAGTGACTAACCCAGGGCCCGGCACATAACAAAAAAAATAAACCCAGAGATGTTTAGAAAGGGATATTGGGGCCAAAGCGTTGAATCCAGGCTGAGGACCTTTGACTATATCCTGTAGGTAATGAGATAGCAGAGATTTAGGGAGGGCAACACAATCAGACTTTTTTTTTAATGTTAACTGTGGTTGCAGGCTATCGGATAGATTATAGGAAAATGGAAGACAAGAGGCAGGGAGGCCGGTTAGACCAAATGATGAATAAATTTTTATCGACCTGATTAGTATTTGTCCTGATCCCAGGACACAGATGCAATAATAAGTTGTGGGTTAGAGTTTTTAAATTCACTCATTAATCCACTCAAATATATTCTCTGAGCACCTCTTCTGTGTCAGGCACTGTGCTTGGCATAGAGGATATTAGCAAACAAGATAGACGGAGCTAGACATCAAACAGTGACAGGTGTGGGGCATCTGAGTGGCTCAGTTGGTTAAGCATCTGACTTTTTTTTAAAGATTTTATTTATTTATTCATGAGAGACACAGAGAGAGAGGCAGAGACACAGGCAGAGGGAGAAGCAGGCTCCATGCAGGGAGCCCGATATGGGACTCAATCCCGGCACTCCGGGATCACACCCTGAGCTGGATCAAAGGTAGATGATCAACCGCTGAGCCACCCAGGCGTCCCAAGCATCTGACTCTTGATTTTGGCTCAGGTCATGATCGCAGCCTCCCAGCTCAGAAGAGATCTGCTTGAGTGGTTTAGCGCCTATCTTCAGCCAGGGTGTGATCCTGGAGTCCCAGGATCAAGTCCCACATCGGGCTCCCTGCATGGAGCCTGCTTCTCCCTCTGCTTGTGTCTCTGCCTCTCTCTCTCTCTCTGTGACTATCATGAATAAATAAATAAAATCTTTAAAAAAAAAAAAAAAGACTGAGCCATCCAGGCACCCCTGTTTAACTTTTTTTTCCCTGTTTAACATTTTTTAAAACATTTTTTTCTTAAGTGAAATTCACATAATATAAAATTAACCAGTTTAAAGTGAACAATCGGGCATCTGGGTGGCTCAGTTGCTTAAGCGTCTGACTCTTTATTTTGGCTCAGGTCATGATCTCAAGGTCGTGAGATTGAGCCCCACATTGGGCTCTGTGCTCAATGCAGAGTCTGCTTGTCCCTCTCCCTCTGCACTCCGCCTGCACACCCTGTCGCTTGCTCTCTCACACACACAAATGAATAAATAAAATCTTAAAGTGAACAATTCAGTGGCATTCAATAGATTCACAGTGTTGTGAAACTATCACCTATACATATATCCAAAACATTTTCATCACCCCCACAGAAAACTCTACCCGTTAAGCAAATGTTCCTCAAATATTCCTCATTTTCTCCTCCCCACATCCCCTGGCAACCACCAATCTGCATTCTGTTTCTATGGATTCAGCCATTTGAAATATTTCATATAAACATAATCATACGATATGTAATCTTTTGTCTGGCTTCTTTCACTTAACAATGTTTTCAAGGTTCATCCACATTGTAGCATGTTTCAGAACTTCATTTTTGAGGCTGAATAATATTCCTTTATCTGTATAAACATCAATTTTCTTTTTAGCCACTTATCTGTTGATGGACATTTGTGCATTTTCCACCTTTTGGCTATTGTGAAGAGTGCTACTCTGAAAATCGGTGTACATATATTTACTTGAGCACTTGTTTACAATTCCTCTGAGTATTCACCCAGGAGTAGAATTCCTGGGTCATTATGGTGAAGCCATATTTAACTTTTTGAAGAACTGCCAAATTGTTTTCCACAGAAGCTGCACCATTTTACATTCCCACCAGCTATAGAAGAGGGCTCTAATTTCTCCAAATCTTTGCTGACATTTGTTCTTTTCCCCTTTTTTTAAATTTTAATTTATTTATTCATGAGAGGGGAAGAGACACAGGCAGAGGGAGAAGCAGGCTCCCTGTGGGAAGCCTGATGTGGGACTTGATCCCAGGACCCCAGGATCACAAACTGAGTTGAAGGCAGATGCTCAACCACTGAGCCACCCAGGTACCTGTATTTTCCCTTTTTAGTCATCCCAGTACATGTGAAGTACCACAGTTTGGATTTGGGCTTCCCTAATGACTAATAACAATATATGCAAGTATTTTCTCCAATTCTGTGGAGGTTTTACTTTATTTTTGGTATTCTTTACTTTTTTTTTAAGATTTGTTTATTTATTCATGAGAAACACACAGAGAGACAGAGAGGCAGGAGCCTGACATGGGACTCGATCCAGAGCTGAAGGCAGCGCTAAACTGCTGAGCCACAGGCTGCCCTGTTTTTTTTTTTTTATTTATTCAGGCATCCCGAAATTAAAACATTTTGTAGGGGGATCCCTGGGTGGCTTAGCGGTTTGGTGCCTGCCTTTGGCCTGGGGTGTGGTCCTGGGGTCCCGGGATCGGTCCTGCATTGGGCTCCTTGCATGGAACCTGCTTCTCCCTCTGCCTGTATCTCTGCCTCCCTCTGTGTGTATCTCTCATTAATAAATAAATAGAATCTTTAAAAAAAATAAAACTTTTTGTGTTTCAAAGAATACCAAAAAGGACGCCTGGGTGGATCAGTGGTTGAGCGTCCGCCTTCAGCTCAGGGTGTGATCCCAAGGTCCTGGGATTGAGTCTCATACTGGGTTCCTGCGGGGAGCCTGCTTCTCCCTCTGCCTATTTTTGTGTCTCTCATGAATAAATAAAAAAGTTTTTTTTAATTGGGAAATGTAAGTAAGCCTTCCTAATATTTTGGATATTCTGGATCTCTTATAATTCTTTATGAATTTTTTAATCAGCATAATTTCCACAAATAAATTAGGGGAGATTCTGAGAGAGATTGCATTGAACCTATACAACAACTTAATAATACTAATATTAATTTTCTGATCAATGAACACAGGGTGTTTTCTATTCGTTTTGTCTTTCTAAGATTTTGAGAGAGAGAGAAAGAGCAATCGTGCACACGTGTGCATGAGCAGGGGAGGGGCAGTGGGAGAGGGAGGAGCAGACTCCCCACTGAGCAGGGAGCCTGATGTGGTTGATCCTAGGACTCCAAGACCATCACCTGAGCCCAAGGTAGACACTTAACCAACTGAGCACCCAGGCTCCCCTCTATTCATTTTAATCTTTAATTTCTTTTTGCAAATGTTTTTAGTGTTCAGATTATAAGTACTGAACTTCCTTTATTAGCTTTATTCTTATTTTTCTATATTATTTTTCTAAAGATTTTTATTTATTTATTTGAGAGGGAGAGAGCACCAGTGAGCAAAGTGAGGAGAGGGGCAGAGGGAGCAGACTCCCCACTGAGTGGGGAACCCAATGTAGGGCTCTACACCAGGACCCTGAAATCATGATCTGAGCTAAAATCAAGAGTCAGATGCCTAACTGACTGAGCCACACAGGTGCCCCTATTCACATTTTTTTGAGTTATTTCCCTAATGGCAGCTCTAGGGCTTACCATACATTTCTTAATGTATCATATTCAGCTTCAGATTTATACTAATTCCAGTGAGATACACAATATTATTCCTACATATCTCTATTACCTTGTGCCCTCCTTTTGTAAAGATTTTATTTATTTATTCATGAGAGGCACACAGACAAAGAGGCAGAGACACAGGCAGAGGGAGAAGCAGGCCCCATGCAGGGAGCCTGATGTGGGACTAGATCCTAGGACCGTGGGATCATGACCCGAGCCAAAGGCAGATGCTCAACAGCTGAGCCACCCAGGTGTCCCCCTTGTGCCCCCTTTTGTGATATTGTTAAAAATATTACATCTAGGGGATCCCTGGGTGGCTCAGCGGTTTGGCACCTGTCTTCGGCCCAGGGCATGATCCTGGAGACCCAGGATCAAGTCCCATGTCGGGCTCATTGCATGGAGCCTGCTTCTCCCTCTGCCTGTGTCTCTGCCTCTCTCTGTGTCTCTCATGAATAAATAAATAAAATCTTTAAAAAAAATAAAAAGAATTACATCTATAAATGTTACAAACTGAACAATACACTGTTATATAATTTTATGACTTTTAAAGGAGCTAAGGGAAGAAAGGAGAGCAAGTATATATATATATTTTAAAGATTTTATTTATTCATGAGACACACACAGAGAGAGATAGAAGCCATAGGCAGAGAGAAGCAGGCTCCATGCAGGAAGCCTGATGTGGTACATGCCCTGAGCCAAAGGCAGATGTTCAACTGCTGAGCCACCCAAGCATCCCCCCCCCCTTTTTTTTAAAGGAGAGTAAGTATATTTATACCTTCTCTTATAGTAACCTTCTTATTTATCATTTCTGACTCTTTATTCTGGTAGGTTTGAGTTGTCATCTGAAGTCATTTAGTCAAGCCAATACATCTTTGCCCCACCTACCTCCTTTGTGCTGTAACTGGCAAATGTATTAGATTTCTATATGTTAGAGGCCCAACAATCCATTATTTTTTAAAAAGATTTTATTTATTTACTAGAGAGAGAGAGAAAGCATGAGCAGGGGGAGGGGCAGAGGAAGAAGACGACTCCCCGCTGAGTAGGGAGCCAGATGTAGGGCTGGATCCCAGGACCCCGGGATCATGACCCGAGCTGAAGGCAGATGCTTAAACAACTGAGCCACCCAAGCGTCCCCCCAACAATCCATTATATACATATTATTTTATATAGTTACTATTTAAATCAGTTAAGAGGGGATGCCTGGGTGCCTCAGGAGTTGAGTATCTGCCTTTGGCTCAGGGTGTGATCCCAGAGTTCCAGGATCAAGTCCCACATCAGGCTCTCTGCATGGAGCCTGCTTCTCCCTCTGCCTGTGTCTCTGCCTCTCTCTCTCTCTCTGTCTCTCATGAATAAATAAATAAAATCTTAAAAAAATAATAAAAGGTTATATAGAGGCCTTAACGAGGATCGGTCACATATCCAGTCCAGAGGATCTCAACAACACATTCTCAACACTATGTCCTTCAAATGGCTCTGACTTTAGGCAGAATGTACATTCCAAAGACAGTCATCCAAAGACAACTCCAATTGCCTGGGTCCAGCTCACTCAGCTCACAAGTCAACTTGCAGTAATACCCTCAATGAGCTCCTCTAACAATTTCCTTTACCTGTGGTTTTTTGGTTTTGGTATGGATCTTAATTAATGTCTGAGATCACTTTATTTCAGCCTGAACTGCTTTACTATATCTTGTAAGGTGGGCCCTAATCCAATGTAAGTGGTGTCCTTGTAAGACCAGGAAATTTGGAAGCAAAACAAACACTAGGGGGCACCTGTACACAGAGAAACAACCACAGGAAGAACAGTGAATGGTGGTCCTCTGCAAGCCAAGGAGAGAGGCCTCAGAAGTAACCAAACTTGCTGATATCTTGATCTTGGATTTCTGGCCTCCAGAATTGTGAGAAAATAAATGTATGTTGCTTAAACCATCCAGTCTGTGGCATTTTGTTATGGCAGCCCTAGCAAACTAATCTAAGCCCCTATAGTGAATTTTTCATTTCAGTTACTGTACTTTACAATTCTAGAATTTCCATTTGGTTCTTATTCTTATATAATTTCTATCTATTATATTTTCTTCTTTTTAAAAATCTATTTTCTTGAATTACATTGTCAGAGTACCTTTCTTTAATTATGGTTTCCTTTATTTCCTTGAATCTATTTAAAATGGCTATTTAAAAATTTTTAAAAAATATTTTATTTATTTATTTGAAGGAGAGGGAGAGAGCACAGTGGGGAGGAACAGAGGAAGAAGGAGATGCAGGATCCCTGCTGAGCAGGAAGCCCAATGCAGGGCTCAATCCTAGGACCCTGGGATCAGACCTGAGCTGAAGGCAGACACTTAACCGAGTAAGCCACCCAGGTGCCCCTACTTTGTCTTTTTTTTTTTTTTTAAGTTTTATGTATTTGAGTAATCTATACACCCAAGTGGGGCTTGAACTCACCACTCTGAGATCAAGAGTCACATAGACTTCCAACTGAGCCAGCCAGGTGCCCCTAAAATGGCTACTTTGAAGTCTTTGTTAAATATGACACCTGGGGGTATCCCTGGGTGGCTCAGCGGTTTAGTGCCTGCCTTTGTCCCAGGGCGAGATTCTGGAGTCCTGGGATCGAGTCCCGCGTAGGGCTCCCGGCATGGAGCCTGCTTCTCTCTCTGCCTGTGTCTCTGCCTCTCCCTCTCTATCATAAATAAATAAATAAAATCTTAAAAAAAATAAATATGACACCTGGTGGGCGCATGGGTGGCTCAGAGGTTGAGCATCTATCTGCCTTTGGCTTAGGTCAATGATCCCGGGGTCTTGGGATCAAGTGCTGCATCCCTGCAGGGAGCCTACTTCTTCTTCTGCCTAAGTTTCGGTCTCTCTCTTTCTGTCTCTCATGAATAAATAAATAAAATCTTAAAAGAAAAAAAAAGAATTGAATAACTCTCTGGTCTCTAACTAAAAGAATGAACTTTAAAATACATACATGCTGGGCAGCCTGGGTGGCTCACCGTTTTAGCTCTTGCCTTCTGCCTAGGGCATGATCCTGGAGTCCCGGGATCGAGTCCCACAGTTGGGCTCCCTGCATGGAGCCTGCTTCTCCCTCTGCCTGTGTGTCTCTGCCTCTTTCTCTCTGGATCTTTCATGAATAAATAAATAAAGTCTTTAAAAAATAAAATACGTACATACACACAATACCTGGTTACTCTCATAGGTGGTTTTTGTTACTTGCTTTTCCATACCCGAAGCCCCACCCCCCTGTATGGGTTATACTTTCCTCTTTCTTTTTCTTTCTTCTTTCTTTCTTTCTCTTTCTTTCTTTCTTTCTTTCTTTCTTTCTTTCTTTCTTTCTTTCTTTTTCTTTTTCTTTTTTTTCTTTCTTTCTTCTTTCTTTCTCCTTCCTTTTCTTTCTTTTTCTTTCTCTCTCTCTCTCTTTCTTTTATTCATGAGAGACACAGAGAGAGAGAGGCAGAGACACAGGCAGAGGGAGAAGCAGGCTCCATGCAGGGACCCCGCTGTGGGACTTGATCCCAATCCCAGATCCCAGGATCACACCCTGAGCCACCCAGGCATCCCAACTTTCCTGTTTCTTTGCACATCATATCTGTTGGAAACTGGATATTTTACGTCATGTACTGACTCTTAATAAAGGTTCCCCGCCTCCTCTTTCAGGTTCGTTATTATTTGTAGTAACTGGCTGGATTATTTAAGTCTGTTCTTGCTACCACCCTCCCACCTGCCACAAACACACCCGTGTTAAGCCTATTATGTTGTTTATCAAGGGGTGTGGCCTTTGGTGTGCCCACAGTCACCTTGAGACAACAGTGGTTTTGACAGGCTTCTCTTTGCCTCTTTTCCTGACTCCCCCCAAATGTTAAACTCCACTAACTGCAGGATTGCTCTATTGTTTTTCTTTTTTTTTTAAAGATTTTATTTATTTATTCATGATAGACACAGAGAGAGAGAGGCAGAGACACAGGCAGAGGGAGAAGCAGGCTCCATGCACCCGGAGCCTGACGTGGGATTCAATCCTGGGTCTCCAGGATTGCGCCCTGGGTCAAAGGCAGGCGCCAAACCGCTGCGCCACCCAGGGATCCCTGCTCTATTGTTTTCAACAATGCCCTGGGGGGCATAAATTGTGGGATAGACTAATTCAATCAAACTACAGTTCCTTTGAAGGAACAGTTCCAGAAGTCAGTGTTAGATTTGTTTAGACCTGAGGAGGGCTCCTCCCGGCTGTCTCTACCCATTTCTCTTGCAGATTAACTGGCCTACAGTTTAGTTTATATCTCCACTAAATCTACCAATCTCCCAATGGCTTTTCACCACAATCACCATTGTTTTTGAGAATATCCTTAAATTTGGGAGCACCTGACCAGCTTAGTTGGTAGAGCAAGCAACTCTTGATCTCCGGTTGTGAATTTGAGTCCCAAGTTGGGGATAGAGTTTACTTAAAAAAAAAAAAAAAGGCAAGGGCACCTGGGTGGCTCAGTTAAGTGTCTGCCTTCAGTTCAGGTCATGATCCCAGGGTCCTGGAATAGAGCCCTGCGTTCGGCTCCCTGCTCAGTGGGGAGCCTGCTTCTCCCTCTCCCCTCTGCTCTTGCTCTCTTGCTCTTTCTCCCTCAAATAAGTAAATAAAACTTAAAAAAAGGCATTACAGAGAATATCCTTAAGCTTAAATTTCCTCATCCTATGTTGCCAATGAAGTCAGTTCTTCTGGGACGATATTAGGAGCTGTTTGTGACCTACTCCCCCAAGGAAAAATCTCCAAGCCAAGACAAAGGAGTTGGGGGAAAGATGAATGACTTGCCTCTCAATAAAATCGCCCCTTTAAGGACCTGAGTGCTAGGAGGGAGAGGGGCAGTAGCCTCAGGTCTTCTCAGTGAGGAACCACTTTACCACCCAAGACAGGGTGATCAGGGTCCTAGTATTGTCAGCACCATGCTTGTAGCTGGTGTGCAGGGCTGCAAGAGCATCTCACTCCAGGGGTCCCAAACCGACCAGGCTTGGCCACTCACTGCTGATAAAATCCAAAGGCAGAGAAATGTGTAGTAGTGAAACAAGAAAGGAACTTATCTTAGTGAGGCCAAAACCAGGAAGACAGCAGACTAGTGTCTCAGAGACTGTCTCCAAAGTGCTGAAAATACTCCCACGTTTGTTAGGAAAATGTGGGGCAAAGGTGGGTGGTTACTTGCAGGCAGGCGGTGAAGGTCAAATCCATCATTATCATGGAGTCAATCATGGGCGAGGTCTTGCTGGCTCAGAGCAGTCTGCATGTTGGGATGAGAGAGGTGTTAGGATGATGTGAAGGTTTTCACCCAAGCAACTGGAAGGATGGAGATGGCATTAACAGATCTGGGAGATGTTGGGGGAAGAGGCTCAGGAGGACTTCATTCTGGCTGTGTTAAGTTTGCCAGGCCTATTAGACCTCCAAAAAGGGAGCTGTCAGGATGCAGCTGGATCTGTCAGGAACCCAGAGGAAAGTTCCGGGCAACAGGTGTCCTTGCAGATAGAGTGTTTAAAGACCTGAAACTGAATGAGCTCCTTGAGGAAATGAATGCACAGAGAGGCAGTTGATGGCCCTAGCCCCACGGCTCTCCAACCTCCACATTCTAGATGATGGAGAGAGGAGCCAGCAGAAGGCAAGGACTTTTGAGATCAAAGAGAAATCAGGAGAGTTTGGTGTCCTAGAAGCCAAGGGAAACAAGTGTGGTAAGGAAAACAGAATGATTGACTAAGCCAGATGCCATTGAGAGGTCCAGTAAGGTAAGTACTCACCACTGGATTTGACAGCAGGAAGGGAGGCCATCGATGACCCTGGCAAGTATGGATCTTGAGGCTTGGAAGCAGGGTGAACTCTATTGAAGTGAGTTCAAAAGGCAGTGGGAAGTAAGGAATTTGAGACTGTTCTATTTTGGCTCTCTTCACTGTCTCATTCCCCTATAATTCATCCTGGAAACTGCCCTCAGAGATTGCTCTAAAATGCAAATCTCATCATTCAACTCTGCTGTCTAAAATCCTTCAGTGATAGTTGAAACAAGATTGACAAAATACAAATAATTGTTTTTATTTCGGCCTCTTTATTTTGTTCCATCAGTCTTAATGTGTCTGCCAGGTTTTTTTTTTTTTTTAAGATTTTATTAAAAAAAAAGATTTTAAGTAATCTCTACATTCAATGTGGGGCTCAAACCCACAACCCTGGTATCAAGAGTCACATGCTCCAACTAGGCCAGCCAGGCACCCCCATTGAGATTTTAATAGGGATTGCATTGACTCTGTAGATTGCTTTGGATAATATGTATATTTTAACAATATTCTTCCAATCCATTACCATGTGATATCTTTCCAATTATTTGTATCTTCAATTTCATCAGTATCAGTGCTTTGTAGTTTTCAGTGTACAAGTCTTTTACCTCCTTAGTTAAGTGTATACCTAAGCGTTTTTATTTCTTTGATGATATCGTAAAATGGGATTGTTTCCCTAATTTCCTTTTCAGGTAGGTCACTGTTAGCATATAGAAATGCAACTGATTTTTATATATGTCAATTCTGTATCCTGCAACTTTACTGAATTAGGGTGCCAAAAATACACAATAGAGAATGGATAGTGTTCCCAGTGTTGTTGGGAAAACTGGACAGCCACGTGCAGAAGATTAAAATTGGACCTCTATCTTGTACCATACACAGAATCAACTCAACATGATTAATGACTTAAATATAAGACTTGAAACTGTAAAACTCCTAAAAGAAAATATAGGAGATAACATCGTGACATTAGTCTTAAAAACGATTTCATGGGTATGACACTAAAAGCACAGGCATCAAAAATTAAGATAAACACAAGTGGGACTACATTAAACTCAAAGACTTCTGTACAACAAAGGAAACCATCAACTGGGTGAAAAAGCTACCTAAGGAATGGGAGAGAATATTTGCAAACTATATCTCATAAATGGTAAATTTCCAAAATATATAAAGAAAATGTATAACTCAATAGTAAAAAAAAAAACACATCTAAATTAATAACCCGATTAAAAAATGGGCGAATGACTTGATTAGACATTTATCAAAGATACACAAATGGCCAAAAGATTTATAAAAAGAAACACAACAACACTAATCATCAGGTAAATGCAAATCAAAACCTTAATATCATCTCAAACCTGTTAGGATAGCTATTAACACCGATAACACCAAGTGTTGATTGGCAAGGATATGGAGAAATTGGAACCCTTGTACACTGCCAATGTAGCTGGTAAGGAAAACAGTATGGAAGTTATTTAGAAAATTAAAATAGAACTACAATATGATCAGAAAGCTTACTTCTGGGTATTTATCCAAGAAAATGAAAATCAAGATCTCAAAGAGAGGGATGCCTGGGTGGCTCAGCAGTTGAGTGTCTGCTCTTGGTTCAGGGCGTGATCCCGGAGTCCTGGGATCAAGTCCCACATCGGGCTCCCTGCATGGAGCCTGCTTCTCCCTCTGCCTGTGTCTCTGCCTCTCTCTCTCTCTGTGTCTCTCACAAATAAATAAAATCATAAAATAAAATTTATTAAAAATATCTCAAGGAGATTAGCACTCCTATGTTCGCTGCAGCACTATTCATAATAACCAATCTGTGGAAACCACCTAAATGTTCATCAACAGATGCGTGGATAAAGAAAATGTATATATGTGAGAATATAGGGAAACCTCATTTAAAATGGAATCAGGCTTGGGACACCTGGGTGGCTCAGCAGTTGAGCATCGGCCTTCAGCTCAGGGCATGATCCCGAGGTCCTGGGATCGAGTCCCACATCAGGCTCCCTGTGGGGAGTCTGCTTCTCTTTCTGCCTATGTCTGCCTCTCTGTCTCTCATTAACAAATAAATAAAATTAAAAATAAAATAAAATGGAATCAGGCTTGATCTTGGAGTTGAGTTTGAGCCCCACATGGGGTATAGAGATTACTTAAACAAATAAAACTTTAAAAAAATAAAATAGAGTCAAGAAGCCAGAAGGGGAATCCCTCATGCCACTACCACTCCAGACCAATTATGGACCTCAACAGGAAGAGATGCACCTTGCTAATCATATTAGTTTACTACTCCAGCAGGAGGAAGGAAGATTCTATATTTGAACATCAGGGGCAGCTGGGTGGT
This sequence comes from Canis lupus baileyi, assembly GCF_048164855.1. NCBI lineage: Eukaryota > Metazoa > Chordata > Mammalia > Carnivora > Canidae > Canis > Canis lupus. The sequence goes on from NC_132876.1 coordinate 32,176,979, forward strand.
GCAGTCACTTAAACACATTCAATTCTTGGTTTCTGTTCAGGTCCTGATCTCTGTGTCATGAGATCAAGTCCTGTGTCGCACTCTGTGCTCAATGAAGGAGTCTGCTTAAGATTCTCTCTCCCTCTCCCTCGGTCCATCCTGCTCATTTTTTCTCTCAAATAAATAAGTCTTTAAAAGAAACCTACATTACACTTTCAACTCGTAATTTACTCCAATGGACTTTTTGTTTATAACAGCCCCTCCCAACTCTCCTCTTTCCTCTGTAAAAGAGTGCTGTTCTCCTTTGTTCTCTGAACTTGCCCATGGCTTTTCCTATAGCTTGCTTATCTCAAACTGCAATTACTCTGCTATTCCTGAATAAACCCATTTGCTGGTAAAATAATTGGCTGTTTTACTTGTAAGGTTCACAACCTACATATTGTAAAATTTTTAGCAGCATCTGTCTTCAATCTACCAGATGCCAGTAGCACTCCCTTGGTTGTGACAACCAAAAACATTCTTCAGCCTTTGCTAAATGTTCCCTAAAGGGCAAAACTGCACAGTCAAGACCACTGGTCTAGGTATACCAGACAACTAGCAGTTCCTAACATGAAATGCTGTTTCATACCTTTGATAATTTGAATAAACTGTCCCCTTTGCCTGGAATCTCTTCCCTCTCTTCTGCCTGATAACTTTTGTTAATGGTTCAAATAAATGCTTAAAGCTACTGTTTCCTGTGTTCATTTCATTTTGGTAGCTCCAATGTCTAATACAGTCCCTGGCATAAAATAGGTGCTAAATAAATTGTTTGCTGAAAGGATTAATCATCATTAAGAGATTTTTATTGAGCTCCTTGTGAGCACTGATTTTTATAAAAGGTACAGAAGGGATCCTCACTCTAAAGTGGTTTACAATTTAATGGTTACGATAAAAACTGTTAATTATCCCCCATTGTCCCATCTCTCCTTTTGTCTTGAATAAAAACAGCATTGATGGCTGCCTAGTAAAAACATTTCCCAACCTCCTTTACAGAGTTAGTCCTTGACAAGTGATATAAGTGGAAGTGGTATGTGTCCCTTAAAAGAAGGGACATGTTCACCTTGCTTTCTTCCTTTTGGCTGGATTACAAATCAAGTGGCTGGAACTCAAGCTGCTATTTTGGACTATGAGGCAAAAGCCTCAGGCTAAGAATGGCAGAGCAACAACAATAAAGACCAAGGGTGTATCCCTGATGAACACAAAACCACCATACTCACCTTGGACTTCATATCTTCTGACTTTATAGCATAAAGAAATAAACTTTTATCTTGTCTAGAACATAAACTTAATCTCAAGTAATTAAGTTGGGAAGACCAAAAGCAGAAGAGATTGAAGAGGAAAACAGAATCCTAGCATGGATGATAATGCAAGAGGTGGATGCAATACCAAGGATACCTCATGCCCAGAGGTGCTCAGGAGTGGGGTTTAAATTCCTAACACCTAAAAAAACAAAAACAAAAACAAAAAAAAATTCCTAACACCTGCAAAGTGCAGGATCCCACAGTCTAGGAATAAGTGATAGTAACAATAAAACGATAGTTGCAGTAAAAAGAAACAGCAGTACCAATAAAAATAATAGTAAAACAGATCTGAACTGGTGGGAATCGTGCAGCCCAATAGAGATAAACATGCAACTTCTCTGTAAGGATATAGGCATGCCCAAACACGACACTTCAACAGAGAGTAAGCACACTGAGGATGGACTCACCACCAAGATGACAGACCACATCGGGAAATTAATTGCCTTAAGGAAAGAGCCAGAAGATGCAACAAGTGAGACAATTTATACCTGAGGAGCCAGAGATAATAAAGCAATCTAAAAGAGCTTCTGGAAAAAGGAAGGAATAGGAATTATGAAACAAAAAAGTAAGGGGTACCTGGGTGACGCAGTTTGTTGAGCATCCAGCTCTTGTTTTGGCTCAGGTCGAGATCTTGAGATCATGAGATGGAGCCCTGAGTCAGGCTCCACGCTCAGTGGGGAGTCTGCTCAGGACTCTCTGGCCCTCTCCTCTATGCCGTCTCTCATACATACACACGTACATCTTTTTAAAAAACCCAAAAAAGTTAAAACATTAAGACAGATGGATCTGAAAAATACCCAAAAAGAAATTTTATTTATTTTTTTTGTGTACACATTTAGTTTTATTTTAACAAAGCACCTTGTACACTTTTTAATGTTTAAAACTGAGCATCTTCCCAGTGAAACAAAAAAATTTTTAAAATAAACAGGAACAAAATTACAATAGAGAATGTCACTTCCAAATAAGATCCTACAGGTTCTGCTGATTCTCCCATCGAGTGGCAGGGCTCAAGTCATCGTTAGGAGTTTTCTTTTAAAAGTGTCATCTTAAACTGCAAGGATGTCCGTTAAACATCACAATTAAACATGCCAAAGGAGAAGCCATGTTGTCAAAATGCCCACTTAACCCACCCAAACATCTCAAACCCACCCTTTGCTGACCTTCTATAACCCCATTTTTTAAAGTTTTTTTTTCTTTTTTTAAACAAGAGAAAGTAGACAGGTAGATGTTGGTAAATGCTAACTGTCCATATTCACATAGAGATTCAGTGTAATATCTGAGCCCAATAAACAGAGAAAGGAGGAAAAAAGCTAGAATTCTATGCACTACTACACGGGCCTAGCACCCTCCAACTTTCAGCAGAGCTAAGGGAGCAGGTTTTTCTTTTTTCCCACAGAGCACGGTGGTGTTGATTCTGTAAAGTTTTTGTTGAGACAGAAAGGAATAAAAATGAATTTGGAACAGAGAGGGGTAGAAATTCTTTTCCTGCTGTATTCTGCTCAAGATATTTCCCCCCCCCCAAAAAAAAAAGATATTTCCCCAAAAAATAGGTTGAGAACCATGGTATAAAGAGAGAGAAAAGAGTCTTCAAAAAACAGGGCGAATGAGCACAAAAGGAGGAGGGAAAAAAAAAGGGATGCAACTTGCTCCCAGGGACTGAAGAAAACTAAAAAAAGGAAGGTTGGAATCCATCAGTATTCCATTAATCATCATCGTCTTCATCCTCCTCTCCTTCCTCCCCTTCATCATCATCATCATCATCATCATCATCATCTTCATCATCTTCATCTTCATCCTCATCTCTTTCATCAATATCTTCCAATCCTTCTTCTTCTTCTTCATCATCATCATCATCTTCTTCTTCTTCTTCTTCTTCTTCTTCATCTGTATCAGGAACCAAGTAGTACTGTAATGGATTTGGCCAAATATCATCTTTGATGATCTCTCCTAACTCATCTGCACCTGCATCAGAATGGTCAGTAAACCAGGTGAAGAAGCCCTCTGGTTCCTCGTACTCTCTCTTCCTGCTGGCTTTATTCTGCATTTGACTTGACTGTTTCGTCAAATCCTTTCCAGATTTCCATTTGATTTCAGTGGACCTTGAAGATGGATCACCATTCTCATTCAGATGAAATTCTTTGGAGAGAACTTTATTTTTGAAGTACGGGTTTTCATCAAAATAAAAATCTATTCTGTAACCTGATTTAATATCTTCAGATTCTGTTACTTCAACTCTTGTCAAATAATGCAGTGCCTCTTCATCCTCCTCTCCAAGCAGTACAGACACTTGTGGATGGTTGACAAATGTTGTTACCCAAAAGTTGGGGATTTTGGGGATCAATTCTGACCTCCTCTGAAAAAATGGTTGGCAGAGTTTGTTATATTTCTGTTCTACTTTCAAAATCTCCTCACTGGCTTCTTCATTAAGTCTGTCTATTTCATTTTGTACTTCATCAATATGTTCAATTACTTCTTGCTGTTCTTTTTCTCCGTTCGGCAAGGGCTGAGAGGCTGACATCTCCTCCGGCATGGGGGCAGGAAGCAGCCTCGGTTTCTTCATTTGAGGTGCAAGTGAGGACTGGCGCTTGGGGGCCATGCTGTGAGGAAACTCCACAAAACTGGGAGAGGCACCTCAGGAAGAAGCTCCAATTACTGCAAAAAGAAATTTTAAAATAATATCATTAAATTTTGAAAAAACTTTAAAAATTAATAGACAAAGTGAACAATAGACTAGATACAGCCAAGGAAAGAATCAGTGATGTGGCAAACAGATATGAAGATGTCACCTGGAATCCAACACAGTAGAACAATGAAATAGAAAAAGCAAAAGAAAACCTGGTTACATGGTAGAGAAAATGAGACATTCCAACATACATCTATTAGGGATTCAAGGAGAGAATGGGAGACAGACAATATTTGAGGAGATAATGACTAAGAGATTTTTATTTATTTATTTATTTATTTATTTATTTATTTATTTATTTATTATTTATTTATTTATTTTCAATATTTTATTTATTTATTCATGAGAGATACAGAGAGAAGGCAGAGGGAGACAAAGGCAGAGAGAGAATCAGTCTCCCCAACTGAAACTCCAGGATCATGACCTGAAACAAAGGCAGACACTCAACCACTGAGCCACCCAGGCGTCCTGAGATTTTTAGAAATAAATCTTCAAGCCATTTCTTAAAAAGATTTTATTTATTTATTCATGAGAGACATAGAGAAATAGAGAGAGAGAGAGAGAGAGAGAGAGAGAGAGGCAGAGAGGCAGAGAGGCAGAGACATAGGCAGAGGGAGAAGCAGGCTCCATGCAGGGAGCCTGACATGGGACTCGATCTGGGGTCTCCAGGATCATGCCCTGGGCTGAAGGCGGCGCTAAACCGCTGAGCCACCTGGGCTGCCCTCTTCAAGTCATTTTATTTATCTCAAATACTTAGCAAGATAAATAAAAACAAATCAACACCTAGACAAGTTATAGTGAAACTGCAGAACATAAAAAACAAAGAGAAAAATCTGAAAAGATAGATTACCAACTACCAACTAAGTAACAATAAAAAAGTAACTACATATTTTCTCAAGAAAAAAGATATTAGAGATATTAGTATAATAAAATGATAGAATAATATCTTCAAAGTACTGAAGAAAAAAGTCAATCAAGAATTCTAGGGGCAGGGCAGCCCTGGTGGCTCAGCGGTTTAGCGCCACCTTCAGCCCAGTGCATGATCCTGGAGACCCAGGATGGAGTCCCATGTCAGGCTCCCTGCATGGAGCCTGATTCTCCCTCTGCCTGTGTCTCTGCCTCTCTCTCTCTGTGTCTCTCTCATAAATAAGTAAATAAAATCTTTTAAAAAAAGAATTCTATATTCATTCAACAGACACAGCAAGTGCAACGAATTTATTTTTTAAAAATCCAACACCTTCTCTGTGCCTGGCATTTTCCTAAATGACTGGGATACATAGCAAATGAAATAGACATGCCCTCAGGTCGCCTGGATAGCTCAGTCAGTTAAGCCTCCTACCCTTGTTTTTGGCTCAGATCATGATCTCAGGGTTGTGAGATTGGGCCCTGCAACAGGCTCCATGCTAGGCTCTCTCTCCCCCTCCCTCTGCCCCCCTCAACTCGTGCTTGCACACATGTTCGTTCACACACACACACGCACACACACACTCTCTCTCTCTCTCTCTCTCTCTCAAAAAAACCCCCCACAGGGATCCCTGGGTGGCGCAGCGGTTTGGCGCCTGCCTTTGGCCCAGGGCGTGATCCTGGAGTCCCGGGATCGAATCCCACATCGGGCTCCCGGTGCATGGAGCCTGCTTCTCCCTCTGCCTGTGTCTCTGCCTCTCTCTCTATCATGAATAAATAAATAAAATCTTAAAAAAAAAAAAAAACACCCACAAAACCCCAAACAGGAAAGGGAATTGAGATGGTCTGGGGTGGGCTGTTATTAAAGGGCTGTCAGGGTCACCTCATTAAGGAGGTACCATTATAACAAAGATTTGAAGGAGGTGAGGTACTTGATAGAAATGTATCCAGCTAAATTTGTATTTAGGCATGAGAGAAATAATAGCATTTTTAGTCACATAAAGATGGTGGCTGTTCACTATTCACAGTCTCACTGACATAAATATTAAAATGAAGATTTTGCAAGAAGAAAACTGAACACAAAGGAGAACAAACAAAAAGGAATGGTGAGTAAAGCCTTCACAAAATCTTTTTAATTTAAGATTTATATATTTTTTTAGAGAGCACATGCACGTGAATGGGGGGAGAGGCAGAGGGAGAGGAAGAGAAGCCTACTCCCTGCTGAATGTGGAGCCTGATGTGAGGTTCAATCTCATGAACCTGAGATCATGACCTGAGCTGAAACCAAGAGTCAGACACTTGGGATACCTGGGTGGTTCAGCAGTTTGGCATCCACTTTCAGCTTGGGTTGTGATCCTGGGATTTGGGATCAAGTCTTGCATCAGGCTCCTTGAGAGGAGCCTGCTTCTCCTTCTGCCTATGTCTCTGCCTCTCTCTCTCAGTCTCTCTCTCTCATGAATAAATACATAAATCTTAAAAAAAAAAAGCCAGATGCTTAACCAGCCAACTGAGCTACCCAGGTGCCCCAACTTTGCACCAATCTAAACGTATACTGTTAACATTTAAAGGGGAAGTTAAAAAATGAAACCCAAATACCTTAGAACCGTAACACAGAAAAGTAGATGGTGTGATGCAAAGGATTGGAGTTAAAGCCCTGAAAACTCCATGTACTGGTTGGAAGAATGATGTTACTTATTAACTCTAAAGTTATTAAAAATTAAACATGCATGTTGACTTTTTAAATCAACACTAAAAGAGATAGCAAAAAGCAAACAAAAACATACATTTAAAAAACTAAAAATACAACCCTAAATAGCCAAGAAGTTCATGAGAAATGCTTTTTTTTCCTTCTTTTATAACATTTATTTTTCTTCTGAGGACAAGAGCTATGCATGTTTTTTGCAAACACTTTGGGAAATAATTGCCTGTAATGACAGTACCCAGAAATATATATTAACATTTAAATATGTATCCTTCCAGAATTATCTTTTCTGTGCTCGTAAAACATGTCTTTAGAATTAGAATCATACCATGCGTATGTGATACACTGATTTTTCTCATTTGACAACATATCACAGATGTTTTCCATGTCAGCAAAATAAACTATTTAATGGTGCTATAATACTCATGAGAAACTCTTAATGGAAATCATGAAAAAGTTAAAACTGAATCACAAAAAATAAATATAAAAACATGTGACATGCATCTAAAATGGAATCATGAAGAAAATTTATAATATTAAACACATTTTTTAAAAATATGCCAAATTAATGCATAAAATATTATTCAAAATTATTCTTATCTTTTTAAAAAAGATTTTATTTATTTATTCACGAGAGACACACAGAGAGAGAGATGCAGAGACACAGGCACAGGTGAGGGAGAAGCAGGCTCCATGCAGGGAGCCTGATGTGGGACTCCATCCTGGGACTCCAGGATCACGCCCTGGGCCGAATGCAGATGCTAAACCGATGAGCCACCCAGGGATCCCCTTTATCTTTATTTTTTTTTAAGTAGGCCCCACGCCCAGTGTGGGACATGAACTCAACTCTGAGAATAAGAGTCTATGCTGTCCCCGATGTTTATAGCAGCAATGTCCACAATAGCCAAACTGTGGAAGGAGCCTCGGTGTCCATCGAAAGATGAATGGATAAAGAAGATGTGGTTTATGTATACAATGGAATATTACTCAGCCATTAGAAATGACAAATACCCACCATTTGCTTCAACATGGATGGAACTGGAGGGTATTATGCTGAGTGAAGTAAGTCAATCAGAGAAGGACAAACATTATATGGTCTCATTCATTTGGGGAATATAAATAGGGGAATAGAAGGGAATAGAAGGGAAGGGAGAAGAAATGGGTAGGAAATATCAGAAAGGGAGACAGAACATGAAGACTCCTAACTCTGGGAAACGAACTAGGGGTGGTGGAAGGGGAGGAGGGCGGGGGTAGGGGTGAATGGGTGACGGGCACTGAAGGGGGCACTTGACGGGATGAGCACTGGGTATAATTCTGTATGTTGGCAAATTGAACACCAATAAAAGATAAATTTATTATTAAAAAAAAAAAGAGTCTATGCTGTACCAAATGAGCTCGCTAGGTGCCCCAAGAGTTTCATTTTTGAAGCTACAGAGAGAGAGCAGAACAAACCTAAGAGGACAGAGGGAAAAAAATAATACAGGGAAGAGCAAGAAATAATAAAAACAATGATAAATTGATCATTTATTGAAATGATCAATAATATCAAAAGCTGGTTCTCTGGAAAGACTAATATCATAGACACATCTGTATGAAGATTGGCCTATTTAAAACGATGAAAGGTATACATAAGTAACACTAGAAAAAAGATATGGGACGCCTGGGTGGCTCAGTGGTTGGGCATCTGCCTTTGGCTCAGGGTGCGTTCCCAGAATCAAGTCCCACATCGGGCTCCCTGCATGGAGCCTGCTTCTCCCTCTGCCTGTGTCTCTGCCTCTCTCTGTCTCTCAGGAATAAATAGATAAAATCTTCAAAAAAAGTGTTTCAAAAAAGAATAACTACAAGATTCTGTTAAAATTTAAAGCCATATAGAACACTTTGGAAACAGGACAGAATGAAAATGTTCTTTTCCACAACATTCTGAAATCCCACTAAAATGATAATAGATAATTACATGTGGTGTCTGGCTGGCTCAGTTGGTGGAGCATGCAACTCTTGATCTCAGGGTCACAAGTTTGAGCCCCACGTTGGGCTGGAGGTTACCTTAAAAATAATAAATAAATAAATAAATAAATAAATAAATAAATAAGAAAAATATGGACCCACAAGGACATAAAACTTGCTTAGCTAATGGAGGAATTATGAAACTAGTAATAAGTACATGCATGGGGGAAGCCAATAATATATAATCCATTTTGTGCTGCAGAAACTCAGGAAAGTTCAGAAACTAAAGGCATCAGCATAAACAGTAAAAAGTATCTCACATTATGTGCAAGAATTGTAATATGCTGGGAAAAGGTCTATGATTTCTGTCAGTCAAACAAGTACTGCCGATACTGCTATGCTTTGTTGCCTCCATTCATAATTGAAGGAGATGTTAAAGTTCACGTTAGTGAAAATAAAGATGTAATTTTTTTCTTTAAGATGTAATTTTTTTCCATCCAAGTTCACAAGTTTAACATATCTGTGACCCAGCAGGTTCACTCTTAAATATATATGCAATAGAAATACGTGCATGAAGAAACATATAAGAATGTATGTAACAACATTATTTAATAGCCAGAAACTGTAAACAACCTAAATGATCAAAACCAGTAGAATGGCATCCAGTAAATGGGAATCTAAGAAAGGCAAAGGAATTTCCAAGATGACATCTATGCAGCAAGCCTAAAGATCGATCAATCCTTATAGGAGTAGAAGGATAGATGGCAAGAGGAAATATGTCTTCAAGTAAAAAACAAAATAAAAACTAAACTAAAAGATTACCTGATCCCTTCGACCTTATGGAGTAGGGTTTTCCATCTCTGGAGGGACCTGGTAGAATAATTACTAAGAGGTACAAGAAAACAAATCAATCAAACAAAATAATTATCAACTCTGGATAAAACAAAATATCGTATTTCAAAGGAAGCATAATAAGAGCATACAGCTGATCCTTGAATAATGCAGAACTTAAGGGCATGACTTTCCCAGTCAGCAGTCTAACTTTGGGCTCCCCTAAGACTTAGCTACCTCCAGCCTACCGTTGACTGGAAGTCTTACTGATAACAGAAACAGCTGGATTAACACATATTTTGTATGTTATATGTATTGCATACTGTATTCTTACAATAAAGTAAACTAGGGAAAAGGAAATATTACTAAAAAATCATAAGGAAAATGTTTACAGTGCTCGCTTCGGCGGCACATATACTAAAATAGGAAAATGTTTACAGTAATATCTGTATTATTTATTGAAAAAAATCCATGTATGAGTAGACCTGCGCAGCTCAAACTCATGTTGTTTAAGGATCAACCCTATTATATTTCTCAGCTATGAACAACATTAAATAATCATAATAATGTTAATACTGAATTATGATTTTTTTTTGAATCATGATTTAACAAAAAAATATAACAAAATAGGACAAGGGGAAGTATATGCACTTTACACTGTGAATAAATCCTGTTAGACACACTACTATTTTTTTACTTGTGGTTTGCCAGTCTGCCATGACTTGAGTCATTAATAACAGAAACAATTTGTAAGCTGGAACTATATTCTACAATAGAAGTTTGTGACATTATGAAATTCTCCAAAACATGTTTTACAAGATATTAAAGCTAATACATGCCTTAATATAGGATGCATAAAGGCAGATTCTTTAGTAAAATAGTAAGACAAGAGTCCTTATCTCCTTATACTGAATGTCTGGGAGGCACAAAAAGAGGTCTCCTGCAGCTTATGATAAAGAACAAAACACAGTCAAATTTACTGTTACTTAGAAACTTGCCTTCAAGATGATTATTCAGGTTTTAACAAGTTTTCTTATTTAGCTCATAGGGACTTAAATATCCTCCACTTTTATTAGTAAAATTAGAAAGGCAATCTATAGCAAAGCACATAAATGAACAGAAATTTTAGGTCAATAAGTGTTTTCTGTGTGTTCAATATGCCTTGTCCATTTCCCCCTTTTAATTGGGAGTGGACAGTACAAAAATTGTATTCTACATTTATCCTCTCAGACACATTCTAACTCCTGTGTGTTTGCAGGAGGTGGTAGCTATAAGAGAACAATGCTTACCTTCAATAAAATTCAATAGATAATTCTCTCCTTTGCTTCTGTGTAAAGTTGAGTAGAAAAGGAAAAGGATTTGGGGAGTTAGGCAAATAATCTTTTGGTTTGAGTTTAAAACTAGGGGGAAAAAATAAAACTAGGGGGAAAAAACAAATAAATTTTAAAAATTTTATTTATTTATTTTAGACAGAGAGAGAGAACAACCAAGCAGGGGAGGGGCATAAGGAGAGGGAGAAAATCTCAAGCAGACTCCCTACTGAGCACAGAGCCCAACATGGGGCTCAATATCATAACCCTGAGATCACAACCTGAGCCAAAATCAAGAGGCAGACACCCAACCTACTGAGCCCCCAGGTGGCCCCCAAGTAACTTTTTAAAATTGTAGGGTAGGGGCCAAGGGCCGGCAATCTCAAAGTGTGCCACCTGGCATATTGATTATTTTGAATCAAAAGTTACTTAAGGGGCACGTGGATGGCTCAGTTGGCTAAGTGACTGTCTTTGGCTCAGGGTCCTGGGATCAAGCCCCACATCGGGTTCACTGCCCAGTGGGGAGCCTGCTTCTCCCTCTCTCTTTCCCCCTACTCATGCTCTCTCTCAAATAAATAAATGAAATCTTTAAAAAACCTTAAGAAATAGCCAGTGCAAGAATACTCTGATACCACCCCCCAACTTTGTCTCCATAATGCAGGAAATAAATCTCCCATGTGAAAGATACACCCTCTGTGTACCAGGAGTTAAATAGGGATCCTTATTACCAGAGAGAGAATTCAGAGCCAAGAAGGCTGTATAAACAAACCTTATACTTTTACTAATGGACTGCCCCAGCTCAAATTCTGTTTAGAATTCCTTACTAATTGAAGCTCCTAAACATAAGTTTTCTTTGGCCTGTCGATTCTTCATAGATGTATTATCTCATTGTCTAAAAAGTATCCAAAACTGCCTGGCTTGGTCATTTCTTTAGGTCTCAATTTCATTATTGGACCTCTGTGCATATGTAATTAAGCTTTTTTTCTCCTGTTAGTCTCTCATGTCAATTTTTATTTTTTATTAATTTTTTAAGATTTTATTTATTTATTTATTTATTTATTTATTTATTTATTCATTCATTCATTCATTCATTCATTCATTCATTCATTCAGAGAGACACACACACAGAGAGGCAGAGATACAGGCAGAGGGAGAAGCAGGCTCCATGCAGGAGCCTGACGTGGGACTCGATCCAGGGTCTCCAGGATCACGCCCTGGGCTGCAGGCGGCGCTAAACCACTGCGCCACCGGGGCTGCCCTCTCATGTCAATTTTTAAAAAATATTTTATTTATTTATTCATGAGACACAGAGAAAGAGAGAGGCAAAGACACAGGCAGAGGGAGAAGCAGGCTCCATGCAGGGAGCCCAATGTAGTACTCTATCCTGCGACCCCAGGATCACAACCTGAGCCCAAGGCAGACACTCAACCGCTGAGCCACCCAGGTGTCCCTCTCATGTCAATTTAATTTTTAGACCAGCTAGAGTCTTGAAGAACAGAGGAAAACTTTTCTTTTCCAACAGTAGCAGAAAGACTTTTTTAAAAAAAGATTTTATTTATTTATTTGAGAGAGAGAGAGAGCATGAGTGGAGGGCAGATGCAGAGGGAGAAGCAGACTCCCCGTTGAATAGGGAACCTGATGTGGGGCTTGATCCCAGGACCCCGAGACCATGGCCTGAGCTGAAGGCAGACAATTAACCAATGGAGCCACTCAGATGCCCCAGAAGGACTAACTTTATTATTTTTTTTTAATTTTTTTTTTTATTTATTTATGACAGTCATACAGAGAGAGAGAGAGAGGCAGAGACACAGGCAGAGGGAGAAGCAGGCTCCATGCACCGGGAGCCTGATGTGGGATTCGATCCCGGGTCTCCAGGATCGCGCCCCGGGCCAAAGGCAGGCGCCAAACCACTGCGCCACCCAGGGATCCTGGACTAACTTTATTTAAAAAAATTTTTTTGAAGTAATTTCTGCACCCAACAAGGGGCTTAACCTGATGTGGGGCTTGATCCCAGGACCCCGAGACCATGGCCTGAGCTGAAGGCAGACAATTAACCAATGGAGCCACTCAGATGCCCCAGAAGGACTAACTTTATTTAAAAAAAATTTTTTGAAGTAATTTCTGCACCCAACAAGGGGCTTGAAGTCACAATCCTGAGATCAACAGTCACATGCTCTATCAACTGAGCTGGCCAGGTACCCCAGAAAGACTAATTTTACAGTATTCATCTTGGGGAGTGTCTGGGTGACCTCAGTTAAGCATCCAACTCTTGATTTCAGCTCAGGTCATGATCACAGGTTGTGAGATCAAGCCCTGCACTGGGTTCCATATGGGGTATGGAGCCTGCTTAAGATTTTCCCTCTCCCTCTCCCCCTCCTCTCTCTCCTTCTCTAAAAAAAAAATAAAATATTCATCTTCACATCATCAGGATAAATCTTTTCTATTTTGAATTCTCTGTTCTTAGCTGATGCCTCTAAATGATTTCACGTTTAAACTCACCATTATTCATTACATACTCATATGAGTATCTAAACAATATTTAAAGGAACCAAAAGGCAAAGGGTCTCTAATGTCCATAAAGACAAAATGTGGGGGGCACCTAGGTGGTTCAGTCATTTAAGCATCTGACTCTTGATTTTGGCTCAGGTCATGTTCTCAGGGTTGTGAGACTGAGCCTAGCTTCTCATTCAGCAAGGACTCTGCTTGGGATTTTCTCTCTCTACCCTTCCCCCTGCTCACACACATGCTTGCTTGCTCTCTCAAATAAACCTTCAAAAAAAAAAAAGACAAAATGTGAACTATGAGGTATTTTAACACTGGAAGCTTTTTTGTTTTTGTTTTTGGGACACTGACCAATATTTGGTCACTTAACCAACTGCACCACCCAGGTGCCCTGAAAGTGAATTCTTTGTGTCATATCTTCTATTACCTCGTTTCATGTCATCAGCATACATGGTGAAGGGCTGGTTAACATCTTTTGTTATAATCCTTTAGTGATGGTAAGGTACTTCAAATAATTATACTTTTTAAGCCTCCTTTTTATGTTGGAGTCCAAAGTCTTCAAAAATACCTTTAACTTGGCTAATATATAAAATGAAATATTATCATTTCCTTTATAGATAACATTGAAATTGGCAGGTATTTGTGTAAAATAATTTTTTGTACTTTACAAATTATCCACCTCCTTTTCTAATTGTCTTCTTGGTATTTGGGTAATTTCAGAGCTGGTCAGGGTCAAGAATTAATTACAAACAACGAGTACAACAGTGATTAAATGAAAGCCATTTGGATCTTGAAACAATGTTGGTCTTACGGTTCCCATTATGCTGAGTGAAGCTGAACACCAAGCAGCCCCACATGATTCCCACAAGTTTTATTTGTGAAAGGAGTTAATATAAAAGGGACAAAACAACATTTAAAAAATGGCCTGCTCAATGAAGACCAGGGAAGAATTTCATAGATTTTCAGAAGAAAAACAGTTTTTCTGTGTGTATATAGATATTTTCCTTCTGCTTTTCAGGGCAAGGGGGGTAGGGGACAACCCTAACCATGATATTGCCCAGCTCAGGAAATAGGAAGAAGGATCTTAGACTATACAGTGAAACAGTGATGGTCAATGATGTAAGGAACTTTGGGAGAGTTCTATACCTCTCACTCTCTCTTAAAAAAAAAAAAAAAAGATTTTTATTTATATATTTGACAGAGAGAGCTTAAGATTTAATTTTTTTGTAGTAATTTCTGCACCCAACGAGGGGTGCAGAGAGAGAGAGAGAGAGAGAGAGAAAGCGCACAAGCATGGGAAGCAGCAGGCTAAGGGAGAGGGAGAAGCAGGCTCCCTGCCGAACAGGGAGCCCGATGCAGGGGTCAATTCCCAGGACCCTGGGATCAGGACCTGAGCTGAAGGCAGACACTTAACCGATTGATTCACCCAGGTACCCCTCTTTTGGTCTTTTATTCTCCTCTTTAACTGGTGAAAAGGCCTTATACCACACTCTTCCCCCTGGGTTTTGTTTTTTCTTTTGCTTTGTGATAAATGATATATTAACATGGTACAATAACCAAAAGGCTAAGATACACAGTGAAAAAATAAATATATGAAAAGATGGGCAACATCATTAATCATCAGAGAAATGCCAAGTAAAACTACCATGGGCCTCCACTATAAGCTTATTCAGTGTTGGCAAGGCTGTGAAGCAACTGGGACTCACACATGGCTAGTAAGAATGTAAGATGTTACAAACACATTAGAAAGCTCTTTGGCAGTGTGCAAGCCAAGGGTAGGCTGCATCACTTTGGCATAGTGACTATTTAGAATTACTATTACCTCTGCCTCTCTCTCTCTCTCTCATGAATAAATACATAAAATCTTTAAAAAAATAGAATTACTATTACTTAAGAGAAAAAAAATAAAGTTACTTAAAAAAGAGTCAGTGCAAGTAACATTCTGACTTCCCTTTGTCACATAAATCTGCCATGTGAAAGGCACCATCCCTGTACCAGGAGGCAAAGACACATCCTTATCACCAGAGATAGAGAATTCAGAGCCAAGAAGGTTGTATAAACAAGCCTTATTACTTTTACTAATGTACTGCCCTAGCCCAAATTCTGTTTAGAATTCCTTACTAATCGAAGCTCCCAAACATAAGTTTTCTTTGTTCTGTCAACTCCTCACAGGTTTGTTTGCCAAAAAAGTAAAAAAGCTGTCTGCCTTGGTCATTTCTTTGGGTCACAATTTTATTATTAGGCCTCTGTGCACATGTAATTAAACTCTGGCTTTTTTCTCCTATTAATCTGTCCTATGTTGGGGCACCTGAGTGGCTCAGTCAGTTAAGTGTCTGTCTTTGGCTCAGGTCATAGTCCCAGGGTCCTTTCCCAGGGTCCTTGGATCGAGCCCTGTGTCAGGTTCCCTGCTCAGTGGTGAGCCTGCTGCACCCCTACTTGTATTCTTTCTCTGTGTCAAATAAATAAATAAAATATTTTTAAAAATATGTCTTATGCCAATTTAATTATTGGGCTAGGTAGAGGAATGTTAATGTGTCAAGTAAAATTTTTCCTCTATTAGAGTGGAACAGGGGCACCTGGGTGGCTCAGTTGGGTTAAGCATCTGCCTTTGGCTTAGGTTATGATCCCAGAGTCCTGAGATTGAGCCCTGTGTTCTGCTCCCTGCTCAGTGAGGAGTCTGCTTCTCCTTTTGCCCCTCCCCAACTTGTGCATGCGCACGCTCTCTCTCTCTGTCTCTCTCAAAAAAAAAAAAAAAATCTTAAAAAAATAGTGGAACATATGCTTACTCTATGGTCCAGCAATTCCAATGCCAGGTATGTATCCAATATAAATGCATACATTTGATCACCAAATGATATGTCCTTGAATATTCAGAGCAGTACCCCAAATAGTGAAATGGATACACTGTGATAGATTCATAGGATGGAATATTATACAGCAATGAAAATGAACAATTTAAAGCTACACATGAGAATATAAATGAATCTCATAGTCATAAATGTTTAGAGAAAGAAGGTAGACATAAAGAATACACACCATGTAATTCAGTTTACATAAACTTCTAAATAGGCAAAATTAATGGGTGGTGCTAGCAGTCAGGATGGTGGTATTCTTGGTAGAGGAAATGACCTGGAAGGGAAACAAAGGGAGCTTCTAGATTGCCAGAAACATTATTTCTTGCTCTCAGTGCTGGTTACTTGAGTGTGTTCACTTTGTGAAAATTCATCAAGTTGTATATTTATTGTGTACTTGTATTATGCATTATACCTTAATTAAAAGGTTAATTAAAAAGAAACTTTACAGTGCGTGGTAGACAATATAATGCCCCCCCAAAAGTTATCTACATCTTAATCCCTAGAACCTGTGACTATGTTAAGTGTTCAAAAAAACACAAAAGGAATCACCCTGAGACAGACCTACAACAGCAAACCAAGACTTAATTCTAGTTCAACCTATCCCAGGAATGTGGCCTTTTAACAGTCCAGCTGAAATTTCCTGATCAGCACTAGTGAGATAATCTGTATGATAAACACCCTACCTTTCCTTCCTCTCAGAAAGAAGTCAGAAAAAAAAGAAAAGAAAAGAAAAGAAAAGAAAAGAAAAGAAAAGAAAAGAAAAGAAAAGAAAAAAAGAAAGTCAGGGCTTCAAACAATCATTTCTTTCCTTTTGCTAATAACTTCCTTGCCCTGCCCTCCTATTTAAAATCCTTTCATTTTGTACAGCTCTTCTGAGCAACTTTCTAGTTGCTAGATGGGATGCTGCCAATTCACGAATCCCCTAACAAAGCCAATTAGATGTTCAAATTTATTCAACTGAATTTTGTTTAACATAAAATATGTGGCAAAGGGAATTAAGGTGGCTAATCACCTGACATTAACATAGGGAGAGTATTTTGGATTATTCAGAACAATATAATCACAGGGATCTTAAAAATGGAAGGAGGGGGCACCTGGGTGGGTCAGTCAGTTAAGTGTCCGACTCTTGGTTTCAGCTCAGGTCCTGATCTCAGGGTCCTAAGATTGAGCCCCACGTCTTGGGCTTTGTGCTGGGTGTGGATACTGTTTAAGATTCTCTCCCTCTGTCCCTCCTCTTCTCCCTCTCTGAAAATAAAGTGGAAGGGGTAAGTAGAAGAGTGAAAAGGAGGTAGATAAAGTAGGGTCAGAGAGAGATGCCATGTTGCTGGCTTTGAAGATGGAGGAAGGGGCCCTGAGAAGAGGAATATGAGCAGCCTTAACACTCTGAAAAGGTCAAAAACCAGATTCTCTCCTAGAGCCTCCAAGCAAGGAACTCAATCCTCAATTTTAGTCCAGTGAGATCCCTGTTGGACTGGAAGATAATAAATGTGTATTATTTTAACCTGCTAAATTTGTGGTAATTTGTTACAGCAGCAATAGGAAACTAATATAGTCGGTGTGGGGAAAGATCAAGTGTTCAGTTTGGGACGAGTTCAGGGAACCTGAACATGTTAGACATCTATGTGGAAATATCAAATAGGTAGCTGGATACGAGTCTGGAATTCTGGGGAGAGGTATGGGCTGGAGATACAAATTTCGAAGTTGGCAGTGAAGAGAGAAAAGCCAAAAGAATGGGTGAAATTAACAAAGGAGTGAGTGTAGATAGAAAAGAGGTCTAAGGATTGAGCCCTGGAACACTCAACTCTCACAGCTGACATACAGCTGGTGGTTTAAAGCTAGCGAGCACTCCGGGGTGCCTGGGTGGCTCAGCCAGTTAAGTGCCTGTCTGATGCTTGGTTTAGGCTCAGGTTGTGATCTCAGGGTTGTGAGATGGAGGCCCTTGTCTGGTTCCGTGCTTAAGCCTCTCTCTCCCTTGTCCTCTGCCCCCCTCCCTCCTCAAATATAAAAAATAAATCTTAAAAAAAAAAGCTAGCCAGCACTCCAAAACAGAGGCAGACACCAATATGTAAATGTAGAGGCAGATACTTACACTAGGCTTGTAAGAACAGGCAGATACTGGAGACAGGAGTAACAGATCTCAAATACAGAGAAATAGTCTTGGCAAGAGGAATCAGGCATATACTTGGCAAGAGAGGTTGAGAAAAATTTAAGAACAGAGTCTGGGTAATATATTCCACATGTCAGCAAAGATGGGTCTTTGGCTTTGAGCCAGCTTCCTGTCTTGGGCTTCTATTGCATCCTTACCTTGATTTCTGCCCCTTGTGGGTATCTTTCTAGCTTATCATTTGCCCTTCTCTCCTATTTCTCTTCCTTTTTCCTTAACTGCACATAATACAGAAATAATATATTCAACTGATTCTGACATTTGTTTTTCACATTTTAACACCTTCAAAATCAGGATGGGTCTTAAAATTGATGGTGTGTTATAGTTCAATTGGCAGCGTTTTTCTCTTCCTTGGTATGTAAAATAATGGTGGTCTTAGATTCAAGGATACCTTTGACTTCATGAAATACAAGCGCTTTATCATTTAGGAAAATAATTCAAATTTTGCATTGTTTTAAATTTGAGGGGCTGAACTTTACCGAAGTTTAATTTACTTAAAATAACATTCACCAATTTTAAGTGTACAATTCAACAAGTTTACACAAATGTGTGCAGTCATGCAACCACCACTAAAACCATGACAAAGAGCATTTTCATGCCTCCAAAATGCTTCCTGGAGTCTCTCTGCAGTCAATCCCTTCTCCTCACCCCTGTACCCGGGCAATCATTGATATGCCTTCTATTACTATAGTTTTACCGTCTCCAGAATTTCACAGAAGATTGTACAGAATGCACCCTGTTTCTGTCTGGATTTTTTCACTCGGCATAATTATTTTGAGATCATTCACGTTGATAGACATACCAGTTCATTTTTATCGCTGAGTATTATTTCATTCTATGAGTGTACCACATTTTGTCCATTCGTCAGATGAGACATCTGAATGGTTTCCAGTTTGAGGCTATTATAAAAAAATGAATAATTAGTCTTCTTCAAAGCGGGGGAGAAAGAGTAAATCCTTCTAATGCAAGTTGAGTAAAACTTTATTCTCTCTCCCCCGCCGTGAGGCGTGAGTACCACGACAAAATCCTTTCGCTCAAAAAAAGGATAAAAAAACTAATCTCATACATTTTGGTCATACTGCTCCTTTAAGTATCAGTGAATGGTATTAAGTATCTGTGAATCCTAACCAATGCAGGGAAAAAGAAATTCCAGTTTCCGAAAGTGCACTTTAAAGTCAATAATAGAAAATACAAGTCTAAAAGGAAAGAAAGAGAATACAAGTCGTTCTGAGGTAAACTTTGGGTAACATCGGGTTACCCGAGGAAAACGAAGCCTACAGAACTTACTTTTTTTTTTTTGGCAGAACTTATCTTTTGAACTGAAAAACACTAAACTTTCAAGAGTAAAGATTCCATTTACTTACAAACAGGGACGCTGAGAGATCTACCGCTCCAGAACGCCCCAACAGAAGCGGCTAACTACTTTGTACGCCGGGACTTGTAGTTCGCGAAAGAGTCGTTCTCGCCAAGATGGCGGAGTGGTTACTGACGTAAGATGAGAGGCCCCGAGGGAGTCTGGGCCGCGAGGGGATTGGGCGGTGCGCAGATTCTGCAGGCGGGAAGTAAAGACCAGGTGCTAAAACCTTTCCATCAAAGGAAGCCTGACGCCCTGAAGCCTCGCGAGATCCTGGCGGGGCCCAATGGAACGCGGGGCCTGGCTTATCACTAGGGGCGTTTGTTGGGGGCGGAGCTCGACGGGAGTGGGCTGGGCGTCGTAGGTGCCCGGCGTAGCGGCGTTCAGGCCGGGCAGCCGCTGTGCGGAGCGAAGCCGTGGCCATGAAGGAGGAGAAGGAGCATAGGCCTAAAGAGAAGCGAGTAACCCTATTGACTCCCCCGGGGGCCTCAGGAAGCGCCGGTGGGGCTTCGGGGGACAGCACCAAAGGGGACGATAAGCAGGATCGAAATAAAGAGAAGAAAGAGGCGCTGAGCAAGGTGCCTGGCCGGCTGTTGGCCCGGGAGAGGGCGGGACGGGTCCGCCACCCGCGAGGATGGTTGGGAATGGGGCTGCCCTCTTCCTCTCCCAGTCTGCCCTTCTGCTTCTTCACCTGAGTGAAAATCGCGTCCCCCTGTCTTCATCCATTCGCTCGAGATCGGGGGAGCCCCTCTCGGCCAATCTCCGGGGTGCGAGTGAGGGAAAAGGGGGGGGGGATTCCCAGACGTGAAGGTTTGTCAGAGTTGTGAGAGGACAGAGGGGGAGCGATAGTAAAGAGAATGAGGAATTAAAAGGTTAATCGGGAGGGAATTATTAAATAGTAAAGGGGCCATCAGGAGTGGGAGTAGTTTATGATAGAGTATTAATGGAGGCGACTTGAGCGAGAGTGGGGGGATTAATGGTTGGGGAGCCAAGTCAGTTTCATCCTGTTTGGGGAGCAATAAGGGAACTTTTAGTATTCTTTAGAGTTTTGAATTCTTTACGCTGAATGAGGAAGGATTTTGTTTTAGGATGTGTCGGATGTGTTAGGGAGAGAGTAAGTCAAATGTTCATGGCACCCAGAAAGACCAGGGTTAATCTACTAATTTCGTGCTAATACATCTATTGAAAAAATGGGTGCTAGAAAATTATGTGAAAACCTAGTAAACTGCGGGGCTTCCGCTTAACAGAACCTAAGATTTTCCTTGCTCCGTGCAGTTCTCCTAAGAGTTTATAAAAAACAGCATTATTATGATGTTTAATTAATTCTGAGCATTAGAAAAATTTTTTACTGGTGAGCCGTCTTGTAAAGACCGTCTATTTTCAGGGAAGGTGATTCTTTCAGGTATGACAAAATTGATTGTACTAATTTTATCTTCCTTATTCATTTCTTAAGGTGGTAATTCGGAGATTACCTCCCACTTTGACCAAGGAGCAGCTTCAGGAACATCTTCAGCCTATGCCGGAGCATGATTATTTTGAGTTTTTTTCTAATGATACTAGGTAAAATGAATAAATAAAAGAGGGCGGGGGTAAATGAAAAATTATCTTCCATTCTTTTTTTATCCTACTGTTTTCCATTTGATTTTTGAACCTGTCTCTTTAATATATGCATACTTGTAATTCAGCCAGACACCTGCAAGCACATTTACATAATTGCTTTCCTCTCTGCAGTCTGTATCCTCATATGTATGCCAGAGCATACATCAACTTTAAAAACCAAGAGGACATTATTTTGTTCAGGGATCGCTTTGATGGTTATGTATTCCTTGACAATAAAGGTGAGTCCTTGTAACTGAAGGGGAGTTTCTTTGTCATTTGTATGTTTAAGACAATGTGTGTATCACGGTGTTTTCTCAGTGCCTTCTTAGCTTTTCTAAAATTCTGGGTGATAAAATGTGCAACATTTGAAGAGTTTTACACATTTGCTGAGCTTATTGCAGTCTTATAAACAGATGAGTGACTTTTCACAGCTCTTGGGTATTTTTATTAACCTGTTATTTCTGTACTTTGATCAACTGAATGAAATTGCCACTGTTTTTCTCTTCCCGGCAAATTTTTTTGCCCTGGATTAGATGATGTGTTGTTTCGACTATTTACTAGTTTCAGCAGTAATACTGATAAATGACTCTATAAACTTATATGACACATTTTAAATATTTACTTGTCATTTTGCTTCAAGGACCAACATTGATTGATTTTAATTTAAATCCTTTAAGCCAGTAATTCTCAGTTGGAATACTGTTCAACATTCTAATTTGTATTTGTACTTAAAACATCGAACTTGATGATCTCCCACTTTGTATCCAGGAGTCTATAGGGAAGAAAAACTTCTGTCTTAGCTCTCTTTTTATTTATTATCTGCCACTTGCAACACGTAGCCAGAGAATGTCCAAGCTGCCATTTGCCACTTTTCTTTAGGCTTGTGATCACAGGTAAATGATATGTCTCTTTGTTGGGCTGTTTCTCAGTATTCAAAGTTGGTAAAAGTGAAATCTTTGTCAGGGAATATACCAGTAAAGTTGAAAGATCGCCACTGTGTTTGACCAGCTTTTATCAATCCCCACCCCTCTCATTCCCCAAAGCATTTACTTCTCCACTCCAGCTTTATTCCAGCAGATAGCAATGTGTTCCTGGAAATCTGAGTTGTGTTTAAACTTTTTCTGCTTTATTTTATCCCTTATACTTAAAGAAGTGATAAATCTTGTCAATTTATTGTTTATTTAATATCTCGTTCATCTGTTTATCTTTCACACTGTGTCCTTCCCTCCTATTCCTTAGACAAAAGCTTACAGATTTTTCCTTTTTTCCCCCATTTTTGTATAATTCAGTCATTATATTTTGTATAATTCAGTCATGTTATATTGCCGCGAAATTAATGTTTTTGAAAATAGTGATTTCAGATAGCAGTTGCAGGGGAAAAAAGTCCAAATTCCTTAGCCTGGTAGTCAGAGTCCTTCAGAGCCAGGCCTCACTTCTGGGTTCTTTTTTTCAGCCTCTTCCACAATTCCTTCTACTCCAGTCTTGTTTATCTATTCCTTCTCAAATAGACCAGTAAATAAGCTAATCTGATTCTGCATTCACTAGGATTTCCAAAATCGTGTTTCCTCCGTACGACTTTGTGATGTCTTCTGGTCATTTCTACTTATTCTATTCTGGCTTATGTCTATATGCCAATAATGGTATTTTATACTTTTCATGGCATTATTCTAGAGCAGGGATCTGGTGTATTTCCTTTTTCCAGCAGTCACCTGGTTTTTTGTATTGAGATATAACTCACATGACCTAAAATTCAGTGGTTTTTAGTATATTCACAAAGTTGTACAACCATCACCACTGTGTGATTCCAGAATGTTTTCACTACTCCGAAAAGAAGCCTAACCTTTAGTAGTCATCTTCCCTTCTCCCTCTTCTAGACATTTCATATAAACAGAATCATACAATATGTAGCCTTTGTGACTCCCTCTTTTACTTAGCATGTTTAAGATTTATTTGTGTTACTGCATATGTTACTACCTGATTCCTTTTTTTGTTTGTTTTTTAAATGTGGTAAAATACATATAAATAAAATTTACCCTCTTAATCATTTTAAGTGTATAGTTCAATAGTGTTGAGTACATTCACACTGTTGTGCAACCAATATCTAGAACTTGTTTATCTTGCAAGACTGAAACTCTATACCCATTAAACAATAAATCCCCATTTCTAAGATTGGCTTATTTATTTAGCATAATGTCCTCAAGGTTGACCCATGTTGTAGGGTGTGTCAGAAATTCCATTTTAAATCTGAGTAATATTCCATTATATATATATATATATATATATATATATATATATACACTGAGATACATACACACACTACATTTCAACCATTTATCTGTTGAGGGACATCTGAGTTGCTTCCACCTTTTGGCTATTGGGAATGATGCTCCTATGAATGTGGGTTTACAAATAACTGTTCAAGTCTCTGCTTTCACTTCTTTTTGAATATATACCCAAAGGTGGAATTGCTGGGTCATATGGTAATTCTATTTTTAATTTTTTGAGGAACACTATATTGTTTTCCATAGCAGCTGCACCATTTTACATTCCTACCAATAATGTACGAGGGTTCTAATTTCTCCACGCCTTGCCGACACTTGATACTCTGTTTTTTTCCTTTAATGGCTACCGTTCTAATGGGTGTGAGGTGATATCTCATTGTGATTTTGATTTGCATTTCCCTAGTGATTAAGTAAGGTAATATTTTAATCTTTTTGTATGCTTGTTGGCCATTTGTATATCATTGTAGAAATGTCTATTCAAGTCCTTTGAACATTTTTAAATTTTTTTTTGTTATTGAGCTGTAGGAGTTCTTTATATATTCTGTATATTGACCCCTTTTCAGATAAATGATTTATAAATATTTTCTCCCATTCTGTAGGTTGCATTTATACTCTGTTGATTTTGTCCTTAGGTGCACAGAATATCTTAATTTTGATGTAGTTCAATTTATCTATTTTTCACTTTTATTGCCTGTGCTTTTGGTGTCTCCTGGTGTATTTTTTTAATAACAGATTTATTGAGATATAATTCACATGTCATAAAATTCACCCTTTTTAAGATTCATTTATTTATTTATTTTTAAAGATTTTATTTATTTATTCATGAGAGACACAGAGAGAGAGGCAGAGACATAGGCAGAGAGAGGCAGGTTCCAGGCAGGAAGCCTGATGTGGGACTCGATCCCGGGACTCCAGGACCACGCCCTGGGCCCAAGGCAGGCACTAAACCGCTGAGCCACCCAGGGATCCCCCAAATTTACCCTTTTAAAGTGTACAGTTAGTTGGTTTTTAGTACATTCACAGAGTTGTGCAGTTATCACCACAATCTAGTCTTAGAATACATTTAGCACTCCAAAGAGAAACCCCATATTCATTAGCTGTCACTCCCCACTCTCCTCCACTATGCCCCAGCTCTAGGCAATCACTAATCTTTGTATCTTCATAGATTTGCCTAGTCTAGAGATTTCTGATGTATTTTTTATTTTTTAATTTTTTTGAAAGATTTATTTTTTATTTATTTGTGATAGACATAGAGAGAAAGAGAGAGAGGCAGAGACACAGGCAGAGGGAGAAGCAGGCTCCATTCCAGGAGCCCGATGCGGGACTCGATCCCGGGACCCCAGGATCGCACCCTGGGCCAAAGGCAGGCACAAAACCACTGAGCCACCCAGGGATCCCCTCTGATGTATTTTTTTAAATGAAAATTGATCTGTAGACTTTTTTACCCCCACAAATCAAAATATCCCACTTTAGAAGTTGAATTTAAACGAATATTTTACTTCCCTGTCATGTCTTTTCATTATGTTATCAGTATAAATTTGGGGCTCCTTTGGTAACACCTTGATTTTAGTTGTGCCCGTGGGATTTCTGCCTATTGAGAGACTATTCAGATGATTGCCATCAAAGGAGGCCTAGAGAGTGGTGGGTTGACTCTCTTGTATCCAATTTTTTACTTTTTTTTGTTATAGCAAGTGTGGTATTTTTTCTAAACAGGTCAGGAATATCCTGCTATAGTAGAATTTGCACCTTTTCAAAAAGCTGCAAAAAAGAAGACTAAGAAAAGAGATACCAAAGTTGGGACTATCGATGATGGTACAGTATAGCTCTAGTTATATAATGCTATTGCCATGGGTTTTTTAAAAAAATACTATCTTTGTGGGAATTAATTAGATGCCACTCTTTTAAATAGGAAAACATACAGAAAACGTTCATGAGAAATGTAACTCACTGATGAAAGCCTTGTTTGATTGTTAGAATGGAAGTGGGTTTCCTGTAGAATTCCCGTTCTCTCCAGGTAGTGCCATTTCATTCCTCCACCATCAAGCAATATATTGTTGACCATTGAGCAGTAAATTACCTTGGGTTTTCTGGTTAGAAGACAATGGGGAAAAATGAAATGTATCAAAGTACAACTCTCTGAGGTCTCATACTATTTTCTGATTATTTTTTTGGTTTCCATTTTTATAAAGAGGGGAGGTTTATCATTGAGAGCTGGGATGGAAAAATTTCTATACTCAAGTAAAACTTAATATAAAATAGCTGAAGTGGCCAGTAAAAATTTTTTAGGTTTTGAATATGCAGTTAACTGCACACATAGTAATTACATTGAACTGGAATACCAGAACTAAAAAACTGGACTAATTGCCATGTAGAGGAAACTGGATCCAGATTTTGAGCTCTGTGTGATGTTATGCTGGATCAAAGCTTAGCTGTAATGTTTTATATCTGATTGATATTTTAGAATCCTCTAGTTTGATTTCCATTATTTATCACAGTGGGTATTTTATAAAGAAAACATGGAAAATATTGAACACATGGGTACTTACTGATTATATCATAGATTCAGATCTGGAAGACTAGATCAATGATTTGCTCCACGGTACACAGAAACTCCAAATACAAGCAGTGGAATGACTCAGATGTGTTGCCCTTTCTGATGTCAAATGCATCTAAAAAAGAACTCCAGGAATTACTATCAGCTCCAGTGCAACATCTAGGACCTCAATTTACCTTTCTGGAAAACCTGATTTTCCTATGTTGGGTTTATTTAAAGTGAGGTTTACCCATACAGGAATTGCTTACATGCTATCAGTAATACTGTGAAGGTCCTATAACTACAACTTTCAGTTTTCATGTAAGTGTGACTCTGGGTTAGTTGGAACAGTGACTTTTAAAAGCAAGTTACTTAACATTCCTGTGGTGTCTGATTATCCCTGACTCCATGTTATATTAGACTCCCTTAGTGGGTATAGGGAGTAGGAGTCCTGAGAGTAAGGGACTAATAAAGCCCTAAATAGTCTAGTGGGTATGTTTAGGTTTATTTTTAATCTTCCATGATGTAGAAAGTTTTTTTTTAAGTCTGCTATATTTTCTGTTTACTTAAACAATGATTTAGATCCAGAATATAGAAAATTTTTGGAAAGTTATGCTGCAGATAATGAGAAAATGACATCTACTCCAGAGACACTGCTAGAGGAAATAGAAGCAAAAAATAGAGAATTAATAGGTAAGTGGGCAACAGGAATTAAGGACAATGGCTTTTTCCTCAGAAGACCTATCTGAATCTCACTTCTGTCACTTGTTAGCTGTGTGACCATGGGGAAGGCACTAACTTCCCTGAGACTCTGTTTCTTCTACTGTAAAATGCAGGTGATAATACCTGCTTCACAGGGTTATATTAAATCCATTGATAAGATTGGAAAAATTCTCTGTGACCCATTTTAATGCCACATATATATAAGTAGAAAAAATCTGAAGACTCATGGGACCTTTAGATGTTGGTAAGCTTTTGAAGATCAACTGGTATTTTCTAGAAACAAGCAGCTCACATTCCTGAAAAAAAATTTGAACTGAAAATATCAAAAGATAAATTTAGTTACTACAAAATTGAAAACTTCTTGAGAAAGTCTAATTTGGATATTGGTTCTAGTAGTAAATTGTCACTCTTCTAGTAATAAATGGTCACTCCTCTATCAACTCTAAACAAGCATAGCCCCTGACCCAGGATTTCCACTCCTAGGAATTTATCTAAAGGAAGTATGCTTTCAAAAAGCTAACTACAAGGCGGGGCGCCTGGGTGGCTCAGTCGGTTCATGGTTCATCATCCGACTCCTGATTTCTGCTCAGGTCATGATCCTCAGGATCAGGGGTCATGAGATTGAACCCCGTGTTGGGCTTCACACTGAGCATGGAACCTGTTTAAGATTCTCTCTCCTTCCTCTGCCCCTTCCTGCTCTCACTCTCTCAAAAAAACAAACAAACAAACAAACCTCAAAACATTTAAAAAACCCTGCATTGTTCAGAATATTAAAAATTGAATTACTCTTCTAAAATGGTTTTGTTTTTAAAGATTTTATCTATTCATTTATTTGAGGGACCCCGAGATCTTGACCTGAGCTGAAGACAGATATTTAAACAACTGAGCCACTCAGGCACCCCTAAAACAGTTTTTATTAATGAATGCAGAGTATAAGCCCATCTCTGATAATTTCCTTAGAATAAATTCCCAGAAGTGAAATGGTGGGGTCAAAAGATTAGATATTTTTAGCTCCTTCCTCCAATTTCTTCCCAGTTGAACAAATTTATATTTCCAACTGTAAAACAAGAGAATGTCCTTTGCACTCAATTCTCACTGACACTGGGAATTCTATTATTCTTTTAAGAAATTGTTTTAATTAGAATTACTTCACTTTTTAAAAAGTATTTTAAACCTTCAGAATTGAAGTAGAATACTGTGAAACTTCTTTCTGATAACGTACTTGTGAACTGTTTTAAGGGGTATAGTTTCTCCACCTTGGGTGGTTGGCAGGGAATGTCAGAAAATGGAATCCTTTCTAGGGGTTGATAAGTATTATTAATAATCTGTTTACATTTATGTAGCTAAAAAGACAACCCCACTTTTGAGCTTCCTGAAAAACAAGCAGGTAAACCTTTTGTTTTTATAGTTCTCTCAATACTTTTATTTCATTGGTTCATAATCTGTAAACATATGAGCATTGGGATCCTAGAGGAGGAATAACTGCTTTTTCTACCATTATTCTTTAAAGATTTGGCTCATTGGCCTCACTCTCTGGCCTTCTCCTTCAGTCTGGTTGTTGGACCAAGGATTCACTTGGTGAATTCAGAGAGTCTTTAGCTTGTTCCAGAGAGACTCCTTTGATTTTCTGAAAGCCTCTGGAAATATAGCAAGGCAACAGTGGGAGACTCTGAGACTAGCAGGCCCTTTAAGCTCATATTCTCATTGGGGTGGGAAGGGGGTTAAAGAGGTAGAATGCCATTTTGTAGAAAGTAGGAAGGAAAGACGATCCAATTTAGTGGGTGCCCACCATTCCTTCGGGATTAAGTTTTTGGTGATGATTATCTTGTTTGAAGGCTTATGTTGATTTTTCTTTCCAGAGAATGAGAGAAGAAAAAAGAGAAGAAAGAAGGAGGCGAGAAATAGAAAGGAAAAGACAAAGAGAAGAAGAGAGGAGGAAATGGAAAGAAGAAGAAAAACGAAAAAGGAAAGATATAGAAAAGCTAAAGAAGATAGACAGAGTTCCAGAAAGGGACAAATTAAAGGATGAACCAAAGATTAAGGTATGAAAATAACTTAAACTGACCGCATGTTGCTAAAAATTGCACGTATCTACTTCCTTAAGTACGCATGCATCTTGTGTTGGTGTCAATATAGTCTTGATTTTGTTGTGTTTTTTTTTTGGGGGGGGGAGGTGAACCAATAGGAATCTTTCCTATAATGCTAATAATAGTATTTTTAAAAATTTGAGATAATTTAAACAGATTAAGTAATTTACATGATATTAATTCAGTGAAGATCTCCGTTATCATTGAGAATGTTCCATGTTTGGATTATTATTCTCTCAGTTCTTCATAAGTAAGGGCTTAGGGCTGGCTGGCATGAATTATGGGTTTTATTCAGCTTTTCCTTCATATTTGATACATGAAGTTGCCTCATCTGTTTGTTTTCCACTGTCTTCAGGTACACAGGTTTCTGTTACAAGCTGTGAATCAGAAAAATGTAAGGACCAAGTACATGATACAGAGCACCTAGTATCATGTCACACACACAGGTCTTAGTTAATAAGTCCTTTCGGTGGTGGTGGTAGTGATACCTATAGAAAACTCTTTCAGACTGACTGAGTCTTCTTAAAATCTGAGCCATTTTAAATTCCTATTTGAGAAGGAGGCCCAGATGACTTCCTGATGCTCTGCGGGGTACCCAGAAGCTTCAATATACAGCTAGAGGACAACCATGCCTAAACAGCTCTTTCTCTTCATGTGCCTCTCCTAACTGGCTGCCTTGTGGAAGTTTTAGGGATAAATATTCTGTATTACATGCTTCCCCTCACATGATTCTCCATGTTACCTTCTTTCATCTACCTGGGAATCTGTGGGTGGCAGATTCTGATTAACACATTACACGTAGGAAGAAGAAAACTTGTAGAAAAATCCCAGCCTTACTGATTCCCTTTTGAGGGCATGGCTTAAGCAGCTCTTGCTCCAACAAACTTCTTAGGGAAGTACTAGTACCTAATACTTCAGAGAAAGTCAGAAAAAATCTCTCAGAGATGGTGGCAGGGTCTCCTCCTTTTACCACATCAAAATTAAGCTGTTTGTGTGGTTAAGGGTTTGTTCCCTCAAGGCTCACCCGGGCTCATTATTGGCGATAAGGTGCTTGGCAGTGGTGTGGAAAGGTTCCCATCTTAAGTCCTTCTAGTGATCTCTCTCTGCCATGCCACAAGTGACCTGACTTGCTTTTCCTATCTGCAAGACAGAAGGTAGAGCCAGCCATACTAGAAACATTCATTAATGTTCTTAATAGAGTAATGAACATCCTGGCTTCTAACAAAGATGTTCATTAGAAAAATAAGAACACTTCCAATGAAACCTGTACATGGAATCCTCACTTTACATTGGTGCCTCCTTAGTAGTTTGGACTTGCCATTTGCAGTGGCTATGTGCTGAAATACTTCATGCTTAAGTCTTGTGGTGCTTTGCCTTTTGCTTGGTGACTTGTGTGATGCCTTCACCCTGAGATGAACCATTTGTATGATGCCTTCACTCTGAGACTTGAAATTCTTCTACTTTGCCTAAGAATCTCTCTGAATATCCAATACATGAGGGTATTCTAGAGAGGTTTGTGGCAGTGGTGTAAGAAACTATTTTGTTAGCAATTTGGACTTGATAAAGCACATTTTAGAATTGCATTCTGTCATATATATATATGTCTCACATGTATGTACATATGTATGTATATATATGTGACATTGAGCAGTGTTCAGCTCAGTAGAGATGGAACTTCACTGTTCCATGAGGTATTTGGATTTTTAAATCATGAAAATTAAGATTATACCATCATATGTATATTATTCTCAGGCTCAAGGCAAAATCATTCTTGCAATGGATCTCTCCTTTGGTGACAAAGGTATTTGTCATTTCAAGTACTACAAGTCCAGTAGTAATTTGCCTAGCATTTTAAATTTGTGGTATAGTTTCTCATCAAGTCATATCGATATGCTTGTTTGCTACTGAAGGCATACTTGGAAGTGTGCCCTGGTTCACTGAAAGGTTGACCCATCTAAAGCCAAAGGAGTCTTGATCCTATTGCCACAAGTGATTAAACCACTTTGAGTGGATAACACTTTCACATTAATAGCATCCTTTTAGTCAATCACTGCTCTTGTGCACTAGTTATTCACCTGTAAGTTTAAGAGTACCTGCAGAAAGAGGCCTTCTATAGCCTAAATTGAAAACACTTAGTATATGGTTTTCGTGGTAGAATCAGACGAGAATGTCCCACCTTTCAAAATAAGAATAAATTTGTTCTCTTTAAAGCTACTCAAGAAACCAGAAAAAGGAGATGAAAAAGAATTAGACAAAAGAGAAAAAGCCAAGAAACTGGACAAAGAGAATCTGAATGATGAAAGAGCCAGTGGGCAGAGTTGTACACTGCCCAAGCGCTCTGATGGCGAACCTAAAGATGAAAAGCCCAGGAGGTCAGTAGTCGGGGGCTCTTTGGTATACTTGTTTTCAACGTGTTTCTACAAGCTAGCTTTACTGCCATGTCCTGGACTTGTACCTGAATTCTGAGGGGTTGGAGGATGAGTAAAAGTTTAAAATATTCTAGCATCTCAGTCTGGGTGAATGACTTCTGGTGCGCACTTTTTTTTTTTTTTTTTAAAACACTGTTCTCAAAACGCTAGGATTTTTTTTTTTTTAAATACTGTTTCTCAAACGCTAGAATTTTTTTTTTTTACTCTGTTCCCAAAGTGCCACCTCCCTGTAGTGGTCAGGCCCTAATCAGAGCACTCCCACATGTGTGACTAGCCATTCTTTGAGGGTGCTAGCTCAGATCTGTTTCCCATGCAGGCCCGAAGAGGAGAGTGGCAGAGACTACAGGGAACGGGACTATGAGCGAGACCAAGAGCGCATCCTTCGGGAGAGGGAGAGGCTGAAGCGGCAGGAAGAAGAGCGACGAAGGCAGAAGGAGCGCTATGAGAAGGAGAAGGCTTTTAAAAGAAAGGAAGAAGAAATGAAAAAAGAGAAAGAAGTGGTTCGGGATAAAGGAAAGAAGACTGAAAGTACAGAATCAGTAGGCAGCTCAGAAAAAACTGAAAAGAAAGAGGAAGTGGTTAAAAGAGATCGCATAAGAAACAAGGTGCTGCTTTTCGTTATATCTGTTTATTTTCACGAGGATTTTTTTTCTTTTCTTGCAAGTGTAAAGGAAAGGGTTAGTTCACTGTTTATGACAGACTTTTTAAAAGGGAAGTTGAACTATCTGCAACTCTTTTTTTCAGTCTTGGTTGGGGCCTTTTATTGACTTATTGTAGAAATTTCAAACATACACAAAAGTAGAGCAGAAAAGAATAATGACACACTCATCACCCAGCTTTAACAATTACCAGCTCACAACCAACCTCTCTACCCCATCCCTGACTCTACTGGATTCTTTTCTTTTTAAAAAAGATTTATGTATTTATTTGAGAGCACAAATTGGAGGGGCGAAGAACAAGGCAGAGAGAATTTCAAGCAGACTCCACACTGAGTGCAGAGTCTGACGTGGGGCTTGATCTCATGACCCAGAGATCATGACCTGACCTGAAATCAAGAGTCTGAACACTTGGCCAGCTGTGCCACTCAGGCACCCCTGGATTATTTTCAGGCCAATCCTAAACATATCTTTAAATATGTCAATACCAGAAACAGATTATTTTTCTTAATAACATTTCATACCAAAAAAATAGCATTTTCCTACCAAAAAAATCCTCTAATAATAATTCCTTAATGTCCTACTTACTGTGTTTTTCCCAATTGTCTCACTAACTTCTTTATAGGCTCTAAACAAGATCCACAAATTGTATTGTATCCTTAAGTCTCTCTTAATCTAAACAATCTCCCCTCTTGTTTTCCTGCCATTTATTTGCTACAGAAACCAGTTTGTTATGAGGAGGTATTGGCTCTAAATTGGATGGACTAATTATATCCCTGTGGTATCATTTAACATGTTTCTCTATCTTACGTGTTTCCTTGAAAAGTAGGAGTTATATCTAGGAAAGGGGTCAGCAGATTTTTTTTTTCTGTAAAGGGCCAGATGGTAAGTATTTTAGGCCTTGTGGGCCATATGGTCTCTACTAGAACCACTAAGCTCTGTAGGAAGGCAGGCATAGATAATATGTAAAAGAACGAGTATGGCTGTGTGCCAATCAGACTTTATTCATAAAAATAGGTTGCTCCTCACCTACAGGCCTGAATATATTTATGCTCAATTTTTGGCAAAAATACTTCATAGATTGGGACACCTGGGTGGCTCATTGGTAGAGTGTCAGACTCTCGATTTCAGCTCAGGTCATGATCTCAAGGTCATAGCATTGAGCCCCACATCAGGCTCCAAGCTTCGTGGAGTCTGCTTCTCTCTTTCCCTTTCCCTCTCCCCTCCTCATGCACTGTCTCTCTCAAATAAAGAAGTCTTTTTTTAAAAAAGAATATTTCATAGATGGAGGTGTGTATGCTTGACTGGCTCAGCCAGGGTTGTGATCTCAGGATTGTGAGTTCGAGCCCCATGTTTGGTATAGAAATTACTTAAAAATAAAATCTTAAAAAAAAGAATACTTTATAGATTGTGTTGTGTACTTCCTATTGCATCATATCAGGAAGATATGACATATGGCTGTCTTTCTAGTGTAATGTTCTGATCAATAGCAATTGTATTGTGGTTATGGAACAGGATGTCCTTGTTCTTCAGATATCCAAGCTGAAATATTTAGGGATAAGGGTCATGATGTCTGCAACTTATTCACAGATGGTTCTGCAAAAAAAACATGTATATATGTGTACATGTTAGAAGAAGCATGTGACAAAATGTTCATAATTGTGAATCTTAAGAGAAGGGTATTAAGTATTCATTGTATAAGTTTTACGACCTTTCTATAGATTTAAAATTTCTTAAGGTGATAAAGTTGAAAAAAACACCTGATCAGTAGGTTCGGGTATTATAAGCCTGATCCATCTATTATAAAAAATTCTTAGCCCAAAATTCAGTTTATACAGGAAGGGCAAGAGAAATACTTGATCCTCTCCCTTTATGTACCAGCATTCAGAGTAATGAGTTGGTGTCCCAGCAACATCTAGGTAATCAGTGAGTTTGGTTTTGTCTATAATAATTTGTGGATTTAGAAATATTTGGTGTTCCAATTTATCATCAGTTATTGTCCTTGTTGGTGTTTACATTGTCCCATCTTTGCACAGTGGGAGCCCTATCATCCATTTCTTTAAATGCTATGCAGAAATCCTACCTGTTTCAA
Source organism: Canis lupus baileyi (assembly GCF_048164855.1). Classification (NCBI taxonomy): domain Eukaryota; kingdom Metazoa; phylum Chordata; class Mammalia; order Carnivora; family Canidae; genus Canis; species Canis lupus. Next base: position 32,210,947 of record NC_132876.1, read on the forward strand.
CATTTCATCTTATAAAAATAGTGAAATATTTTGCCGGAATTATTCAGTTGTGAATAATGCTTTAAGGCTAACTTCCATACACCAGGGAGAAGGGTAAGGAAGGCTCAACACAATTTTTTGTTGTTCTAAAAAGGGCTATACATCTAAGTTTTCCAGGATCATAATGTCATAAACCACATACGTTATTTGAACTCAGAGGTATGTGATGACTTTATTGAGACTTATTTAGGAATTTGAGATCTAAAATGCCACCTAAAGAGTCTCAAGGTAGGGTGTTGTTATATGTGAATTAAGAAATAATCATGTTTGTGGCAAGTTGCATGGAGTCTGAGCTCATAATTTCAGGGAGGTCTCCACGTAAGACTTTGCATTCTTTATTACTGTTTTACTCCTAAAATTTTTCTTATGTGGTAGTGAATATTAAAGTCCATTTACTTATGGGGAAGAGAGACAGGTAATGGCTGAGGTTTCTAAGTAAAGGAAATTCAAGCTAATTTAGTTCATCTTGAGATGGTTAAGAAAATTAGATTTATTGCAGACGTACCCTAGGCATATAAAATAATACTTACAAAATGGTTGCTTTTATGTGGAGATGGGGGAAAGGACATAAGCAGAGGCAAATTAACCATCAACACTGTCAAGTACTGTGCCCTCACATTTTTGATCTTGTAGTTGTTCTTGGTATATATCAATATATAACTTATGACTCTGAAAATCCCCTGTAAATGTTTAGAAGCCATGTTGTAACATTAACATTTAATTTTATTTCAGGATCGCCCAGCAATGCAGCTTTACCAACCAGGAGCTCGAAGCCGAAATCGACTCTGTCCACCTGATGACAGCACCAAGTCTGGAGATTCAGCAATAGAAAAAAAGCAGGAAAGTGGTATTAGCCATAGAAAAGAAGGAGGAGAGGAGTGATAAGTCCAAAAGGCCTTAGATGTCCTGACTGTCTAGGCAGCCAAAGAGCATGTATTAAGCAATCCAGAAGTGCCTTCAGGGCAAAGGAGTAGAGAGAGAGAAAGGATCGCTGTGCTGGTGGGGTACACTGCAGAGGAGTATGTTTTTTGTTTTCTGTTTTTTGTTTTTTTGCATCAAAGCAGGAACCTGATCGCAGGTTTGGGTTGGAAGTTCAATTTCATTTTTTTATGCAGTTCCTACAAATTAATTTTAAAGTGTCAGGCAAAGATGAGGGAGAGGACATGCATTGCAATTTGCAGGCGGGAAAGGTCAGGTGAGGACTTAATTAGGTATGACACGAGGAGGGGGAAAAAAGACAGCTGGTTCTAAAAGCAAGGTTTTGTTAAATCCTGGATTGAATTTTAATTTGAGTGGAACAGAGTCACTGTGAAGTCTTGTTCAGATCTAGTTACATTCATTGTTGGTGATAACTGTTGACTTTGTGTAGTGTAGATGCAAAAGCATGTAATTGTAGTACAAGGACAGTGAAGGATATAACATATTCGCCTGTGCAAAAATTTAAATAGTCATGTCGTGTCTATATCCTACGTCCTGAAGTTTTAGGATTAGTTTTAGTTTTTTGTTTGCTTACATGAGCTTAGCATAAAGAATATTTTTAAACATCTCCTTTGGCCTTTAGCAGTTTTTATATTAATAAGTAAAATTTAACCCGTTTGGTTCTTGACAATCCAGTCTTTGTTTTAATCTTAGGTCTCGTGATCTGAGTGCATACCCTCTCCAGGAAGGAAACTGTACCAATATTTGTTCCTGTCAAATAGCGACTTTTAGTCCTGGCTTGTTTTGCATTGATGTCAATAAATATCAACATCACTCAAGTATGAAGCTAAGTGTATTTATTAGCTTTACTAAATAGCTATTCATTTTGAGAAATTAAACTTTTGATACTGAATTAATCTCTTGGGTATTTTGAAATGGGATGAAGGATACTCATTTCTGCCTTCATTAGCCTTATGCTTTTATTTTGCCCACCAAGAAGATCAAATCATGGTTCACTACTCTTGTTCCATGAGAACCAAAACGTTTGGACAACATCCTTGGGCTGCTTAAATGTTCATTCTGCCAGCTGCTTCTAATGTGGTGTCAGTCTGCCTTTACTGAGTAAGTCACTGCTTTAGTTTTACTTGGCCTTTAGGAACCAGTATCCCAAGAGGCAGGTAAAGAGGAAGAGCCATCAGAGATGACTGAAAGAGAATAGTCCTCAACTGGGAGAGACTACTAAAGTACAGAAAGGGAAACTTTCAAAGAGAATGGCTAGCAGTGGTCTTTGCTGCAGAGAGGTTAGAGAAGTGAAGAGATATGTCCACTGGGCTTAGCAGTACTGAATTGCTCAGGCAAAAACCAGTTACGGTAAGGGGAGAGTGGCAGGTAGGAAATGGGGATGGGGCAGCCAGATAAACAGACCTTGAAGCTCAGAGAAGAGATCTGGGCTGGAGATAACAGATTTGGAATTCATCTATTTTTAGGTGATCATTGACGCCATGGGTTTAGATTTGGTCACCTAGGGAGAGAGTGTGAAGAAAGAACAAGGAGACCTAGGGCCCAGCCTTGAACAACTCTAAGGTTACAGGTAAGGAAAAGTACCCACAGACTGAAAAAGAGTAGCCAGAGAGTAGGTGGAAAACCAGAAGACCCCGGTATTCCCTGACCCAAGAGAAAAGACTGAAGAAGGTAAGGAAAGTGGCCATTAGGGTTGGATGCTGCTGGCAGGTCAAGTGTGATGCCTGAAAAAAGGGTATGGATTTCAGTGTATTAGAAATCACTGATGATCTGGAATTATAGGGAACAGATGCCAGACCAGGTTGAAAATAAAAACAACACAGAAATTTAGCAGTGAAAAAATGGAGATAGGTAAATAGTGTTGACGAAAGTTTTTTTTTTTTAATTTTTATCTTTTTAAGTTTTTTTTTAAGATTTTTAAGTTATTTATTCATGAGAGACACAGAGAGAGAGAGAGAGACGGAGAGAGAGAGAGACACAGGCAGAGGGAGAAGCAGGCTCCATGCAGGGAGCCTGACGTGGGACTCAATCCCGGGTCTCCAGGATCAGACCCTGGGCTGAAGGCGGCGCTAAACTGCTGAGCCACCTGGGCTACCCCAAGATTTTTATTTATTCATGAGAGACAGAGAGAGAGGCAGAGACACAGGCAGAGGGAGAAGCAGGCTCCATGCAGGGAGCCCGATGTGGGACTCAATCCCGGGACTCCAGGATCATGCCCTGAGCCAAAGGCAGACGCTTAACCGCTGAGCCACCCAGGATCCTGATGAAAGATTAAGTATGAGAAATACTAAAGCATGTTTGGAAGCCAAAAGGAAAGTTCTGAGAAAGAGGAGAAAGACCCAGGGGAAGCGATCATCAGTAGAGTAGGGTTCCTGAGAAGGCAGGTGCAAACGGGGCAGTACATGGGTAGAGGTAGCCTGTGGAGAAGTGACGCTCCACAGCCATCAGTCTTGAGCTGGCATCACTGCCTCCCTCCCCAGCCTGGAACCTGCTGCCAGGCCTCTTGAGGCTGTTCTCACATCAGCACTCCATTCATTCTACTTGCCTTGCCAGTCCCACTTGGTAAACCACACTTCCCTACGCCCCTTATGTTTTTTTTTTTTATTTACATATTCATTTTAGCAAACATTTACTAATCACTGTGTGCCAGGCCCTGGGGGTCAAGGACCTAAGTCCTTGTCTTTGAGAAACCAGTAGTGGGAAGAAACAGCTAGGAATAACCAGAGCACAGTACACCATGTGAGGAGGGCTATGATGGTATGGCCTGGTGTGGAAATCTCCTGCCCCTAAAATGCTGAAGTGTTGCTGGAGAAAACCCTACACCAGATCAACTGGTGAAACCATAGGAGGGCCCTCCCACCCACTGAGCAATTTTAAAAATCCATCTTGACTTCCTTCTCCATAGTGCTGCCTTGCTTTTCCTAGTTGGCTCCCCTTGCTCTCATGTCAGGAGTAAGGGGGTGAGCACCACTTTGTCATACTCATAATTTCATGTTTTACTGAAAACAAACTGCTGTAAACAACCGAAAAGTAAGCATTCATTCTGTTTTTGCCTACTTGAGACAAAAGTTTGATTTGTTTGGAAATAACGACGGGATGGAGACGGCTGGGATGTTGGTTATCTGAACAATCACTAAGCACCTTCTCGTGCTGGCACTGAGACTATGGTAGTGAACAGGGCCCCTGCCCTGGTGATACTCAGCCATGTAGAGTTTGCTCCTCTGGTCCACAGAGTGGTGCTAAGGGAAGTAGACAGGAAAAATTCAAGGGGTGAGGGCAGTGGGAATAGGTAACTTCAGGGCGGTGACAGACAGATGGCTTTCAGCATTCATGCCTTCAAAATCAGGAACTGCACCACCATTCCATAGCAGGCATATATAAGGTAGTCCTGAGGCAGTAGTTTAACTCTGAATTTATTTGACACAGAGAGAGCAAGCACAGGCAGTGGGAGAGGGAGAAGCAGACTCCCTGCTGAGCAGGTAGTCCAATGTGGGGCTCGGGCCCAGGACCCCAGGATGACGACCTGAGCCGAAGGCAGACGCTTAACCAACAGAGGCCCCCAGGCACCCCTTAACTCTGATTTTAAATGAAGATCTAACTGTAGTATTCACAGATGCTACCTTTAATTACATAGGAGAAAGGTTAATAAGGGTTTTGTAGTCTTTTTTTTTAATTTTTAAAAAATTTTTATTTATTTATGATAGTCACAGAGAGAGAGAGAGAGAGAGAGAGAGAGAGGCAGAGACATAGGCAGAGGGAGAAGCAGGCTCCATGCAGAGGAAGAAGCAGGCTCCATGCACCGGGAGCGTGATGTGGGATTCAATCCCGGGTCTCCAGGATCGCGCCCTGGGCCAAAGGCAGGCGCCAAACCGCTGCGCCACCCAGGGATCCCGGGTTTTGTAGTCTTTTGTCGGTATATAGAAACTATGTTTTATGTTTTTATGGGGCCTGCCCTGAATTTTGTTTATAATCTCTAGGGCTGTATTCTATACCACAGAAATCTATTATGACCACTTACGTCATTATTAAGGAAGGCAAGCTTCTACTGTGGAGACATGGGTAAATACATAATTGTTCATTACTACTGTAATATATGGTATATTAGCTATATTTCCAGACTTTAAGGTTCTCTTCCATATCTCTGGCCCTGACCACCCCCCTAATCTCAGATGCAGCTGCCTACTAGACATCTGTATCCAAATGACCTGCAAGTATGTCTGGTCCCAACTGAACTCAGGTTCCTCCCCATCTTGTTTTGTTGAGGATGTCAACTTCCTATCCACTCAGCACTGAGGGTCATACTTGAGCCCATACTCACTCCTACAGCCAATCGGTGTATTGTTTGTCTGATTCCTCTCCATCCCTTCACTGCCCTTGTTCAGGTTACCATCATTCATTCATTCACTGTTTTTTGAAACCACACCATGTGCCATTTATGTTCTAGATTTTGGAGTTACATCGGTGAACAAAACACAAAATTCCTGCTTTTGTGGAGCTTACATTCAAGTGGAGAAAATAAGTAAAACAAGTAAAATAAGCATTGTTAGAAAGTGACAGGTATGAAGTACCTGGCTGGCTCAGGTGGTACAGCATGCGACTCTTGATCTTGGGGTTGTCAGTTTGAGCCCCATGTTGGGTGTGGAGATGCCTTAAAAAAAGGGGACAGGTGCTTGAGAGAAATAATAAATCAGGGAAAGGAAATAATGATGCTCATGGTTGGGGGTTGAAAGGCCTAAATGAGAAGGTGACTTTGGAGTAAAGACTTGAGAAAGAAATGAGGGAACTAGCTACATGGGTATCTGGGGGTATAAGTCTCCAAAGGAAGAAGTATGTGAAAAGGCCCTGGGGTAGCAGTGTGCCTGGCCTGTTTAGGAATGGCAAAGAGACCATAATGGCTGGAGTAGAGTGAGCAAGGGGCAGGGCAGCCTAAAGGGATGGAGTAAAGTCAGAGAGCTAACAGGCAAGACCCTTTGGTTCATAGTTAGGACTTGGGCTTTTCTTCCCAGTGATATGGAACCACCGCAAAGTTTTGAGCAGAGGTGTGTGATATATTCTGACCTAATATTTTATTTTTTAAGATTTTATTAATTTATTTGACACAGAACAAGCACAAGCAGGGGGAGCAGCAGAGGGAGAGGGAGAAGCAGACTTCCCACTGAGCAGGGAGCCTGACTCGGCTCGATTGATCCCAGGACCCTGAGATCATGACCTGAGCTGAAGGCAGATACTTAACCAACTGAGCCAGCCAGGCACCCCTAATCTGACTTAATATTTTATTTTTTTTAAAGATTTTATTTATTTATTCATGAGAGACAGAGAGAGAGGCAGAGACACAGGCAGAGGGAGAAGCAGGCTCCATGCAGGAAGCCCAATGTGGGACTCGATCCCGGGACTCCAGGATCACGCCCTGGGCCAAAGGCAGGCGCTAAACCGCTGAGCCACCTAGGGATCCCCCTGACTTAATATTTTAAAATAAAAGGATCACATTGGCTGCTGTGTTGAAAACAGACCAAAGCAGGGGAAAGAAGGAGAAAGAGAGGCTAAGCTATTGCAGTAATTTAGTTGGGAAATGATGGTCACCTGGACCAGGATGGTAGCAGTGAAAGTAGTCAGAAGTGATCACATTTTGTAGGTAGAGCCCACACAATTTGCTGACTGACCAGATGTCCCCGGGGTGTGAGAGAGTGAAAGATTATTTAAGCAACTGGAAAGATGAAGAAAGGATTCAGATGGGGAAAACTGCAAGAAAAATGGTGTGTGTGTGTGTGTGTGTGTGTGTGTGTGTGTTTGGTGGTGCAGGGGGCTATCAGGAGCTCAGTTTTGGACATGTGAGGCCATGAGATTGAGATCACGGGAGTAAGTATAGATTGAAGGGAAGAGATTTATGGTCTGAGGTCCAGAGCACTTAAGCATTTAGACACGAGATTAAGAACCAGAAAAAGTTTCTGAAGGAGTAGAGAGAGGAAGAAAACCAAGCAAGAGTACTGTCCTGGAAGCCAAGTGAAGAAAGTATTTCAAGAAGTCAACTAAGACCAACGTTGCTGATAGTTCAAATAAGATCCTATCAGAGAAACGAATTTAGGATTTAGCAATAGAGAGGTCACTGGTCATCTTCATCTTTTGGTTTGAGTACTAGGTAAAAACCTGATTGGAGTGGGTTCCTGAGAGGATGGGCACCCACGAAGATGGCTATAATTTTTTTTTTCAAAAGAAAATAACAAACATTAGCAGAAGTGGGAAATTGTAACCCTCATACATCACTGGAGGGAATGTAAAATGGTGGAAGGCAGTCTGGTAGTTATTTAAAAGGTTAAACATTGGGATGCCTGGGTGGCTCAATGGTTGAGTGTTTGCCTTCGACTCAGGGCATGATCCCGGGGTCCCGGGATTGAGTGCCACATCGGGCTCCTTGCATGGAGCCTGCTTCTCCTGTCTCTGCCTCTCTCTCTGTCTCTCATGACTTAAATGAGACTAAATAAAATCTTTTTTTAAAAAAGGTTAAACATTATAAGTTATCATATGACCCAACAATTCCACTTCTAAGTATATACCTCAAATCACCAAAAACAGGTACTTAAACAGGTAACTGCATGCCAGTGTTTCCAGCATTGTTCACTACAGCCAAAAAATGGAAGTCACATGTTCATCAACTAATAAACAATTCTACATATTGTAGAATATTGTTCAGCTGTAAAAAGGGATGAAATACTGACATTTGCTACAACATGAAAGAACCCTGAAAACATTATGCTAAGTGAAAAAAGCCAGACACAAATGGCCACACAATGAAATGAAATGTCCCAAGTCTAAATTCACAGAGAGAAAGTGTATTAGTGGTTGCCTAAGGCTGAGGGCGGCGAAGGGGAATGGAGGGTGACTGTTAACAGGTACAGGTTTCTTTTAAGGGTAACAAGGTATTCTGGAATTAGACAGTGGGGATGGTTGCACAGCCTTGTGAACATACTAAAAAAATAAAAAGCACTGCATTGTACACTCTAAAGTGGGGACTTATATGTGAATGAGATCTCAAAAAAATAAATGGGATGAGAGTGATTTAGAAGGGTAGCTATAGACAAATCTTCCCCAGCTTTGTTTTAAAGGGAGGAATGGAAAGAGCAATAGTGGGAAAGGGGACTGAGGTAAAGGGCAGGTTTTTAAGATGGGAGAAAGGACCACTTGTGTATTCATAATGTGGATGGGAACAATCCCATGAGAGGTGGGGACAGAATGGGAGGAACTGACAGGGCAAGGTTCTCAAATAGGTGACAGGGGTTAAGACAGAGGGCACAGCAAGCAGGAAGGCTGGCTGTAGCATGGACACTTCATCTGTGGGAAGGGGACAAAGGCAGAGGCGTTGGGAGTTGGGACGTGGTAGGGGAGTTATGCAAGTTCTCCCATGATTGCTTACTGGTGCCTCACCGACAGAGGAAGGACTGCAGGTCTGAGGACAGAAGAAAGGCTTGGAACTGTCATCCAAGCCACTGGCTGGCAAACTGTGGACCACACCTGGCCACTGCCTACCTGTGGACAGCCCACCGGCTAAGAATGCCTCTGTATTTTTACATGGTTGAAAACAAAATCAAAAGACTTGTGTGTGGGATGCCTGGGTGGCTCAGTGGTTAAGTGCCTGCCTTCAGCCCAGGGCGTGATCCCAGGGTCCTGGGATCGAGTCCTGCATCAGGATCCCTGTGGGGAGCCTGCTTCTCCCTCTACCTGTGTCTCTGCCTCTCTATGTTTCTAACGAATAAATACATAAAATCTTTTTTAAAAAAATACTTGTTTGTAACACCCACAAATTCTATGAAATTCCAAATTCAGCCTCTGTAACTAACTGTTAATGGAACGTGGCCACACCCCTTCATTTATGTATTGTCTGGCTGCAACAGCACAGTGGAACAGTCACCGTTGATGTAGGTTGCCTGCAAAGCCTAAAATATTTACCATTCGGAATTTGCCAGCCTCTGGCCTAAGCCCTTGTTACTCAGAGTGTGGGTCCATAGCCCAGAGCACACATGTCACCCGGGAAGTTGTCACAAATGCAGAATCAGCATCTGTAGTCTGCCAAGGTCCCCAGGTGACTTATGTGTGCATTAAGCCTCAAGAAGCACTGCTCTAGGAGAATGGGGGTGGGGCTAGATGAAAGAGATGTGGGGCCAGTGCTGGGGGACCTGGGGAGGTGAGCTGCAAGGAGAGCAAGAACGGGTTAATGCCAAGGTCAGAGCTATGGCTTTGGGATTGATGCAGTGTGGGGAGGACAAGATTGCTGGAGGAGGGGAGGCCGAGGGGTTGGAAGCAAATGCATGGATATTACACTCATCAAGAACTACGACAGCAGTGGTCAAGAGAGTGCCAGGAGCTAAGTCGGCAAGGAGTGGGAGGGAGAGACTCAGGGACCACTATGTGACTGCAACAAAGGAGAACGTGATGGCTTCGGGGCTGTGGCACTGGCCCCCCATGGGTCTCTTCATGTCCACTCCGGCCTCCACCCCCATCTGGTCTCCACACAGCTGCCCAGAGGATCTCTCTAGAATACTTCCATAATTGACACTTACCCTTCCAAAGCTTGCAGTAGCTCGAGTTTGCCTCAGCAGTCATTTTGAAACCACACAGAGGAACCTTCTTGGCGGGGCAGAAGGGCTCCAGGGGTTCCTCAAGCAGTGTCCAGGCCAAGCAATGAAGATGTAAACTGCCCTGAGGAGCCTGTTCTTGTAATTTGGCTATCTGATGTAGTCCACTTCATTCATTCATTCTTCAAATGCTTACTGAGCACCTCCTGTGAGGCACTAGTCTAGGCTCAGAGAAGATAGCAGTGAACAAAACACAAGACCTCACAGGATTTACACTCTAGGGAGGGAGTCGGACAGGAAAGAAAGAAAACATATGCTAGTCAGATATGTTCTACGGAGAGAAACAAAGCAGGAGTAGGGAGTGCTGAGTACGGGGGCAGGGGTTGCCATTGTAGATGGATAAGGTCGTTAGGCTTTCTACTGGGAAGGCAACATGTAAATAAAGACTTAAAAGAGACTGATGGAAGAAATTTCCAGGCAGAGGGCACAGAGAATGCAGAGGCCCTGACATGGGATCCTAACTGACCAGCATGGCTGAAGCAGAGTGAATTGAAGGCAAGAGCAGTTGAAGTCAGAGGTAGGGATGGAAGGGTCTGATGGTGTATGCCCCTTGTAGGTCACTGTAAGGACTGGGATTTTTCCCCAGAGTGAGATGATGAGCCATCAGAGCTACTTTAGCAGATGAGGGACACAATGTGACAGGTTAACAGAATCACTCTGGGGATCCCTGGGTGGCGCAGCGGTTTGGCGCCTGCCTTTGGCCCGGGGCGCGATCCTGGAGACCCGGGATCGAGTCCCACATTGGGCTCCCGGTGCATGGAGCCTGCTTCTCCCTCTGCCTGTGTCTCTGCCTCTCTCTCTCTCTCTCTGTGTGTGTGTGACTATCATAAATAAATAAGTAAATAAAATTAAAAAAAGAATCTATAAAAAAAAAAAAAAAACAGAATCACTCTGGCTGCTGTTCTGAGAAGAGACTGGAAGGGGTAAGCGTCAAAAGAAGGGAAAAGAGGGGCACCTGGGTGGCTCATTTTGTTAAGCATCTGCCTTCCACTCAGGTCATGATCCCAGGGTCCTGGGATCAAGCCCTGCATTGGACTCCCTCCTCAGCAGGGAGTCTGCTTCTCCCTCTCCCTAGATGTAGGAGAAAGAGAAGAGTCAAGGGTGGATTTCTATGTAAAATGGCTTTTAAAAACACAGAATTAGGGCAGCCCCAGTGGCCTAGCGGTTTAGCACCTGCCTTCAGCCCAGGGCGTGATCCTGAGGCCCCAGGATCGAGTCCCACATCGGGCTCCCTGCATGAAGCCTGGTTCTCCCTCTGCCTGTGTCTTTGCCTCTCTCTCTCTCTGTCTCTCATGAATAAATAAATAAATTTTTTTTAAAAAACACAGAATTATTCTGCTAAAGAAGTTGCAGATTGTCAGCCTCCAGGATAAAGCTCAGATCCCTGGGCCTATACTGGGAGGCCTAGGATACCTGCCCTGGGGCTCTGCACCTTTGCAAATACAGAGTTTCCTCTTCAAGGAAAGACATCCCTCACTCCCCTTCTCTGCCCCTTCCTATTCCTTCATCAGGATTTCCCTCAAGCAGCCACATCTCTGAAGACCTTTCCCACCCTGACCTTCTCCTGCCCAGGCTGGGGAGGGGGCTGCTCTCCCAGCGTCCCATGTGTCCCTCTTAGCACATGGGCCACACCATGCTGCAAATGACAGTATGGTCGATCCAGCTATTGCACATAGTAAGGGCTTTCGACTTTTTGAATGAATGCATGTACCAATTCCACATCTTTTCCCCTTCCTCCAGATGCCTTTACTCCCTGCAGAAGGCTGGTGAGCCTAATTTCCTGTACTCCAACCCACCTGCCATGCGCCACTTCGATCTCCTTCCATCCACTTCACAGGCTCTCTCTTGTATGTACCAGGCTGCTTCTGTCAAAGGAGGGCAGGGGTGGGGGGCTATTCAAACAAATATATGAATATCTGAAATGACATGAAAACGAAAATATTCAAGGGGAACCTGGGTGGCTCAGTTGGTTGAGCGTCCGACTCTTGGTTCCAGCTCAGGTCATGATTCAAGGTCATGGGATCGAGCTCCAGGTTGGGCTCTGTACTCAGTGTGGAGTCTGCTTGAGATTGTCTCCCTTTCTCTCCTTCTGCCCTTCCTCCACTGACGCATGTACATGTGTGTGCTCTCTCTCAAATAAATATATTTTTTAAAAAAGAAAATATACAGATATTTTCCAAAAAAACAATGAAAGGAGGAATCAGCAACTAAGAAAAATTACCTATGGGGTAAAATAGCCAATGGGGTGGTGGGGGCAGACTGGGATAGCACAAAGCCCTCTGTAAATTGTTTCATTTACACTTTTGTCTGTAGACTCATGTCGATGTGTTTTTAACTTGACACTGAAATAGAACACACACACAGAAAAGTGCACAAACCCAAAGTGTACAGCTAGATGAATTTTCACAAAGTGAACACACCCACCAAAACAGCACCCAGATGGAGAAACTGAGTATGACCAGCGCCCCCTGCCCCCAAGGATAACCACTATCCCGACTTCTCATGGCACAGAATCCATTCTCCTGGTTTGGGTCTTTATGAAAATGGAATCATATAGTATGCATGCTTTTGTCTGGCTTCCTTTGTACCACATTCCTGTGGATGTTTATGAGATCAAGCATGCCTCTGTGCATAGTTGTAGTTTATTCATTTTCATTGCTGGATAGGAACAGTTTGCAAATGTTTTAGTCTTCAGATTCCTCTATGCTTAAAAATCATTGAGGACCCTGAAGGACCTCTGTTTGTGTGGATTATGTGTACTGATATATACTGTTTTAGGAATTAAAATAAGAATATTTAAAACACACAAGCACACATTCTATTGTCTGTCTGAGCAAAGAAGTCATTCTAAGTCATGCAGCTGCAGCCTCTTGAAAACTCCACAGTACACTCATGAAAGCATGAGAGCAAAAGAAGCAAGGGACTGCTTTGTATTATTATAAAAACAGTTTGGACCTCGTGGACCCTCTGAAAGGGTCTTAATGACCACCTCCTAGACTTCCGAGGATCACACTTTGGTAAATAGGCAATGTATCTGCTTACCTGGTGATAGGACAGCTTCCTGTGTGGGGCTATTGCAAATAACTCTGCTGCAAGCAATTTAGTACATACCTTTGGATGCACATTTGTTCATCTTCCTGTAGGAAAAACACCTAAAAAAAATGTAGGGTGATATAGGATGCAACCATGGAAAATACTGACATAATTTTTTTTTCTGACATAATTTAAAAACTAAATGTACAGAAAACATCCTCCCTTCACGTCTTTCTTCTTCCCTCCCAACTGCAGGAAATGACTGTCGTCCTTTTCAAGGGAAGCTCCTCTCCCAATGCCCTTCAGCCTGCCCCCATGTGTCCTCCAAGCCCTTGCTGTGATTCACTATACTTGCATTTCCATGCATCTTTAACCTCTCTCCTTCCCTTCTTCTCCATGATCGACCCAAAACAACCTAGGGGTGCCTGGGTGGCTCAGCTGGTTAAATGTCTACCTTGGGCTCAGGTCATGATCCCGGGGTCCTGGGATCAAGCCCCGCATTGGGGAGTCTGCTACTCCTTCTGCCTCTGCCCCTCCCCCTGCTCATGCTTTCTGTCTCTCCCACTCTCAAATAAAATCTTAAAAAAAAAAAAAAAAAAGCCCAGCCAACTCTTGAGCTCACCGCCCTCTCATGGCCCTTCTTTACCTCCTTCCCCGCACTCAAACATACTAAAAGCATCTCCTCTCCTCAAGCCCTGCCCCAGCTCACCAACCACTCTCCCCTTTTCTCCACGTTCCTCATCTCCATCTACACCGCCCAACTTCCATGGGCACCAAGGAGCACCCGATGGCAAATCCTGGAGCCTTTTCACAACCCTTGTCCCTTGTGACACCTGTGGGACCCAGCTCTGTTGGATTCTGGTCCCTGTAATTTGCCTCCCCTGGCTCCAGCCAACCAAAGGTACTGCACGTTGGCTCCTGTGGCATGCGGCTCCTTCTGGCTGGAATGCCCTCCTCCCCATCTCCCCCGGTCCTGCTCCCACCTGTATTAGTCTACCAGGGCTGCCATAACAAAATGCCAGACTGGGTGGCTCAAATGACAAATTTCTCACAGTTCTGGAGGCTAGGAGTCCACACCAAGCCATCAGCGGGTTTGGTTTCTCCTGAGGCTTCTCTAACTGGCTTGCAGGTGCCCGGCCAGCTTCCGTCGTGTTCTCACTTGGTCTTTGAGCATCCCTGGTGTCTCCCTGTGTATCCTAATCTCTTCTGATAAGGACACCAGTCAGACTGAATTAGGGCCTACACTAGTAGCAAGCCTCATTTTAACTCGATCACCTCTGTTAAGGCCCTACCTCCAAATAGTCACATTCTGAGTAACTGGGGGCTAGGGCTTCAACATATCAATTTTAGGGGAACACAGTTCAGCCCATACCACCACCACTCACCTTCTAAGGCCGAATTCAAATGCCGCCTCCACTCCGTCGCTGGCAATCAGCACGCCTTCAACATTCTTATAATAGCTTATTGGGTTCCTCGCACCATCTACCCTGTGACAAATCAAGGGAATGAAAGCTGTTGTTTGCTGAGCTGGATGGCTATTATGTGCCAGGTATATATCAACACAGGCTTACTATGCGCTGACCATGCCTGACCAGTCTCTCTGAATTAAGTAATATTATTAATCCCCACTTTACATTAGAGAAAACTGAAGCACAGACAGGCTAAGTTATGTATCCAAGGCCATATGACTAGTATGTTGCACTGGTGGTACTCAAACTCCCATAGTCCTGGCTTCAGAGTCAGTCAGCACTATGTTTATTGCCCTTTTCAGTTCAACAGATACCCAGGCCTACAATGTGTCAGGCTTGGTTCTTGGTGCTAGGGGTACGAGAGCAAACAAATCCAAGGGGGAAAAAGAAACCCAACCCTGCCCTCGTGGAGGCTTGTGGTAATCGTACATACAGTTCTCTATTTTACTGTGGTGGCAGTTCCATGAAGTTATACCATGGAATAAAACTATATAGAACTCTACACATACACACACACAAAGTTACATATATGATAAAACTGTATAGAATTACCCCCCCACACACACACACACACACAGACAAGTGCATATATAACTGGTGAAATCTGAGTGAGTGCTTTGGATCGTTCCAACATTAATTTCCTGGTTTTGATATTGTATGTTTGTGATGCAGGATGCTAATGCCAGAGAAGGCTGAGTGAAGGGTGCACAGGACCTCTGTAGATTTTTGTGAGTTCTTATGAATCCCCGATTACTTCAACATAAAAAGGTAAAAAAATGTCTCTGCCTTAATTGTGCTTCATCCAAATGTGGAATTAGATGATCAATAAATGATATGACATGATGGAGGGTGATAAGTATTATCGAGAAAAGCAGGGAAAGGGATCCCTGGGTGGCGCAGCGGTTTGGCGCCTGCCTTTGGCCCAGGGCGCGATCCTGGAGACCTGGGATTGAATCCCACGGTGCATGGAGCCTGCTTCTCCCTCTGCCTGTGTCTCTGCCTCTCTCTCTCTCTCTCTCTCTCTGTGTAACTGTCATAAATAAATTAAAAAATTAAAAAAATTAAAAAAAAAAGAAAAACAGGGAAAGGGGCTACACACTGTTTGGGGGGATGGTCTCTCTTAAATGGAGACACCTGACCCTTGACTTGCAGGAGGTGAGGAGACCAGCCACGGGCTACCTAGGGAAATGGAGTCTCCGGCAGAGAGAGCACCTAGTATTAAGGCTGTGGAGAGAACTGTGTCTGGTATAAGGAAGAGCAAGGGGATCAGTGAGGCTTTAGCCAAGTAAGTGAGAGGTAGAGAGCAGATTGGGTCAGAGAAGTAAGGTAATCCATTCAAGTGGGTAGAGCCTTTTAGGCCACTGCAAATTCCTGTATTCTCTTTCATTAGGAGAGGAACGGGGAGCCACTGGAGAGTGCTGAGCAGAGGAGTGACATGATCTGCCTTAGGTTTTGAAAGGTCACTCCAGCTGCTATGGAGAAGCTATAACAGAAGCAGGAAGACCAGTGAGGAATCTTAAAATAATCTAGGTGAGAGAAGGTGGCTCGGACCAGGGTAGAGTTGGTAGGTCCTCAGATTCTGGATAAATTTCAAGATTCTGGATAAGTCAAGCTGACCAGATCTGATGATAAACCAGGTGCAGGATATAAAAGAGAAGACTGGAAGATAAATTTTGGCCCAAGTCACAGAAAGAATGGAGGTGTCATTTGTTGTAATGGGGAGGACTTTGAGTGGCCCATTTGGGGGCGGGGATCAGGAGTTCTGTTTGGGACATACTGAGTTTAAGGAATCTATTAGACATTCAAGTGGGTGTTGGGAAGGTAGTAGGAGTTCCAGGAGGGGTCCAAGCTGGAGATATATGTTTGGGTGTCATCAACCAAGAGAGTATTTAGATCCATGATATTGGATGAAATCGCCAAAGGAGGGAGTGTATATAGAAAAGAGAAGAGGTTCACAACTGAACCTTGGGGCTCTCCAAAGTTAAAAAGGAATTGAGATAAGGAAGAATCAGCAAAAGGAACTCACAGTGGATAGCGTGCAACGTAGAAGGAAAACCTGGTAGGATGAAGAGCACCCTATCAAGCTGTGAGAGTTAAAAAAAAGATGATTTACCCTTCTCGGTACCTGCTCCTGGTGGCCCTGAGGGGTCCCAGGCCAAAGAGTAGGAGGTGGAGGGGGAGCTGGTATGCTGGTCTAAGTGGCACAGAGATGCACTCCTGGCAAGAGCTGGGAGCAAGAGGAGGATCCCACGAGGATAGGCCCAGGACCAATGGCATCCAAAGAGGAACAAACAGTGAAAAATCTCAACGTGAAAAATGCAAACCAGGAAAACAAAAGGATGAAAAGGAGCAAGCTGCCAATAAAGAAGAGCCCCTGCCCCCCCCTCCTTTGCAAGCTAGTGAATACTGTGGGCCCAGAGTAAATCCCAGGCGGTTCCGTGTTAAGCAGCCCAACCTGCAGTATAGGTGGGCCCCGATTCGGAGGCCTGGAGAGCCGCAATGATGAGAGAAGAGAATATGGGAAGGATTGGGAAGAAGGGGAGACAGCTGAGGAAAAAGCTGATGGGGACAGGGAGAGGGGGAAGCAATTCAGTCACAGTCTGTGGGTGGTTAGTGCTGACCCTCCTCACCAGGACCATTATGATGAAGTTTGCTTTATGTCTTGAATCCTGACATTTTCCCTGAAATTAATAGGAAGGCACACCTGCTTCCTAAACTTACATGTTCTCAATGCACTTTTGTTGTAATCCTTTTGTTACACATCTCCTGTGGGTCTCCTATTACCAGCTTTTTTATGATTTTATTTGTTTATTTGAGAGAGAGGAGGGAGAGACAAAGATCATGCGAGCATAGAAGGAGCAAAGGGAGAGGGAGAAGCAGACTCTGCTGAGCAGAAGCCTGATGTGGGCTGGATCCCAGGGCCCTGGGATCATGAGCTAAGCTGAAGGCAGACACTTAACTGACTGAGCCACCCAGGCACCCATATTTCCAGCTTCTAATTGAATGTTGTATTTTGACCCAATCTGTAAGATTCTGTTAGCAGGGAAGTTTTACCTTATTGCATGGCAAGATGCTCATTATATATTGTGAAGTTAATAAAGCAGTTTAAAACAGCAAAAAAGAGGGATCCCTGGGTGGCGCAGCGGTTTGGCGCCTGCCTTTGGCCCAAGGCGTGATCCTGGAGACCCGGGATCGAATCCCACGTCGGGCTCCCGGTGCATGGAGCCTGCTTCTCCCTCTGCCTGTGTCTCTGGCTCTCTCTCTTTCTCTCTGTATGACTATCATAAATAAATAAAAAATTAAAAAAAAAAACAGCAAAAAAGAATTTGGGGGAGTGCACCTGGGTGGCTCAGTCAATTAAGCATCTGCCTTTGGCTCAGGGTTCTGGGAATTGAGTCCCACATCAGGCTCCCTGCTCAGTGGGGACTCTGCTTCTCCCTCCTCCTTTGCCCCCCTCCACTTGCACTCTCTCTCTCTCTCAGATGAATAAATAAAATCTTTTAAAAAAGAAAAAGAAAAAAAGATGATTAAGGGGCACCTGGGTGGCTCAGTCAGTTAAGTGTTTGCCTTCAGCTCAGGTCATGATCTCAGAGTCCTAGGGTCCCCTCTTGTCAAGCTCCCTGCCCACCCCCCCTCCAACTTGTGCTCCCTCTCATTCTCTCTCTCAAATAAATAAATAAAATCTTTTTTTAAAAAAAGGATGATGGGCAGCCCGGGTGGCTCAGCAGTTTAGCACCGCCTTCAGACCAGGGCCTGATCCTAGAGACCTGGGTCTGAGTCCCACGTTGCGCTCCCTGCATAGAGGCTGCTTCTCCCTCTGCCTGTGTCTCTGCCTCTCTCTCTCTCTCTGTCTCTCATGAAAAAATAAATAAAATCTTTAAAAATAAAAAATAAATTAAAAAGGATGGTTTAGGGGATCCCTGGGTGGCTCAGCGGTTTAGCGCCTGCCTTTGGCCCAGGGCGCAATCCTGGAGTCCCGGAATCGAGTCCCACATCAGGCTCCCGGCATGGAGCCTGCTTCTCCCTCCTCCTGTCTCTGTCTCTGTCTCTGCCTCTCTCTCTCTCTCTCCTCTCTCTGTTTATCATAAATAAATAAATCTTTAAAAAAAAAAGGATGATTTACATAAGCTCTTAGCATAGGGACGCCTGGGTGGTTCAGTGGTTAAGCATCTGCCTTCGGTTCAGGTTGTGATCCCAGGGTCCTGGGATCAAGTCCCACATCAGGCTCCCTGCAGGGAGCTTGCTTCTCCCTCTGCCTCTGTCTCTGCCTCTCTCTGTGTCTCTCATGAATAAATAAATAAAATCTTAAAAAAAAAACCTCCTAGCACAGTGTTATTTCCACCCTAAATCTGAGGTAAATGGTAGCTATAATGATGAAGATGATGATCATTTACCAACTAAAGGCTTACTTGCTGCTCTTTTGGGCCACCAAAAAGAAAATACTGGCTCTCAAATAAACAGTAAAAATTGAGATTTAGAAGTCTGAGGTCTCGGGATGCCTGGGTGGCTCAGTCAGTTATGTATCTGCCTTTGGCTCAAGTCATGATCCCAGAGTCCAGAGTTCAAGGATCAAGAGCCGACCGCATCAGGCTCCCTGCTCAGTGGGGAGTCTGTTTCTCCCTCTGCCCCTTACCCTGCTCTTACTCCAGCTCTCTCTCTCTCTCTCTCAAATAAATAAAAAATCTAAAGAAAAATTTTTAAAAAGAAGTCCAAGGTCTCACTTTAATTAAATGTAAATTTATCTGGATGATAGTCTGAATTTAAAAACTGGATGTGATTGGGGCACCTGGGTGGCTCAGTCAGTAAATGTCTGTCTTTGGCTCAGGTCATGATCCTAGGGCCCTGGGATCGAGCCCCTCACCGCCTCCCTGCTCTGCGGGCAGTCTGCTTCTCCCTCCCCCTAATCTTGGGCATGCTCTTACTCTTTCTCTATTTCTCTCTCTCTCTCCCCATCTCAAATAAATAAATAAAATCTTAAAAAGAACCAGATGGGATTAAAGTAACTAAACTTTTGCTGTTAAAAAAATGGTTATTATATTGGGCTCAAGGTTCCTATTGTTTGTGTATTTCCTCTCCAGACCTAAGGCACCAGCATCCAGTTGCTCAAGACAGAAACCTAGAAACCTGGAGCAGGACCAGCAGCTCTGTTCAGCGCGTGCCGCAGCACCCACACCTAAGAAACACACGCGGTGAAGGAAATGCCTCTGGATCTTCGGGTTAACATTTCCCGGAGTGCACTGAACTTTCCTTGTTCTGGGATCTTCTATACAAAAAAAAAGAAACCTAGAAACCAAGTCCTGTTAATGTCATAATCATCTCTTGATCTTATTTCTTCTTATTCAACATCCTGGGGACTACTTTACTTTGGGCAATCATTTCTTTTTCTTTCTTTCTTCTTTCTTTTTTTCTTTTCTTTTTTCTTTTCTTTTCTTTTTCAGGATTTTATTTTTAAGTAATCTCTACACCCAACGTAGGGCTCGAACTCACAACATTGAGATCAAGAGTCACATGCTCTACCCACTGAGCCAGCTAGGTGCCCCATGGGCCATCATTTCTCACCCGGACTATTTCCAAAGTCTCCTACTAAATTGTTTGTTCTACCATCTGTCTCTATACTCCAATTGAGAGGTTCCCAACCATTTTTGTTGCATGGAATCCTCTGGCAGTCTGACGAAGTTTATTTTCAGAATGTTTTTAAACGCATAAAACAAAGTACATAGGATTACAAAGAAAACCAATGCAGTGGAATATAGTTATCAAAATATTTTCTAAAAGAAATGTGTGCTACAATAACATACAGGCTTAACACAGTTCTACTTATGGGTCTAATAACTATAGTTGACCTTTGACAACGCAGTGGTTAGAGGAGTCAACCTTGCACAGTGGAAAATCTGCATGTCACTTCTGACTCCCCCAAAATTTAATAGCCTACTGCTGACCAGAGCCTTACAGATAACATAAACAGTCACGTATCCTATATATTATACATATTATATACTATGTCCTTGCAACAAAGTAAGCTAGAGAAAAGGTCATTAAAAAAATCATAAGGGGGTGCCTGATCATGCCCTGCGATGGGTTCTACACTGCTTAAGATTGTCTTTCTCCTTCTCCCTCTGCACATTCCCAGCCCCCGCCCCCTCTCTCTCTCAAGAAGAAGAAGAAAGGAAAAGAAAATTATAAGGAAGGGAAAATACATATAGTACTGTATTACTGTATTAATCGAAAAAAATCCACCTATAAGTGGATCCAATGCAGTTCAAATCCATGTTGCTCAAGGGTCAACTGTACTATAATTTCAAAAAAGCGATGAGTGTATAAATGATATTTTAAGACGTCTCCATCAACTGCAGTGTGATATGAAACCATCTTTGATTTCTACTGGTGACCAAGTCATAGGTACTGTTAATGCCACCCACTACAGTTTGCTGCCTGTCTGTAAAGAAAGAAAGCGCTACATTTCAGACAGTTTGATAAAAACGAAGTTGTGATGCCCCCCCCACACCATCCAAGTTCATGTATCCTGTGAATTCTATACATGGACTGTTTGTGGACCCCAGGTTAAAAACCCTTACCTTAATCTACTGGTGCAAAACTGCCTGAGGTGACTGCAAAGATACATAGAGGTTTTTGTTTTTCAATGTGGAGAAGCAAAACACGAAAACGGGGATCATTAACATCCGAAACGTATGCCAACAATTCCTATACATTTTGTAAAGCGGGCTAAGAGCCCGGGACCCCTAGTAGCTGGGGGAAAGGTTGTCCCGAACTTTCTCAGCTCTGGCCTAGGCTTACCGGACCCACCTAATGCAGCCCCCGCCGCCCTCTCCTGCTTCCTCCATCATCACCATCCCTTCCCGTCCAGCGGCCCAGCCAGGTGGAAACCACTTCAAGAGGTCGAGATACGGCCGAGATGGGTGCCGCAGGCCCAACCCGGCGGAGGGCAGCCCTCGCAGCCCTCGCAGCCCTCCCGCCAGCCCAGGGGCCAGCCCAGGACCGAAGTCCCTTGCACTCGGACGTGACGTCTCCGGGCCCTCCCTTGAGCGAAGCCCGCCCACCCCGCTCACTCGGCCTTCGGAAGGGTTACCCTCGGGCACTACCGCGGGCCGTGCGCCACGCCCACAAGGCACAAGGCGCGGTGCCCTTAGCACACTTGACGGGCTCCCGAGGAACCCACTTACGGAAGTGGTGCTAAGCGAATTCCGTTGCGCTCGGAGCAGCGCGCTCGGCCAGTTCCCACCGGAGCCCGCGCGGGCGTGCCGGGGGCGGGAGGCCGCGGGGAGCCGCCGGGGGCCTACGGCGTGCACACGCCTAAGCTCCGCCCTTGGCGACGTCTTCTAAATACGTGCTTCCGCCCGTCTCCTCCTCTCTCCTTTCCGCCGCCATCCTGGTTGCGTGTGGTTGACTGTGATCGCCATGGTAAGTTCATCCGTTACCATCCGCTCGGGGCCGGCTTGCCGAGAGCCGAGATCTCCAGAGCTCGCCGGTGCCGCCCGCTGCGTCGAGGTGCGCGGGCCTCCTTGAGGCTCCCTGCAGAGCGGCTCGAGTTTGGCCTCCGCTCCGCTTCCCGGAAAGCTCGCAGGCTCGAGTCGAGGCGGGCTGCGCTGGCGATGCGAGGTCCGGAGCGTGGTGCTTTGTGCGCCCGGCCGCCGCCCAGGCTAGCACGGGTTTCCACTGCCCTTTGTCCCCCCCCCTTTTAAGATTTTATTTATTCACAAGACACAGAGAGAGAGAGAGAGGCGGAGACAGGCAGAGGGAGAAGCAGGCCCCACGCCGGGAGCCTGATGTGGGACTCGATCCTGGGTCTCCGGGATCACGCCCTGGGCTGAAGGCGGCGCTAAACCGCTGAGCCACCCAGGGATCCCACCCTTTGCCCTTTTGGAGCGAACTGTGATTCTGGGGCAGGAAGAGAAGCCGGGGAGCTTCACTCCAAAAATCGTGGCCTGACAGTGTGGTGCGCACCACACGTACCGGGCATCGAGAAGGGAACGAGGTCTGCTGGTTTTCGGAAATTGTTTTAAGTTGGCGGCCAGGAGCATACCATGTTATGAGCTTACAGGACTTTCTGGCCTTTGTTCAGCGACTTCTGCGTCTTCCCGTGGAAGTACCTGGAAGGAGGGGTGCTGTAGTGTGCACCTGGGTGCCATTCGGACGTTCTTGGTAAATGCCAACTGCGGACAGTTAATGGTCGTGGGTTTTACCTGTGATCATTTCCAGAGAAATTAAAATTGCTGGATGCTTCTAGGTATGGAAAGGATGAGGGGTGCTTTCTTAGGTGACAGAACGTTTACAAGTCCCATCGTGAGCTGGGTGACAGGAGTGTAATCTCTACCTTCTTTGTAATGGGCCTCTATTATTATGCAAGGTGCAGGATGGATATTGGACCACATAGGCCAGACTTGAGACTACCACTCCTGCCATTTCCTGATTGCCCTGCAAACTGAGGAGGGAGAGCGTTGCGGTTGGACTTAGATGACCCAAGTTCTTAAAGCCAAAAAAAATGAAATGAGAAATTGGGAAATATTTAAAGTACAGAATTAATAGCAAAATGGTTAGTGGGGGGGCACCTGGGTGGCTCGGTTAGTTAAGCAGCCCACTCTTGATTTCAGCTGAGGTCATGATCTCAGGGTCCTGGGATCTAGCCCTGCATTTGGCTCCACCCTCAGCAAGCTGTCTGCTCTGCTGGTGGACTCTCCTGCACCACCCCACCACACACACACACACACACACGCTCGCGCAGGCGATCTCCGTGTCTCTAAAACACAACTTACATCTTTTCAAGAGATTGTCAGTGAGTTAGAATAGATGTATTGAATGTCGAGGACTTTGTGAAAATCTTAATTACTCTTGGAGTGATCCTTGACTATTCCTGTTTCACATAGTGCGTTGAAATTGACTTGGAAGTGCTAGATTGCTCTGGTTGACAAAAAGCTGTATTCTTTTGTGAAAACCAAGTTCCCCAGTCATTCCCAATGGTCCTCTGGGTCAAGGGTGACAGCAGGAAGACTGAAAGGTACCCTAGCCATGGAATATATGGATGACCTGGGTTTGAATCCCAGCTCTGCATTAATATTCTGATTTGGGGTAGGTTACTTACTTTCCTGACTCTTGGTGACTTTTTATTTGAACAGTGGGGGATTATGTCTCTAGAACTTGCCAGGAACAGAGCCAAGGGCGTGATGGGTTTAGCATTGAAAAGGTGGTTTTTTGGTATGGACGAAGCATTCAAATGTTTGTGGATTGAGGGCATTCTTGACTGAATCATTTGAGTAAGCTCTGCTCTCTAAATTGATTACGTTTCCTTCCAGTCTTCTCACAAGACTTTCAGAATCAAGCGATTCCTGGCCAAGAAACAAAAGCAGAATCGTCCTATTCCCCAGTGGATTCGGATGAAAACTGGTAATAAAATCAGGTAAGGACCCCCGCGACCACCTGCTTCTTCTGTGGTGGTTTTTTTTTTTTTTTAACGTGCTTCCTCAGTGTTTCTGGAAAGCAACCCACCCTGTAGCTAGGATTAGGGGCAGACACTCTAATAACATTTGTTAATTTCCTGTTGTCTTCAGTCTCTTGGGGGACCAGGTGGACCTTGAGACAGGTCTCAAAGGAAGAAAAATAAGCATCAAAAATTGGTGATAACTGGCTCAAGGGCTCACAACCAGTGACAGCCCTTGCATGTTAAACAGCTTTCAGAACTTGGGTTTGTTGGAAATGAAATAT
Source organism: Canis lupus baileyi (assembly GCF_048164855.1). NCBI lineage: Eukaryota > Metazoa > Chordata > Mammalia > Carnivora > Canidae > Canis > Canis lupus. The sequence continues at coordinate 32,234,771 of NC_132876.1, forward strand.
AGATTTTGTGGCTTTCCCAATTAAGTAAGTCCCGAAGACAACAAAGGAGGAGAAAGCAAATACTGTTACCAAAATTTTTGGTTGAAAAGCCTTTTTAAGCTGACACTAGAATGGGCCAGGGGAGTGGGTCCCTTTTGCAAGAGAAAGACTTGGAAGCTGAGGAGTGCAAGATCATGACGCCAGTATAGAACTCTGATTTGATTAAATTACAGATCTAAGTGATACTAGTTTACTGATGTGAAGACAAAGATGTGAATTGAGGGCCTGTTAATTCTTTTAGCCAGTTCAAAAGACATGTGAAAATCACCACACCCTGTAGCCCTATAGGCCAGTTAGTTGCTACCTTTAGTTTATTGTGTACTGAACACTGGCTTTTTTTTTTTAAGATTTTATTTATTCATAGACACAGAGAGGCAGAGACACAGACAGAGGGAGAAGCAGGCTCCATGCAGGGAGCCTGATGTGGGACTCGATCCCAGGTCTCCAGGATCACACCCTAGGCTGCAGGCGGCGCCAAACTGCTGCACCACCGGGGCTGCCCCAACACTGGCATTTATTAATAGGTGTGGGAGATGTCTCGGTATTAGAAATGCATCTAGGTTTTAAAACCTATGGTGTTGCCACCATACAATGCTAAGAAAAAGTATTGAGTCACTTGGAGAAGTGGTTCCTTTGGTAGCTTAGCCCTTCTATAAGCTTGGTGGATTTCTGTTGAGAGCATCAGACCATCCATAGTAAAGCCCCTTTTTAAATGTATTGAGGTGAACATTGGTTTCTCTGTCATATCCCCATCTGGTGGCGGGACCCGTCATTACAGGTTATTGTGCAGAATGAAATCATCTCATCTGTCTTGCAACCTTTTTTTTTTTTTAATATTTTATTTATTTATTCATGACAGACAGGGAGAAAAGCAGGGAACCTGACGCGGGACTCGATCCCGGGTCTCCAGGATCACAAAGGCAGTGCCAAACCGCTGAGCCTCCGGGGCCACTGTGCCTTGCAACTTTTAAAGTGTATTGAAAGCAGGTTGCAATTACAGTGCTTCATTTTGTGGAAGTACTGACATTACCCTGCTGAAAGAAAATGTGTGTCGATCATTTTTGATTTTGCCTTTATGAGGGTAAAATCATGACAGATTGATATGGACAATTCTGGCATGGCCTGAGCTCTGCAAATCACTTGTTTTGATATTGAAATGATTGGGAGTGTTCATCTATTGTAAAATTAATACGGGAGCTTTTGTGTGTGTGTGATCCATGATGTAGAAATGCTGCTTTTGATGAAGCTTGGAAGGGATGGTTTCAAAATAAATGTGTGTGGGTCTACCCAGGTATGCTGAATGAAAAGTAGGCAGGTATACTCTTGGGAGGGGAGAGAGCTTCCCCACTAGTCCAGTCTCAAGAACCAGTGTGTTTTCCTAGCTTGGAATCATTTTGAGAGGTTAAAATTTTGCTTTGACTAGTTCTTAAACACATTAGGAAATCACTTTTTAGTTTCCAAAGAGAGCTCCAAACCTGTTCAAGGAAGGAAAAAATGAGACCCTTTGCCTTTCAAGGATTTTATGGTACTTAAAAAACAAAGTTTGTGATTGAGGGCAGACAAATTGAGGTGAGATTGTCTTTGTAACCTGCAGTTTCTTTCTGTGCAGGTACAATTCCAAGAGGAGACACTGGAGAAGAACCAAACTGGGTCTGTGAGGAAGCATCGCACATCATGAAATAGCAAACATAATTGGCACACATATTTAAGCCACATGGAGATCACATGTTCCTATCTTATCAATATGGAAACATCCTTCCTACCTGGCCAATAGACATGTCTTATCAAGAGAATGATTTTCTCTGTTACTATGCCTCTATACCAGTAGGTTGGTTCAGTAATAAATGTGAGACCTTTCAGCTGAGCTGCTGTTGTGTCCTGATTTGTGAAGTACTGAATTGCCCCTCCTGTCAGATCTCACATAGCACCGTCTGATAGAACTTTCTGCAGTGATAGAAATGGCCCTTGACGACAAAGTATTTAGAGTGTGGCTAGGGGACGCCTGTGTGGCTCTGTCTGCTAAGCGTCTGCCTTTGGCTCAGGTCTTGACGGGGAGTCAGCGTGTCTCTCTCTGCTCCTCCCCCTGCTCATGTGCTTTCTCTCAAATAAAATCTTTTTTAAAAAAAATAAAGTGTGGCTAGTTTGAATAAAGAACCAATTTTCAAATTTTTAATTATAAAGCTCTGTGTGGCTAATGGCTCTTATATCTTATGATAATGGAAAGTGACTATATGTGTCATCCTCATACCTGTAAGTAGCATGTCGTTAAATAGCATCTTTATCTACTATTCCATAATGCCAGTTTTCAAGTAGGAAGTAGGAATCCTCTGAACCAGTGGTTATCAAATTGCCTGATTTTGTGCAGCCTGTGAGCTAAATTTCTGCATTATTAAATTGTTGAAAGAAATCAAAAGACTATTTTACACTTAATAGATTTAGATTTACAGGGTGATAATGTGCCAGGCACTGTTCTAGGTACTTGGGATTAGTTGGTGGATAGATAAATATCTGTTAGGCTAATAATAGGCCAATTCAGAAGCTAGAGCAAATGTCTGGAAAAGGGAAGGAAAAGTTCCTTATAATTACCTGTGGAATGAAGGTGAATCCAGTTTGGTGGCAACCCTATATCTAGTTTGTAAGGATCCTCTGCTGGATGTAGCAGAGGAAGCAAGTAGTAGGAGTGGTATGGTATGGGGGACCCTAACCTAGAACCCTACTAGGAGGCTCTGATGACTGTAGTTTGACTAAGGACCACTGAACTAACCAGCCTAGGAACCTGGGAGCTGCTGCTGTGTGGATAGCAGTAACTGTTACCCTGCTAAAATTGCTCTATAGGGCCAAAGTAGAGGGACCTGATCTAATTGGCAGTCGTGATGTTTTGGAGCATTAAAAATAGCCTCACTATTCAGAATAGGTTGGGACAAGGCAAAGGTGGCACTGGTGGCAGAGTGAGCTGCTCTCCCAACCCTAAATGAGTGGTGTTAGAAATGAAAAGGGGAAATGACGTGGACAGGAGGGTTGGTTATACATACCAGGTTACTTAGGAGCTGGGGAATAGGGTGCCAGTTCTGGCTCCATTGGCCCCACTCTAGCTCAGACAATCGCCCCATATTTGATTTCCCAGCTGTGAAGGACTAGGTCGGTGCTTCCTGAAGGGGGAAATAACGGGAGTTTTGAGACATTAAAGCCCCTTTTACAAACTACAAGAGGCGTCGCACTAGAGGTCAGTGTTTGGAGGACATGAGATTGACCCTGTGTTGATACTACCCACCCCTTACTGGCTGGCTGAGAAGCAGGCAGCAGCAGAAGTCGGAGTGCGTAAGGATTGCAGAGTTAGGATTCAAATCCTCTTCCTTTGCCAGCTGTAAGCCTTGGTGTCTTAAGGGATGTGAGGCTGGTGGGAGCTCCCTCAGAGGGCTGGGAGAATGAACTGTAATAGTACACAGCATTTGGTTTGGTACTTGACTAAGAAAAGAGGAATGGGGAGTGAGCAGAATTAAAGGTTGAGTGTGGATCCCTCCCCAGCAGATATGAGCGATGAGCTGGATAAAGCTAAAGTAAGAGAGTGGGGAGAGGCAGATGGCCAAGGTAGAGGTCAGGCCTAGCTGGCTCGGAGCTGGCTCCAGTGTCAGCCTCTGGATGGATGACAGTTCCCTTCCAATTCCAGAATTCTAAGTTGGAGTACATGAACCCCTCTAGGGCTTGGAAAGGAGGCATGGCAACATGACAGTGAAAATCCTGAACCAGTGGGTCGCCTGGGTGGCTTGGTGGTTGAGCATCTGCCTTTGGCTCAGGGCATGATTCCAGGTCCAGGATCAAAGCCTACATCTGGCTCCCCGTGGGGAACCTGCTTCTCCCTCTGCCTATGTCTCTGCCTGTTTTTCTGTGTCTCTCATGAATGAATGAATGAATGAGAAGAAGAAAAGAAAAAAAAAGGAAGGAAGGAAGGAAGGAAGGAAAGAGAAAAGAAAGAAAAAGAAAGAAAAAAAAGAAAGAAAGAAAGAAAAGAAAGAAAGAAAGAAAGAAAGAAAGAAAGAAAGAAGAAAAGGAAAGAAGGAAAGAAAAAGGAAAAGAACAGAAAAGAAAAGAAAAAAAAAATTCTGAACCAGCTGTGCAAACTTGATCTCTTAAGAGACCTCTCCAAAATCAGGCACCTGGGTGACTCCGTCGGTTACGTGCCTTCTGCTCAGATCATGATCCCAGGGATCCCTGGGTGGCGCAGCGGTTTAGCACCTGCCTTTGGCCCAGGGCGAGATCCTGGAGACCTGGGATCGAATCCCACGTCGGGCTCCCGGTGCAAGGAGCCTGCTTCTCCCTCTGCCTGTGTCTCTGCCTCTCTCTCTCTCTGTGTGTGACTATCATAAAATAAAAAAGGGGGGAAAAAAAAAGATCATGATCCCAGGGTCCTGGGATCAAGCCCCACATCAGGCTCCCTGCTCAGCAGGGAGCCTGCCTCTCCCTCTTCCCACCTGCCACCTCCCCCTGCCCCAGCTCATGCGCACTCTCTCTCTCAAATAAATCTTTAAAAAGAGAGAGATAATTCTCCAAAATCATACCTACCTTGGGTTTCTAAGGATTTGATAACATCTGTAAAAATCAGTTATACCAGGTATTCTCTCATTGTACAGATTAAAAAAGGTTTGCAGCTCTATTCCTGCTAATAGCAATAACATTGTGAGTGCTTAACCTGCCAGGTAGATGGTGTTAGCAGGAATGGCAATGAGAACCAGACTGAACAGTGAAACATTAACTATTTACACTTCACTGATCCTGTTCTATTCCAGAGAAGTGAACATCAAACCCTAGCCCATGTGAAACCCTGGTGGGTGTTTGGGCAGCCAGAGGGGAGTATGGCCCGCAAGAATACTGTGGTCAAGACTAACGTGCACCTGTGTGTGTGCCTGTGTCCATCATATGTCCGTGTCTGAGAGCGGAGGGAGGGAAGCAGACCTTCATCAGAGAAAACTGATTGGGCTGAACACAATAAATGGTTTGACAGCCATTCTTCATTGGGAGCCGTTTTGCTGCTTGCAACCCTCCCTGCCCTGCCCAGGGGACATTTGACAATGCCCGGAGACCCCTTTGCTTCCTACAATGGAAAGGAAGGTGCCACTGACGGCTAGTGGATAGAGACCAGGGATGCTGCTAAACATCCTACGATACACCAGCATTCCCCCCACAGCAAAGAATTGCCCAGCCCAAAATGACAATAGTGATGATTTTGAGAAATCTTGGTTGTTGTTTTTTTAAGATTTTATTTATTCATTCATGAGAGACAGAGAGAGAGAGGCAGAGACATAGGCAGGGACTCAACCCCAGGATCCTAGGATCATGACCTGAGCCACTCAGGTGTCCTGAGAAATCCTGGTTTACGTGCTGCAGCGAGCCAGAGTGAGCTTTTTGAGACACAGATCTGCTCAGCACACCACTCCCCTTTCCCACCACTTCACACTACTCTTGAGGCAAGTCTTTTTTTTTTTAAGATTGTATTTATTTATTAGAGAAAAAGTACAAAGGGGGAGAAGCAGAGGGAGAGAGAGAGTAGGCTCGATCCCTGGACCCTGGGATCATGACCTGAACCAAAGGCAGACGCTTCACCAACTGGCAATCCAGGCGCCCCCGGCGCAAGTCAATATGGCCTAAAAGAAGCGTGGAATGGTTCCTACCCTCTCTTGACTCTAAGCTGGATCCAGCCACGTTGGCTTCTTCTTCTCCCAGAGTACCAAGCTCCATCTTGCCTTAGAGCCTTCCCATGTACTATGCCCTGTAACGAATGTTCTTCCTCTTTACCTTGTGAAACTCCCATTTGTCCTTCAGGTCTCAATCCAGTTTTCACCTCCACAGAGATCTTCCCTGACGACCCACCCCACTCTCCTCTCAATCCAGTTTGGTCCTTCTGCTTTAGTACCTCTGACATCAGTCTGTAGGTTTCCTTCAAACTGGAACTAGAAAGAAATGTGCGTGGTTAACTATCTGCCTCTCTCACTAGACTGTGCTCTCCAAGAATGGGGATGAGTTTTGTCCTGCTCGCTGCTGATTGCTTTCTCCTAACAGCATTTGGCACAAAGGAGGTGCTCAATAAATGTACTGAATGAGCAAGTGAATGAATGAGGGGGAGAACAGGCATGCAAGTGAGCAAGAGCAGGACAAGTCGTATGCCTTAACACATATGCAAAGAGTGAGGAAGCAAGGACTTGCTGGGGAGTTGGAGAAGGCCTCAGCCGGGTTCCCAAGGAGACAAATTGTGAGCCCACCCCCCCAAACACACACAGTGGGTAGGTAGCTGGGTATAGGGTGCTAGAGAAAGGACTTGGAGAATGGGGCATGCCATGCATTGGGAATGGCACTGTTGACACCACTCACCCTCTTGTAGGGGTACCTCCTTCACCACACCAGCAGGCACTTGTCCCTGACAAGGCCACTTGGGACTGCGCGTCTAAGTTGCTGATAGAAACTGGCTGGAGCGGCCAGACCGGACTTGGCTCTCAGCCTGACCTTAAATGAAACTGTTCTCTCAATCAATTGGAACAATTTAGATTCCAGCAGAGCTGAAAATACAGATATCTTAGGCTGCAGAAAGACAAAGATGCACATAACAGTAGCAAGCAGGGAAATGTCAGAGAAGCATCCCAAAAAAGCAAAGACCAGCAGAGTGGGCCAGACCCAAGTCATTTCCTAGAAAAAGCAAAGAAAAAGAGGAAGTTTAAAATTTAACACACAGGGCAGCCCTGGTGGCTCAGCAGTTTAGTGCTGCCTTCAGCCCAGGGCCTGATCCTGGAGACCTGGGATCGAGTCCCATGTCAGGCTCCCTGAATGGAGCCTGCTTCTCCCTCTGCCTGTGTCTCTGCCTCCCTCTCTCTCTCATGAATAAATAAATAAAATCTTAAAAAAAATAAAAATAAAATTTAACACACACCCCCCAAAAAATCTGGATTAACACCTCCCTCCCCCAAAATCTGGAAGCATAGGCTATTTTTAAAATTCTATTAAAATATAACATACAGAAATGTATACTTATTTATTATAAGTGTATAACTCGATGAATTTTTGAAGAGTGAATCCAATTGTGTCACCACCATCCAAGTCAGGAAATAGAACGTGATCAGCATCCCAGAAGCCCCCCTTGGGTACCCTTCCAGTCACTATCACCTCCAGATGTAACCACTGTCCCAACATCTAACAGCAGAGAGTAGTCTTGCCTATTTTTGCACTTTAATATGAATGGAATAATTGACTTTGCATTTACTGTGTCTAATTTCTTTTACTCAATGACCATCATATGCGATTTTGTTATTGCATGCAGTTGTAGATGACTCATTCTCATGGCTATAATTGATTAACCTTAAAAATAAAACTCAGTTATTTTACCAGTAAAAATGGGTTTATTCAGGAATATCAGAGAATTGCATTTCAGGACACGCAAACCAAGGCAAAAGCAGCAAACAAGGAGATGAAGGCTCAGTTGGAAAGGAGAGAGTTGGGAGGGGCGGTTACAAACAAAAAGTCCATTGGAGTAAACTGGCAATTCAAAGCCTGGTGGCTTTTCAATGAAGGGTTGTAACAGTTGCTCATTGGCAGGGCAAGGAGAAAATCATTCTTCCTCTTCCTGGGGTAGTAAAGTAGACAGGCTAGGGTCTGCAATTGACCACAAATGATAGGGTATGGGAGCTTGCCTTTCTGGCCTCCTGACTCCATTTTATTTTTATTATTTTTAAAAGATTTTATTTATTTTGGGAAGTTGGGGGAGAGACCGAGGAGGAAGGAGAGGGAGAAAGAATCCAAACCCAATTCCACCTTGAGCGTGGAACCTGTGGTGGGGCTGGACCTGGAGCTTGATCCTACCACGGGGAGATCACAGCCTGAGCTGCAACCAAGAGTCAGATGCATGACTGGCTGAACCACCCAGGTGCCCCTCCTGCCTCCATTTTATTTTTTTTATTATTTTTAAAATTTTATTTATTTATGATAGTCACAGAGAGAGAGAGAGAGGCAGAGACACAGGCAGAGCGAGAAGCAGGCTCCGTGCACCGGGAGCCCGACGTGGGATTCGATCCCGGGTCTCCAGGATCGCGCCCTGGGCCAAAGGCAGGCGCCAAACCGCTGCGCCACCCAAGGTTCCCCCCCCCCCCCGCCTCCATTTTAAATGAAGTTTCCTTTTATCAATTTTCACAAGTGTTCCAGTGTGTGACTATAACACAATTTATTTCCCCATTTTCCTCTTGATCGGCATTTGGATAGTTTCCAGTTCAGGGCCTTTACAGAGCTGCTCTGAACATCTTGGTATATATCTTTTGTTGAACATGTGTATGCATCTCATTACAAGTGATTTAGTTTTCATTTTATATTTCTCGGGATGTATAGACATAACAAAAATGTTTTTATAATGAGAAGAAAGCTAATTAAAATTTCTACAAGGAACATGTGTTTATAATCAGAAAAAAAATTTTTTTAAGGAACAGGAAAAGTAAACAACTTTCAGGGTTAGAATGGAGCCACTCACATATGTTGCTTTTTTTTAAGTGGGGTGTTTATTTATTTATTTTTTAATTTTATTCATTTATTCATGAGATACAGAGAATGAGAGGCAGAGACACAGGCAGAGGGAGAAGCAGGCTCCATGCAGGGAGCCCGATGTGGGAATCAATCCTGGGACTCCAGGATCAAGCCCTGGGCCAAAGGCAGGCACGAAACCACTGAGCCACCCAGGGATCCCTTTTTTTTTTTTTTTTAAGTGGGGTGTTTAATATAAGCCTTCAAAGGTGTCTCATGGAACCCAAGGTCAGGGGACAGCCAGGCTTTAAGAAGAACCAGAACCAGGGTCTTGAAAGCCATTAAGAAGCCAGGCAGTCTGTGCTCCCTCTGGGGCCTTTCTTGCAGCTTCTTTCTGAATGTCCACTTTATTCTTGTCCTCCTTGGCAGACCTGTTTCCTCTGCTTCTCTTAGAGCAAAGCCAAACATGGCATCCACTCTGTCCCAGAGAGAACTGGGTAGGAATCTCTAAATCCCAACAGCAAGATCATGAGAGGGTGAGCCTGATTGGTCCAGCCAAGAATCAGTCAACTATAGATGAATGGCAGGGTTCTGTGTATGTAAGCATGACTGCCCAGTGGGTGGGCCGGTGCCTAGAGAGAGCCTTATGGACTGAAGCGACATCTCCCAAGAGCATCCCCAGCTCTGAGCTGGGAACAAGACAGCTGCACCACTAGTCCTGGGGTTGCTTCAAGAAATATCTTACTTCTCTGGGCCTCTGTCCTCTTCTGGTTGCTTCTTTCCACCCAGTGCTTTCTACAGTTCTTTATGTTGATTTTTGTTTAAGTTTGCCTTTCTGTGTATTTTCAGAAGTTTCCAAGAATACAGAGATGTGGGAAAGATGACATGTCAAGTAAACAAGAGATGGTCCTGAAATAAATTAGACAAGCTCATGAGCTGTGGGATTTGAAAAAAGACCTACCCTTTTGACCTTAGACCAAATTCTTAGTTTGGGACACAAGGCCAGTTAGAAGTTCAGGCTAGAATAAAATGTTACTTCTCTTTAGAGACTTAAAGATGAGTCCCATGTTCTTTTTTTTAAATAAAGATTTTATTTATTTATTCATGAGAGACACACAGAGAGAGAGAGAGAGGCAGAGACACAGGCAGAGGGAGAAGCAGGCTCAATGCAGGGAGCCCAATGTGGGACTTGATCCCTGGACTCCAGGATCACGCCCTGGGCAAAAGGCAGATGCTCAACCGCTGAGCCACCCAGGTGTTCCAAGTCCCATGTTCTTATCTGGAGCTGCTTGTTCTGGAAGAAGCCCATGTGGCTGCCTTACATACTACAGCCTGGCATCTGAGTTCTCTGAGACATTTATTTACGTGGGTTCCAAACAGCACATGGTAGAGGCAACTTGTTTGATTGCTATCAATTCATTACTGTGGTTGTGTTTGAAAACATTTTTTAAAAGATTTTATTTATTTATTTGAGACAGAGAGAGCACAAGCAGGGGGAGCAGCAGAGGGAGAAGGAGAAGCAGATTCTGCGCTGAACAGGGAGCCCAATGTGGGGCTCAATCCCAGGACCCTGGGATCATGACCTGAGATGGAGGCAGAGGCTTAACCAACTGAGCAACACAAGCACCCCTTGTTTGAAAACATTTTCAAAAATACAGTGACCATAGGCGAAATTGTGTGCAGGACATACAGGAACGCTCTGTAATATTCTTGCAACTTTTCTGTAAATTTATAACTATTTGAAAATAAAACATTTATCTAAAAATAGAATGAAATAGGGGTGTTTGGCTGGCCCAGTTGGTAGAGCATGCAACTCTGGATCTCGGGGTTGTAAGTTCAAGCCCCATGTTGGGGGTATAGATTACTTAAAAATAAATCTAAAAAAAAAAGAAAAAAAAGAATGAAATAACCAACCAAACAGCTAAGCCTAGGGATGAAATTAATTAAGTACACATTTTAGGGGCACTTGGCTGGCTCAGTTAGTAGAACATGCAACTCTTGATCTCGAGGTTGTGAGTTTGAGCCCCACAGTGGGTGTACAGATTACTTTAAAAAAATCTTTTTAAGCCACACTTGGGTGGCTCAGTGGTTGAGCGTCTGCCTTTGGCTCAGCTCATGATCCTGGAGTCCCTGGATCGAGTCCGGTGTCGGGCTTCCTGCATGGATCCTGCTTCTCCCTCTGCCTATGTCTCTGCCTCTCTCTGTGTCTCTCATGAATAAATAAATAAAATCTTAAAAAAAAAGAGTTCCTGGAATAAACCTGTGACCAATATTTTTTCTTTTTTCTTTTTCTTCCCTTCCTCCCTCCCTTTCTCCTTCCTTCCCTTCCTTTTTTACTTTCCTTTGCTTCCTTCTTTATACTTTGACTGGATTGAGGAGGGGATAGACCTTTTCCATTTCAGCAGGCAATTAAGAGAAAGTTCACACCGGTGCAGATATTTAGGAGCAAACTGAAAACTAAAGACTGAAAATGAATGAATAATAAATAAGCTGCTATAAGACTCCCTAATTTATGAAAGGAGTGGAAGTCTGGAGGCCAGCACTATTAGGAAACAGTAAAGGGTCCCAAGAAGATGGAGATGTTCATCTCCAAATAGGAAATGTCAACAATAACATTCACTCATGTAACAAATATTTATAGAACATCTACATGTGTCAAACAATATGCTGGCTGCTGGGGATACAGTGGTGAATAGGCTAGGCATGGACACTGTATTGGGATCTCACAGTCTAGTCCAGTAGCCACACACACACACACACACACACACTTGCAAGTTTCTTGATTTAATACTTATGTGCAACGCATATTTTTGTTTTATTCTATTTTGTTAAAAAATACATTTCATAACCCATTAATAGGTTGCATCCACAGTTTGAAAAACATTGATCTAGTCAGGGAAATAGACACACAGACACTTAATTATCCTACAGTTTTATAAGTGCAATGACAGAGAAGTATTTCTGGAGGCCAAGAGAAGTATTCTGAACTCATATATTTTAAATTAAAAGGTCTGATTAAGCCTAGTGCCAAAACAGTATATGTCCCTAGTGTGAGATGCATTTTTATCCTTTATTTATCTTTTTTCATTTTTGCTTTTTTAAAAAAGATTTTATTTATTTATTCATGAGAGACAGAGAGACAGTGAGAGAGAGAGAGAGGCAGAGACATAGGCAGAGGGAGAAGCAGGCTCCACACAAGGAGCCTGATGTGGGACTCGACCCCCGGATCCGGGGATCACACCCCGAGCTGAAGGCAGATGCCCAACCGCTAAGCCACCCAGGTGTCCCTCATTTTTACATGTTTTATCTTTAATCACCAAAGTGACATTCCTATGTTTCTAATATGCATGTAACCATATACTTAGTATGTAATTTGGGGATCCCAGAATGGCGACATTTTATACAAATAAAAGCTTTGTGCTTTATAAGATTTTCACTGACATTTCAAAGAATACTAGGGACAGTACATTTTTCCATTATCTATTGCTGGGTAACAAACTACCCCTGAACTTAGTGGTCTAAAACATTTTGTTTCCATCATCATTTTGTGAGTCAGTAACTTGAATAGGCCTTCTTTTTTTTTAAAGATTTTATTTATTTATTCATGAGAGACACAGAGAGAAGCAGCAGAGACACAGGCAGAGGGAGAAGCAGGCTCCATGCACCAGGAGCCCGATGTGGGATTCGATCCCGGGTCTCCAGGATCGCGCCCTGGGCCAAAGGCAGGCGCCAAACCGCTGCGCCACCCAGGGATCCCTTGAATAGGCCTTGACTGGATATTGGGAGCAACAGGGCCTGGAGAATCCACTCCCAGGATGGCCTCTTCACTTATGTTGAGAAGGGAAAATTTACCCTTCAAGGTTCTTCTGACTGATCTAAGAATTGTCTTGCTATGAGACAGACTGACAAGGGACAATCAAATTTAATTATATATGTATGAGGAATCCAATAAACATGAGCATTCTAAAGACCGGTAAAATGAGGTATATATGTCATCCTGAGGGTAGGGGCCTGGGACTTCAAAGAGAAGGAAAGCAACTGGCAGGAAGATAGAAAGGAATAAATGTTTGGTAAACATATGTTTACAAGGCCACACAGAAGCAATGGATCATAGAACTTAAATCAAACAGGCCTTGCTAGGTGCTTCCTTGTCTACCATACTTAGTTCATATTACACTGTAGTTATCTATGGTGTTAGTTCTCTTCTTGGAGCAGATTTTTCCTTCAAATTCTTTTAGGCAGCTGGAGGGAAGATCAAAGTTCCTTCCTCAGTCTTTTGGGCCTTGATTGTTTTCAGCTCGAAATAATCTGTGTGTAAAAGTGGCACATCTTGAGGTGATCGTTCTGAACCCCTACACTCACATGCTGAGCACCTTGGCATTCCTTGGTCTGTTTTCCTCCATATGGCGTCTCATCTCCCCAGGGCCTTTCCATGTAGCTTGGGCTTCTCACAACATGGAGATCTCAAGCTAGTTGACTGCTTACATGGCACCTGGCTTGACTGAATGTTCCAAGAAACAAGAACTGGAAGCGGCTGACAGTCTCTTCTGACCTGAGCTCTGAAACCGGCAGCAGGAACATGTTCATGGGACTACAGACTGTGCAGTTGTGCAGGGCTCTCTGCTGAGTTTGATGCCCTGCTTTTGCCATTTTGAAATTATTTTTTAAAATTACTCTATTTTTTTAAGTTTATTTATTGGGATGCCTGGGTGGCTCAGGTGAAGTGTCTGCCTTTGGCTCAGGTCATGATCCCAGAGTCCTGGGATCAAACCCTGTGTTGGGCTCTCTGCTCAACAAGGAGACAGCTTCTCCCTCTCCCTGCTGCTCTGCCCACTTGTGCTCTCTCTCATTCTCTGTCAAATAAGTAAATAGAATCTTTTGTTAAAAAATGAAGTTTATTTATTTTTTTAGTAATCTCTATACCCCATGTTTATTTATTTTTTAGTAATCTTTATACTCGATACCTGATGTAATCAAGATTGAGTTGCATGCTTTTCCAACTGAGCCAACTAAGCACCCCACTATCTCAAAATTCTTAATACATGTTTAGAAGGGATACATTATCAGTTTGGGCTCCGTCCATTATATCTCTTTTGCTGTATTTATTGATCTAAGCATTACAGAACCCACCTGGATTCAGGGTAAGAGGATATAGAACCCACCATTGGGAAGAGCATCAAAGAACTCATGATCACCTTTAATCCTTCACAGCATGGTGTAAGAGAGGGCATAGAGTACTAAAATCAAGAAATCTGAGGTCTGGGGGTACCTGGCTGGCTTAGTCAGAAGAGCATGCGACTTTTGATCTCAGGGTCATGAGTTTGAGTCCCACATTGGATATAGAGATTACCTAAATAAATAAACAAACTTAAAAAAAAAAGAAATCTGAGGTCTAGTCCCAGTTTTATAGCTACAATGGGCCTGCTCCTAACAACCAATTCAGTTTTGGGGACTTTAGTTTCCTTCCACTTGAAATGAGGAAACTGCTTCTAAAGTCATGAACCTCTAGTGCCACATTTGTAACTCTAAATGTATCTGTGATATGGTATTCATTAGAGAAAGTGAAAAAAAAAAAAGTGTTTCCACGGGGCTCACCAAAGGGAGAAAGGCATGGGAACAGAAGGCAAGTGAACTACAAAAAAATGATTTAGTTTAATCAGAAGGACCTTGGATCTAAATTCAAGATTGATTGCCTCCAACTCCCATTTGTTCATTCCATAAACACCCATTATAGACTATGAGGTCGACCCTCAGTGCTGGGGGCTGGGTGCTGGGTGTTGGGCTGCAGTGGTGAGCCACACCCACAGGCTCCCATCTTCACAGACTCACAGTCTACAGGCGAGCATGCAGACATTTGCAGCTCTTAATGCTGAGTGCTGTGGTGAGGAAGGCATGAAACCCTTGTGTACCTGTCCTGAACACGGGAGGGGCTGAGGAAGAGCAAGCTGAGCTCTGAAGGTTGAAGAGGAGTTAGGTCTGAGAGATGGCGTGTGGCATGTTCATTTCCTATGCAGAAGAAAGAGACTGTGAAAAGGCCCAGTCAAGAGGAAGCTGGAAGACTTAGGGAACTGAGAGTCACTGTCTGTGGTGGAAGTACAGAGAAGTACATATTCGGTGGTGGCAGGAGAAGGTGCTGACAGAAGTAGTGATGAGGGATGAGGCTGGAGACATAAGCAGGGGTCAGATCATGGGGAGCCTCTAAGTTTTGAGAGAGATTTTGTTTTTTTATTTTTTTAATTTTAATTTTAATTTAATTTTTTTGAGAGAGAGAGATTTTGAATTCTATCCTGAGGCCCAGAAAAATATCTAAGGTTTCAAAGTTGGACAATGGTCTATCTGGTTTGGGTTTAAGGAGTCATCAGGGTTACTGTGTGGACTGCTGAGATCAGATTGGTTGGAAGTAGGGCAGGGTAGGCTAGGAGTAGACTGGTCAGAGGCTGTGGTTTGCAGTCTGGGTGAGTAATGATGGAGACTCCAGGATCACGCCCTGGGCCAAAGGCAGGCACTAAACTGCTGAGCTACCCAAGGATCACCAGGAATTTTTTAAAAAAGAGTTCAGGGGTGCCTGGCTGGCTCATTGGTAGAGCATGCTACCCTTGAACTCATGGATGTGAGTTCATGCCCCACGTTGTGGGGAGAGAGTACTTAAAAAAAAAAAAGAATTTAGATTTTGGAGAACACTTGGTTCTGGCTGTGAGACCTTGGGCAAGTCACTTACTCTCCCTGAGTCTCAGTTTCCTCAACTTTAAGATGGGAAAATTATGAGAACCTACTAAATTTGGTCTAATAATTAAAGGAGATAATGCATGTAATAGGCTTATTATTGTGCCTGGCACATAGGTGGGTAGCATTGCATAAATGGTAGCTGTTATTATAACAGGAGCACAGGAGGAAAAGAATGGGTACACATGCAAGTCAGTTCATAGGCTTTGTTGCAGAAAGCTGAACAAATTATTTTTAGATATTTTATATATTTTTGATGAAATAAAAGGTGAGGTTATCTATGGAGGGCTATCTGCTAATGTCTCTGGGAATAGAAAAGCCACTTATTTTGCACTGACTAGGAGATAGGATAGTCACTATCATAGAGGGTCAGCAAATTACTGGTCACTAGAATCATCAAGATTTGCTTTTAAATTAAAGTAAAAAAAAGTGGGGTGCTTGGGTGGCTCAGTTGGTTGAGCACTGACTCTTGGTTTCAGCTCATGTCATGATCTCAGGGTCGTGAGATGGAGCCCTGCGTTGGGTTTCACACTTAGCAGGGAGTGTGCTTGGGATTCTCTCTCTTCCTCTCCCTTTGCCCCTCCCCCAGCTCCTACTCTCAGTCTCTCTCAAATAACCAAATCCTTTAAAAAAAATTAAGTAGGGACACCTGGGTGGCTCAGCGGTTGAGCATCTGCCTTCGGCTCAGGGCATGATCCCAGGATCCGGGATTGACTCCCACATTGGGTTCCCTGCATGGAGCCTGCTTCTCCCTCTGCCTTTGCCTCTGTTTCTCTCTCTTTGTGTCTCTCATTAATAAATAAATAAAATCTTTTTAAAAAATCAAAGTAAAAATGGAAATAGCAGAATGACTCCTGATTTTGTAGCCTAGTACTGAAACTTGTATACAGTGCAGTCACAAGTATTTGTTCATCCGATTTTTTCCTGATCTAGTTTATTTTTTTAAAAGATTTCATTTTTTGTCTTTTTATTTTTTAAAAATATTTTATTTATTTATTTGACAGAGAGAGCACAAGCAGGGGGAGTGGCAGGCAGAGGGAGAGAGAGAAGCAGGGTCCTCACCAAGCAAGGAGCCCAATGTGGGGCTCAATCCCATGACCACAGCATCATGACCTGAACTGAAGGCAGATGCTTAACCAACAGAGTCACGTAGGTGCCCTAAAGATTTTATTTTATTTTTAAAATAATCTCTACACTCAACGTAGGGCTCAAACGTACAACCTTGAGATCAAGAGTCATGTGCTCTCCCATCTGAGCCAGACAGGTGCCCCCCTAATGCAGTTTTTTAATAGACTTTCTAAAGAACAGTTTGAGATTTACCAAAAAAATGAGAGGATAATACAGAGTTAAAGTTCATGGTTTATTTGGATTTTCTTAGTTTTTATCTAATATTCTTTTTCTGTTCCACGATTTCATCCACCTTGCATATAGTTGTTATGTCCTTTTAGGCTCCTCTTGGCTGTGATAGTGTCTTGGACTTTCCTTTTTGATGACCTGGACAGTTTTTTTTCTTTTTGGTCACTTTTTAAATTTTAAATTCAATTAATTAACATATAATTATTAGTTTCAGAGGTAGAGGTCAGTGATTCATCAGTGTTATATAATACTCAGTGCTGATTACATCACATGCCCTCCTTAATGTCCATCACCCAGTTACCCCATCCCCCCACCACCCTCCCTTCCAGACCTTGACAATTTTGAGGGGTACTGGTCAAATATTTTGTAGGATGCCCCTATATTGGATTATTTGATGTTTTTCTCATTTTTAGACAGAGGTTATAAGTTTTGGGGAGGAAGATGACAGAGAAAAAGTGCCATTCTCATCAGATCACATCAAGGGTACATATTATCAATATGATTTATCACCCTTGATATTAACCTTGATCACCTGGCTGAAGTAGTGTTGGTCAGGCTTCTCCACTGTAAAGTTACTTTCCCCCTTCTCAACTGTACTTCTTGGAAGGAAGTCACAATATGCTGCACTCTCTGAAGGAGTGGGAAGCAGACCATAAGGAAGGCATATCCCTATAAATTATTTGGAATAATTCTGCATGTGAGATTTGCCTCTTCTTTCCTATTTATTTATCTATTTATTTATTTGTTCTATCATTTCTTTATATCAAAATGGACATGGATATTTCTTTTATACTTTGTGTTATAATCCACTATCTCCCCAGCCCTAGAATCAGCCATTTCTCCAAGGAAACAAGGAACCTTGGTTTCTTGTATTAGAGAATGGTATTAGAAACCATGATCTGAGGCAGCCGGGTGGCTCAGCGGTTTGGCTTCACTTTCAGCCCAGGGCGTGATCCTGGAGACCCCGGATCGGGTCCCACATTGGGCTCCCTGCATGGGGCCTGCTTCTCCCTCTGCCTGTGTCTCTGCTTTTCTCTCTCTCTCTCTCTCTCTCTCTCTCTCTGTCTCTCTCTGTCTCTCATGAATAAATAAAATCTTTAAAAAAAAGTGAACTATGGATTTAATTACATCTGTAAAACCTTCACTGCAACACCTAGATTACTGTTTGAATAAATGAGGACTGTAGCCTAGCTAAGCTGACACATCAAAAAGACCATTCCATCTTTAAAAGGCTCCAAATCCTGGAGCACCTCATCCATTGACTGTGTTCCATAAATGTACATTTTCTGTATTACTGAGGAGTACCCCCTTATGAACTAAAGCTTTCAGACTGTTACATATTCAGAATAGAGGGTTTTTTTTAAGTAAGTTCCATGTCCAATGTGGGGCCTAAACTCAAGACCCCAAGATTAGGAATCACATGCTCTACCAACTAAGCCAGCCAGGTACCCCCTAGGCTGTTACATATTCAGGATGCATCATAAAGTTCTTGCCTTCTTCAACTGAACTACTGGATATTTTACTCTGGTCATAATCATCCAGGGCCCCCAATGTGAACATCATTTATCATACTGAGCTGAGCTCACAGGGATGTCTCAGGGCCTCTGCAGCCTGGAAAACACTTTACCCCCAAGCCCAGGAGCATCGTTTACTCCACATCCTTTAGTTTATCTGTCAATTTTCTTTTTAAGTTCACTTATTTAGTTAGTTAGTAATCTCTACATCCAATGTGGGGCCTGAACTCACAACCCTGAGATCAAGAGTCACATGCTCTTCTGAGCCAGCCAGGTGCCTCCTCTCTGTGAGCTTTCTATTTACAGACTTCTTCCTCCTTGCCTTTCTGAGGGCTGCCACTTCTCACAGTCATCATCCCAACTCTCCTACACACCACATGCAACAATTTTGCTGGGTGATGAGGACTGAAAGCCAAGTGTACACAGGTTGCTGTGGGAACAAATGTCAGTCCTATGGGTCTCTCTCTGTCCTTGAGGTTGAGACAAGTGTCAAATATGAAACGGATGGGCCTAAAGCATTATGCAAAAGGAATGCTCATATTTCTGTACTGGGTACTGGAGATATAAGAATAAATGAGAGTTGATACTTTCCTTTCATTATTTATTCAGTAGCTCCCTCTGTGTGTGTTATGTACAAGGTAAAGGTTATAAAGCGATTAGCTAATCTTTCAGCAGAAAATTAGCAGGCCAGATGGAGATGGCATGATATATTCACAGTGCTGAAAGGAAAAACCTACAACCAAGAATACTCTACCCGGCAAGGTTATCATTCAGAATTAAAGGAGAGATAGAATTTCTAAGGCAAAGAAAAGTTAATGGGGTGCCTGGGTGGCTGAGTCGATTGGGTGTGTGACTCTTGGTTTTGGCTCAGGTCATGATCTCAGAGTGGTGAGATCAAGCCCCACATTAGGCTCTGTGCTCAGCATGGAGTCTGCTTGAGATTTACCCCCCCCCCTTCTACCCTTTCTTGCTCTCTCTCTCTTTCTCTCAAATAAATAAATAAATGAATAATCTTTTTAAAAAGTTAAAGCAGTTCATCACCACTAAACCAGCCTTCCAAGAAATGCTAAAGGGTCTTTAAGCAGAAAAGGATATAACTAGAAGTAAGAAAATTATGAAAAAAATTTCATTGGTAAAAGCAGATATGGAGTAAAGGTAATATAGACCAATCGATTATAAAGCTAGTATGAATAGTAAAAGACAAAAGTAATAAAATTAATTACATCTAAAAAATTAATTCAGGGATTCACAAAATAAAAAGATGTAAAATATGACATCATATACATAAAACATGGATTAGGAGGAGTAAAAATGTAGTGCTTTTAGAATGCATTTGATCTTAAGTCACCATCAACTTAATATAGACTGCTATAAACTTACGATGTTACATATGAACCTCATGGTAACCACAAACCAAAAACCTATAATAGATACGCAAAAAATAAAGAGAAATCCAAAGATAACACTAAAGAAAGTCATTAATCAACAAGGGAAGTGAACAAGAGAAGAAAAAAAGGAACAGGAAACTACAAAAATGACCAGAAAACAATTAACAAAATTGGCAATAAGTACATACCCATCAATAATTACTTTAAAAGCAAATGGTCTAAATGCTCCAATCAAAAGACTAGGATTACTGAATGGATTAAAATAACAAAATAAGACCCATCCATGTGCTGCCTACAAGAGACTCACATCAGACTTAAAGACACATACAAACAAAAAGTGATTAATGGAAAAATATACTCCATGTAAATGGAAGCAAAAATATAAAAGGTGGGGTAGCTTACTTACATCAAACAAAATAGACTTTACAAGAAATAAGGTAATAAGAGACAAAGAAGAACATTACATAATGATAAAGGGATCAATCCAACAAGAGCATATAACAATTGTATATGCACCCAACAGGGGAGTACCTAAGTATATAAAGCAAATATTGACAGATATAAAGGAGAATGTGACAGTAATACAATAATAGTAGGGGACTTTTTAAAATAATTAATTAGTTATCTGAGAGAGAAAGCATATACCCAAGAGTAAGCACAAGCAGGGAGAGGGACAGAGGGAGAAGGAGAAGCAGACGCCCTGCTGAGCAGAGAGCCCCATGTGGGGCTCGATTTCAGGACCCTGAGGTCATGGCCTGAGCCAAAGGCAGACACTTAGTCGATTGAGCCACCTAGGTGCCCCAATAGTAGAGGACTTTAACACCCACTTACATCAGTTGATAGATAAATCATGCAGACAGAAAATCAGTAAGGAAAAAATGGCTTTGAATGACACGTTAGACCAAATGGACTTAACACATATATACAGAACATACCATCCCAAAATAGCAGAATACATATTCTTTTCAAGTGCATATGGAACATTTTACAGGATAAATCCCATGTTATGTCACAAAACAAGTCTCAATACATTTAAGAAGACTGAAATAATATCAAACATTTTTTCCAACCACACGGTTTGAAACTAGAATTCAATTATAAGAAAAAAACAGGAAAAAAACACAAATATGTAGAGGCTAAATAATATGCTACAAAACAACAAATGAGTCAGCAAAGAAATAAAAAGGAAATCAAAATATACCTAGAGGCAAATGAAAATGGAAACATAATAGTTCAAAATCTTTGGGACACAGAAAAAGCAGTTCTAAGAGGGAAGTTTTAGCAACACAAGCCTACCTCCAGATACAAGGAAAAAAGTCTCAAACAATCTAACCTTACACTCAAAGGAACTAGAAAAAGAACAAAGAAAGCCCAAAGTTAGTAGAAGGAAGAAAATAATAAGAATGAGAATGGAAAAAAAAAAAAAGAATGAGAATGGAAACATAAAACAGAGACTAAAAAAAACAAGAAAAATCCCTCACACAACCCAACAGTAGAAAAGATCAATAAAACCAAGAGTTGGTTCTTTGAAAAGATAAATGATATTGACAATCCTTCAGCCAGACTCATCAAGAAAAAAAGAGAGGACTCAAATATATAAAATAAGAAATGAAAGAGGAGAAGTTACAACCAAAGAAATATGAAGAATTATAAGACACTACTAAGAAAATTATAAGCCAATAAAATTGGACAACCAGGAAAAAATGCATAAATTCCTAGAAACATACAATTTTCTGAGCCGGAATCCGGAAGAAATAAAAAATCTAAACAGACCAATTGCTAGTAACAAAATTCAATTGGTAATCAAAAACTCTTAAAAATGGGCAGCCCAGGTGGCTCAGTGGTTTAGCACTGCCTTCAGCCCAGGGTGTGATCCTGGAGACCCCTGATCGAGTCCCATGTCAGGCTCCCTGCATGGAGCCTGCTTCTCCCTCTGCCTGTGTCTCTGCATCTCTGCATCTCTCTCTCTCTCCGTGTGTGTGTGTGTGTGTGTGTGTGTGTCTCATGTATAAATAAATAAAATCTTTTTAAAAAATAAACTCCCAAAAAATGAAAGTCCAGGACAAAATGAAAGTCCAGGACCAATTGGCTTCACTGGTGAATTCTACCAAACATTTATTATTTTTATTTTTTTTAAGATTTATTTATTTATTCATTCAGAGAGAATGAGAGAGAGGCACAGACACAGGCAGAGGGAGAGGGAGAAGCAGGCTCCACACAGGACGCCCAATGTGGGACTCGATCCCGGGTCTCTAGGATCACACCCTGGGCCGCAGGCGGCACTAAACCACTGCACCACCAGGGCTGCCCTCTACCAAACATTTAAACAAGAGTTATACCTATCCTTATCAAACCATTCCAAAAAAGAGGAATCCTTCCAAATTCATTCTATGAAGCCACCATTACCCAAACACCAAAGTCAGGCACTACAAAAAAAAAAAAAAAAAAAAAAAAAAACAGAAAAAGAAAATTACAGGCCGATATCCTCGATGTACATAGATGCAAAAATCCTCAATACATATTAGCAAACCGAATTTAAGAATACATTAAAAGAAGCATTCACCATGATCAAGTAGGGTTTATTCAATATTCACCAATCAATCAACATGATACACCACATTGACCTAATGAAGGATAAAAATCATATGATCATCTCAATAGATGCAGGAAGACCATTTGACAAAATTCATCATCTGTTCATGATAAAAACTCTTGACAAAGTGAGTTTAGAGGGAATATACCTTAACATGATAAAGGCCATATATAACAAACCTACAATTAACATCATATTCAATGGTGAAAAGCTGAAAGCCTTTCCTTTAAGATTAGGAGCAAGACTAGGAGGTTCATTCTTACCACTTTTATTCAGCATAGCACTGGAAGTCCTAGCCACAGCAATCAGACAAGAAAAAGAAATAAAAGGCATTGAAATAGGGCTGGTTGGGTGGCTCAGTGGTTGAGCATCTGCCTTCAGCTCAGGGCGTGGTCCTGGAGTTCTGGGATTGAGTCCCACATCAGGCTCCCTGTGGGGAGCCTGCTTCTCCCTCTGCCTGTGTCTCTGCCTTCTCTCTGTGTCTCTCATGAATAAATAAGTTAAAAACATTTTTAAAGGCATCGGATAGATAAAGGAGAAGTAAAGGGATGCCTAGGTGGATCAGTGGGTTAAGCATTCAACTCTTGATTTTGGCTTAGGTCATGATCTCAGGGTTGGGATATTGAGCCTTGCATTAGGCTCTCTGCTGAGTGTGAAGCCTGCTTGGGATTCTCTTTCTCCCTCTTCCCCTCTTCCCCTCCCTGGTTCATGTGCGCTCTCCTTCTCTCTGTCTCTCTCATAAATAAATAAATAAATAAATAAATAAATAAATAAATATTAAAAACAGATTCTATCTCTTCCTCTGCCCCTCCTCCCCACTCACACTCTCTAAAAAAGAAGAACAGAACAGAAGAAGAAGAAAAAAACTTTCACTATTTGCAGATGACATGATACTATATGTGGAAAACTCCAAAGACTCTACTGAAAACTAGAACTAATAAATGAACTCAGTAAAGTTACAGGATACAAAATTAATATGCAGAAATGTGTTATATTTCTGTACACTAATAACAGAAAGATAAATGAAGAAAACAATCCCACTTACAATTGCATCAAAAAGAAAAAAATACCTAGGAACAAATTTAACCAAGGAAGTGAAAGACCTGTACTCTGAAAAACTCTAAGACAGTGATGAAAGAAACTGAAGATGATGTAAGTAAATGGAAAGACATTCCATGTTCGTGGATGGGAAGAATATTGTTAAAATGTCCTTACTACCCAAAGCAATCTACAGATTCAGTGCAATCCCAATAAAAACACCAATAGTGTTTTTCACAGAACTACAAATAATCCTAAAATTTGTATGGAACCACAAAAGGCCTTGAATAACCAAAGAAATCTTGAGAAAGAAGAACAAAGTTGGAAGTATCACAATCCCAGATTTAAAACTATACTACAAAGCTACAGTAATCAAAATGGTATGGTACTGGCACAAAAATAGACAGATCAATGGAATGGGATAGAGCACCCAGAAAGAAACCCATGCCTATATCGCCAATTCTTCTATGACAAAGGAGGCAGAAATATACAATGGGTTAAAGACAGTCTCTTCAAAAAATAATGTTGGGAAAACTGGACAGCAACATGCAAAAGAATGAAACTGGACCACTTTCAAGCACCATACATAAAAATAAAATTAAAGATAAAAGACCTAAATGTAAGACCTGAAACCATAAGACTCCAAAAAAAAAAAAAAAAAAGCACCTAGGGTACCTGAGTGGCTCAGTTGGTTAAGCATCCGACTCTTGATTTAATCTCAGACCATGATCTCAGGGTCGTGGGATTGTGCTGCACATCTGGCTTCATGCTCAGTGGGGAGTCTGCTTGAGATTCTCTCTCTCCCTCTCCCTTTGCCCTTATCCTACCACTCTCTCTCTCTCAAATAAATAAATAAATAAATAAATAAATAAATAAATAAATCTTTTTTAAAAAGCAGTAATCTCTTAGTAATCTATTAGTCTTAGCAATATTTTTCTAGATCTATCTCCTCAGGCAAGGGAAACAAAAGGGAAAATTAAATAATTGCAACTATATCAAAGTAAAAAACTTTTGCACAGTGAAGGAAACCATCAAGAAAAGAAAAAGGTAACCTATTGAGTGTGAGAATGTATTTGCAAATGATGTATCTGAAAAGGCGTTAATATCCAAAATATATAAAGAACTCATACAACTCAACAAACAAAAACCCCAAATAGTCTGATTTTAAAATTGCCAAAGGGCCTGAATAGGCATTTTTCCAAAGACATACAGATGGCCAACACACGCATGAAAGGATGCTCAACATAACTCATCATCAGAGAAATATAAATCAATACCACAAAGAGATATCATTTTATACCAGTCAGAATGGGTAGTATTAAAAAGACAAGAAATCACAAGTGTTGGGGAGGATGTGGAGAAAACGGAAGCCCTCATTCACTGTTGGCAGAAATGTAAGTTGGTCCAGCCACTATGGAAAACATATGGAGGTTCCTCAAAAAATAAATAACACAGGGGCACCTGGGTGGCTCAGTGGCTGAGCATCTGCCTTTGGCTCAGGGAGTGATCCTGGGGTCCTGAGATCGAGTACCACATTGGGCTCCCCCAGGGAGCCTGCTTCTCCCTCTGCCTGTGTCTCTGCCTCTCTCTCTGTGTCTCTCATGAATAAATAAATAAAATCTTTAAAAAATTAATAACGCTAATATCACATGATCTAGTAATTCCACTGCTGGTTATTTACCCAAAGATAATGAAAACACTACTTCAAAAAGATACATGCACACCTATATTTCTTGCAGTATTATTTATAATAGCCAAGATATGGAAGCAACTTAAGTCCATCAGTACAAGCGTTTGTGGGATATATATGCAATGGAATCATAGCCATAAAAAATAATGAAATCTTACCATTTATGACAACATGGATGGACCTAGAGGGTGTTATGCCATGTGAAATAAGTCAGAAAAAGATACTACCATAGGATTTCACTTTTATATGGAATCTAAAAAACAAAAGAACAAACAAAATAGAAACAGACTCATGAACACAGATAACAAAATGGTGGTTACCAGAGGGGAAAGAGTAGTGGGACAGAAGAAATAGTTGAAGGGGATTAAGAGGTACAAATTTTGGGGCACCTGGCTGGCTCAGTCAGTAGAGCTGGTGACTCTTAATCTCAGGGTTATGAGTTCAAGCCCCACATTGGGCATGGAGCCTACTTAAAAAAAATAAAAGGTACAAACTTTCAGATACAAAAGAAATAAATCACAGGGATAAAAAATACAGCATGGGGAATATAGTCAATAATATTATAATAATTTTGTATGGTTGACAAATAGTAACTACACTTATCATGATGAGCATTTTGTAATATATATAATTGTTGAATTACTATATTGTACACTTAAAACTAATATAATATTGTATGTCAACTATATTTCAGTTTAAAAAACTAAAGTGTAGGGGAGCCTGGGTGGCTCAGTTAGTTGAGTGTCCAACTCTTGATTTTGGCTCAGGTCATGATCTAAGAGTCATGATCTTAGGATCATGAGATCAAGCCCAGTGTCAGGCTCTGTGCTCAATGGAAAGTCTGCTTGAGATTTTCTCTCTCTCTGCCCCCCACCTCTGCTCATGCTCATGCGCGCTCTCTCTCTCTAAAATAAGTAAATAAATAAAAAAATACAGTTTAGTGGTTTTTAGTATATTTACAGTTATGTGCAACCATTACCACAGTCACTTTTTGAAAATTTTAATTTTTATTTCTTTTAAAGGTTAATTTATTTAAGTAATCTCTGCTCCCAACATGAGGCTAGAACTCACAACCCCAAGATCAAGAACTGCATGCTTGGGGCACCTGGGTGACACAGTTAAGTGTCTGACTCTTGATTTTGGCTCATGTCCTAATTTCACAACCCTGATATCATGACGTGAGCCAAAATCCAAAGTCGGATGCTTAACCAACTGAGCTACCAAGGGGCCCCAGGATTTCGTTCTTTTTGGATGGCCGAGTAATATTCCATTGTATGTATGTACCACATCTTCTTTGTCCAGTCATCATCAGTTGATGAACACTTGGGCTCTTTAAAATACACTTATCTTGATGAGCACTGAGTAATGTATAGAATTGTTGAATTAGTATATTGTACACCTGAAACTAATATAATACCATATGTTAACTCTACTGGAATTTTTTTCTTTTTTTTTAAGATTTATTTATTCATGAGAGATACACACACACAGAGAGAGAGAGAGAGAGAGAGAGAGAGAGAGGCAGAGACACAGGCAGAGGGAGAAGCAGGCTCCACGCAAGAAGCCCGATGCGGGACTCGATCCTCAGACTCCAGGATCATGCCCTGGGCTGAAGGCAGGTGCTCAACCGCTGAGTCACCCAGGCATCCCTAAATAATTTTTTTAAAATTTATGATAGTCACAGAGAGAGAGAGAGAGAGAGAAAGAGAGAGAGAGAGAGAGGCAGAGACACAGGCAGAGGGAGAAGCAGGCTCCATGCACCGGGAGCCCGACGTGGGATTCGATCCCGGGTCTCCAGGATCGCGCCCTGGGCCAAAGGCAGGCGCTAAACCACTGCACCACCCAGGGATCCCCCTAAATAAATTTTTAAAAGAAAAGAGTTGCATGCTCTTCCAACTGAGCCAGTCAAGCACCCCTCCATAGTCCATTTTAGAACATTTTCATCACCTCGAAAAGAAATTCCCTGCCCTTTAGCTATCAACTTGTAGTCTCCCATCCTCCACAGCCCTAGGAAACCATCAATCTCCTTTCTGTCTCTATGGATTTGACTATTCTGGACATTTCATATCAATGGGATCATATAATAGAAGGTATTTTGTGACTGGCTTATTTCACTTCTCATTACCTTTTCAACGTTCATCCACATTGTTGCGTATATCAGAATTTCATTCCTTTTCATGGCCAAATAATATTCCATCATATGGAAACCCCAAATTTTGTTCATCTATTCATCTATCTGTTGATAGACATTTATCGATAGACATTAGGGTTATTTTTACCTTTTGGCTATTATGAATGATGTCACTATGAACATTCATATAGAAGTTTTTGTGCGGATATACGCTTTCATTTCTCTGAGGTAAGGAACTCCTGGGTGGGCTCAGCAGCTAAGCATCTGCCTTTGGCTCAGGGCATGATCCTAGGGTCCTGGGATTGAGTCCCGCATCAGGCTTCCTGCATGGAGCCTGCTTCTCCTTCTGCCTGTGCTTCTACCTCTGTCTCTGTGTCTCTCATGAATAAATAAATAAATAATCTTTAAAAAAAGTCATTTTTCCTAAGTAGATACCTAGGAGTGGAATTTCTGGGTTATATAGTAAACAGATTGTTGTACCAATTCCAACGTGTGTGTGTGTGTGTGTGTGTGTGTGTGTGTGTCGGGGGCGGGGTTCCCCACGCTAACAAGGAGAAACTCTCCCACGCCAGCTGAGTATCCTACAGTTTAACTCAATTTCACTTAATTCTGACACTATCTACTGAGAGTATCAGATTCCACAAGTTGAGGACGGAGTCCTAGAAGACTCACCCCCTCCTCTGCCAACTTTAGATACCAGTCATAAACCCAGATGTCACCTGTGCTTCTGACTGACCAGCTATAGAGTGCAGATTCCATGGCCCCTTTCTTTGGGTTTGATTAATTTGCTGGAACAGTTCAGAGAAATCAGAGAAACATTTTACTTATTAGGTCCCGAGTTTATTATAAAAGGATATGACTCAGGAAGAGACAGATGGAAGAGATGCATAGGGCAAGGCATGGGAAAGGGGCTCAGAGCTGACATGCCCTCCAGGGTGCCACTCAGCCAGCACCTCCATGTGTTTACCAGCCCAGAATCTCTTTGAACCTTGTCCTTTTGGGTCTTTGTGGAGGCATAACATAGCCCCAGTTGATTAAATCATTGGCAATTGACCATGGACTCAACCTCCAGGCCCTCTTCCTTCCCAGGAGGTTTTGCGAGGAGGTACTGAAAGTTCCATTCCTATTATCAAAGTTGATTCCCCTGGCAACTAGCCCTCATCTTAAGGGCTTTCCAAAAATCACCTGTTTAACATAACAAAAGACACCATGCTCACTCTTATCACAGGAAATTCCAAAGGTTTAGGGGCTCTGGGCCTGGAACAAGGTCAAGACCAAATATATATTTATTATAAATCACAATATCACATTGGTAAGTCTATGTTTCACTTTTTGATGAGCTGCCAGACTGCTTTCTAAAGGGGATGCACCATTTTACATTCCTACCAGCAGAGTATGAGGGTTCTAATTTTTCTGCATCTTTGCCCAATGCTTGTTATAATCTGGTTTTTAAAAGATATTTATTTGTTTGTTTGACAGAGAGAGAGAGCACAAGCAGGGGGAGCAGCAGAGGGAAAAGGAGAAGCAGGCTCCCCGCCAAGCAGAGCTGGACTCAGGGCCCAATCCCAGGAACCTGGAATCATGACAAACCAAAGGCAGATGTTTAACCAACTAAGCCACCCAGGTGCTCCTAATCTGCCTTTTTGATAACAGCGATCCTAGTAAATATAAAGTGGTATCTCATTCTGAGTTTCACTTGCATTTCTGTAACTACTAATGATGCTGGGGTACTTGGCTGGCTCAGTTGGTAGAGCATGCAACTCTTGATCTTGGGATCATGAATTCAAGCCCCACTTTGGGCCTAGAGATTCCTTATAAAAACACAAAACAGGGATGCCTGGGTGGCTCAATCGGTTAAGCATCCACCTCTTGATTTTGGCTCAGGTCATGATCTCAGAGTTGTGGGATAGAGCCCCATGTTGGGCTCCACGCTGAGTGTGGAGCCTGCTTAAGAATCTTTCTCTGGGGGCGGGGATCCCTGGGTGGCCCAGCAGTTTAGTGCCTGCCTTCAGCCCCGGGGTGTGATCCTGGAATCCTGGGGTCGAGTCCCATGTTGGGCTCCCTGCGTGGACCCTGCTTCTCCCTCTGCCTATGTCTCTGCCTCTCTCTCTCTCTCTCTCTCCCTCTCTCTCTCTGTGTGTGTGTCTCTTATGAATAAATAAATAAAATCTTAAAAGAAAGATTCTCTCTCCCTTTGCCCCTCCCCCTCAAACCAAACCAAAACAAAGTCCTAATGACTAACGATGTTGAGCATCTCTTCACGTGCTTGTTGGAGATTTCATATACATCTTCTTCGGAGAAATGTCTGTTCAAGTCTTCTTTTGCCCATTTGTAAGGCAGGTTGTTTATATTTTTTTGTTATTGGGTTGTAGGATTCTTTATATATTTTGGATCTTGGACCCTTATGAGATATACTTCTGCAAATATTTTCTGCTGTTCTGTGGGTTGTGTTTTTACCTTACCAATAGGTGTCCTTTGAAGCCCAGAAGTCTTTAATTTGGATGAAGTCCAATTTATCTATTTCTTGTTTTGTTTCCAGTGCTTTTGAATTCAAATTTATGATTCCATTGCCAATCAACATCGATTTATGGATCACCTTCCATCTACCAGGAACTAGGGATACTGTGATGAATAAGATGACTCAGTCCCTGTCCTCCTGGAATGTCAGTGTAGTGGTAGTGGGGGAAATAGTAATTAAATAACTGCTGGAATAATTTCCTCCAGTGTAATAAGGACTATGAAAAAGGAGCAGAAAAGGGGAGCCTGGGTGGCTCAGTTGGTTAAGCATTTGCCTTGGGCTCAGGTCATGATCCCGGGGTCCTGGGACAGAGTCCTGCATTGGGTTCCCTGCCCAGCGGGGAGTCTGCTTCTCCCCCTGCCTCTACCCAACCCCACTCCTGCGTACTCTCTCTCAAATAAGTAAATACAATCTTTTTTTTTTTTTTTTTTTAGTAAATACAATCTTAAAAAAAAAAAAAAAGGAAAGGAGTAGAATGAGTGAAGTGCCAACCTAGCCTAAGGGGCAGGAGGTGCTCCCCAAGGCAGTGACTAACATCTGAAGGATGAGTGGGGAGTGGGCCATGTGAAGGGGGCAAGGAATAGAGGGAAGAGTGTTTCTGGAGAGGGAACAGTACGTAGGCATCCCAGAGCTCAGAAGAACATGTCTCTCTCTCTTTTTTAAGATTGTATTTATAGGGATCCGTGGGTGGCTCAGCGGTTTAGCATCTGCCTTTGGCCCAGGGCATGATCCTGGAGTCCCAGGATCGAGTCCCGCGTCGGGCTCCCTGCATGGAGCCTGCTTCTCCTTCTGCCTGTGTCTCTGCCTTTCTCTGTGTCTCTCATGAATAAATAATAAAGTCAAATCTTTAAAAAAAAGATTGTATTTATATATTCATGAGAGACACACAGAGAGAGGCAGAGACACAGGCAGAGAGAGAAGCAGGCTCCCTGCAGGGAGTCCGATGTGGGCCTTGATGTGAGACTTGATCCCGGGACTCCAGTATCACACCCTGAGCCAAAGGCAGACACTCGACCGCTAAGCTACCCAGGCAGCCCAAACATGGCTCTTTCAAGGAATAGCTAGGAGACCCCTGTGACTGGAGCGGAGAGAGGGAGGGAGAAGGGGGGGAAGCGGGAAAGGAGAAAAAATCTTAGGGAGAGAACAGAGAAGGTCGAGTGAAAAGAAAGATTTGCTAAGACTTCAAATTGGTAAGTGCCAGCAGTTAAAACTGCCAGAGATCACGGAAGAGTAGAGAAGAGAGTTTCAAGGACTGGAAAGTAGCCAACAGTGGCTGGTGAGGCCAAGAAGTGACTTAAGGACTTGAATTTGGCAGTTGGGAGGTGATCGCTGGAGAGCCTTGTGGAAGGAACTGTGTGGGGATGGTGGAGGTGGAAAGCTGGATGCGGAAGATTGAGGAGAGATTAAGAAGTAAGGAGCCGGACAGAGTGAGGGGAGGAGACCTCCTTTTGGAGAGCACTGGCTGTGAAGAGGAGAGGGAGCGTCAGGAGATTGGGCCAGAAGATGGGGCAGCGTGGCGGGGAGAGACTTGAGGCCATTTGTTCCTTGCCCCCAAGAGCCTGGCTTCTTAATAAACGTTTGTTATACTGAACCACGCTGATGGGGAGTTTGGAGACAGGAAAGAGGGACAAGTGACAGAATTAGGCCCTGGGAGGAGCTGGTGTGGAGAGCCAGAGTCACATCTTGAGAGGAGACAGACATCTCCTTCCTTAACATAAATGGAAAGAGGGAAGAGGTCTCAGGAGGCCGGATGTGGAATGTAGGGTCAGGGATGGAAGGAGGCATTTGTATAGATAGTAGGGTCAGGAGATAAAGCACTTGTATGCATTTACCCTCTTCAGAGGATTTCGGGTTTAGCCCTGACTCTAGTTTATGACTTTATCTGGAAACAATATCTAACCTACTTAGTATTTGGTGGACCCCTGTTAACTTGCTGCTTTTACTTCTGTGGGCTGGAGAACAAGCCAAGTCAGCTTGCTTTGATCTTGTCTAAAGTCAAAGTATAGGGGCTCCTGAGTGGCTCAGTTTGTTAAGCCTCTGCCTTCGGCTCTGGTCATGATCCTGGGGTCCTGGGATCAAGCCCCGGATAGAGCCCTGGGTTGGGCTCCAGGCCTGGTGGGGAGTCTGCTTCTTCCTCTCCTTCTGCCCCTCCCCCTGCTTGTTCTCATCCTCTCTCTCTCTCTCTTCTCTGTTTCTCTCAAATAAAGAATATAAA
Source organism: Canis lupus baileyi (assembly GCF_048164855.1). Taxonomy (NCBI): domain Eukaryota; kingdom Metazoa; phylum Chordata; class Mammalia; order Carnivora; family Canidae; genus Canis; species Canis lupus. The sequence continues at coordinate 32,266,466 of NC_132876.1, forward strand.
TCTTAAAAAAAAAATAAAGTCAGTGGTGCCTGGGTGGCACAGCGGGTTAAGTGTCTGACTCTTGGTTTCTACTTGGGGTTGTGAGATCGAGCCCCACATCAGGCTCCACACTCAATGTGGAGTCTGCTTAAGATTCTCTCTCCCTCTCCCTCTGCAACTCCTGACTGTGCTCTCTCTCTCCTCAAATAAATAAATAAATAAATAAATAAATAAATAAATAAAGTCAAAGTAGGTAGGTTGTAAACAACATCGGCAGAGGGAGCAACCACTTGTCGGGCACAGAGAGACAAGGACTTGTAATCAGTGTGCACACATTTTAGAGAGAGGTTAACACAGGTAACCACAAGATCCTTCCCGGACCACCATGGCAGAGAAACTAGTTTTACCACAATAGCCTGCTGAACACCTTTCAATTCTTCCAAACAGCTACCTGTTTTCTGTGTCCTGCAGCGTGTTAGGTGATGCGTATCCATGATCTCAAACCCTCCGCACCCTACTAGGGAGATTGTATTTGTCTGCTTTTACTGATGAGGAAAGCACAACACAGAGGGGTGAATGACCTGCTCAAGGTCACTCACCAGTAGTCAGCATTCAAACTCAGGTTAGGCTGAGCTGCTGGCCGTGCACACCAGTGATTTTGGATTTCGCTCCAGGCGTCACCGTGTGCTACTATCTATTCGCCTCTGTGTTTGCCAGTTTTACACGTGGGGCTCCGAGGTAAACTCTGTGACAGCAAATTCTATGGGGGGATAAAAGTCTGAAAGCCAGTGCTCCCCACAGGCTCCTTTGCACGTCTCAGCTGAAGCATGACTTTTCTCCAGAAATGCTTTGCTTGCATGATGCTCCATCCTCCCCACCCCCACCCCAGTTGTCCCCTTGCTTCCTGGCACATCCCATCCTCTCCTGTGTGTGACTGCCTGCTGGAGAGACTTTTCTAAAATACCATCAGGTTACTCCTCTCTGCTTAGAAACTTTCTCGGGTTCCTGGCTACCTTTAGGTTAAAACCTGGGTTCCTCTTTTAGCAGGCCCCATGAGACCCTGGGTGATCTGAGCGCCCAGCCACTTATTCAGCTTTGCCTTTAGTGACTCTCCAGCTCCCACCTTCCTGCCCCGAGGGCTGACTTCCATTTCCTGGTACTCACTCTATTCTCCCAGACATACCCCAGGGCTCTGCCAAGAGACCCCTCTGCTTCTGCACTGACCAACTCCCACTCACCCCTGGAACCTCAGATCTGGCCTTACCCTCCTCCCAGGAAAGCCTTTCCCGCATCTTTCACCCTCGGTCAATCGCCGTGCCTGTGCAGCAAACAACCCCCCTCCCCCGCCCCCAACTGCCACGCTTACCTGTCACAACCCTGCTTCTATCTCCTTTCTTGTCCCTTGCTCTACAAGAACGTAGATTTGTATCATCTGCTTAGCTCCGTTTTGCTCCCCTGGAAAGCAGTTTCTTAGGGAATATGTTCTTTCTCTTGGGGTAAGCATACCAGTCTTGCCTCAAAAAGCATACCAGAAATGCCAATGGCTTGATGTTAGGCACGGAGAGTTTTCAGCATGGGAGTTTGTCCCCTGCAGCCAAACCTCAATTTTACATGGAGGAGGTAGGCTAGGCACTTTCACATGATGAGAAAAATCTGTGGGGAAGAATAGCTGACTGCAGGAGAAACGACAGAAAGAGCTTTCAAATCCCCCAGCTGCCTTGGTTTTCATGTTGGAAAAAGCAGGGTAGATGCTTGTCTCCGGTCCCCAGATCTGCTAATAGTTAAGATGCTTAGGTTCAGCCTTTTCCCATGAAGAGGGGACTACTGTTCTCAGTGTCCTTTGAATGTTGGGCAAAGGCACAAGCCACTCTTCCCTCCGCGCCAGGAGCCTGTAGACCCAGCCATTTGGCAAGAAGGCCCCGTCCTGGCAGTCTTCATCAAACCCGACCCGCCTTGGCAGCTGTCAAGGGCGACTGTGGAGCGGAAACCGCAGCCCTACATCTATCAAATGGGCACGGGCAGGGCGCCTGGGTGGCTCGGTTGGTTAAGCGTCTGACTTCCAATCAGGTTGTGATCTCGGGGTGCTAGGATGGAGCCCCAGGGACAGCTCCCCGCTCAGCGGAGAGTCTGCTTGTCCCTCTCCCTCTGCCTCCCACCAGCTCATTGCCTCTCTCTCCCTCTCTCTCTCATAAATCAATAAATAAATTCTTAAAAAATAAACTATAAAATGGGCCCGGGGATGGAGGGAGTTATGCCAGATGCTGATGCCAACTGCCAGAATCCAGAACCAATTGCCCTCTCCCTTTCAGACATTGGAGAAGTTCATTGAGAACGCAGTTATTGCTACATCACACTGTGTAAATATGTTTTAAGGTGTAGTTCCTAGAAACATGTGACCGGCTAAAAACACTGATAGGGGGTTTTGGGTCATTTCATGGATGAGAAGAATCTAATGGGTTAAGAGAAGATTGGACCATTATGAGCACAGAGGAGGTACTAGGGGGGGCAGACAGGCCCGCCAGCAGAGAGAGAAACTTCTATGGATTCGCTCAGGGTAGTGTTTCTGGGCTGTGCTCTGTGATGACTCAGTTTCTTCCTGGTGTTTAAGGACAGGGATGGGAGGGCTTGGGGACACAACAGTCCATTGCAAGAGCACCCCAAGCTTCCAGGGATACAGCGCTATGTTGAAAATGCACTATTCTTTAAGGCAGCATGGGTCCCTGGCCACCAACTGCTTTCCCTCCTCTCAAAGTCAACCCTCCTGTATTCCACTCAATTCAGACCATTTCTGAATGGGAGCCATTTTCCAAACTACAACTTACATATTAAAGGTAATTAAAAGGCAATGCTGATGATTAAAGCCCTATATCTTGGAAAAAGTGTCAGTGGGTGTGTCTCACAGGAAGGCAGAAGTCAAGGTAAATTACATGACTCACCACAAAACATCAGAAATGTACATTTGGAGATTTTTCCCTTTTTACCCCCCCCCCCCATTACAGACAACTGGCCTGGGATGAGACTTGTGCCGGGAGCAGGACCTAGCTGCCAAAGAGCCCAGGAGACAGGCAAACTGCCTGTCTCTACTCGGAGCCCAGGTGAATGCAGCTCCTGCCAGCGGGTGGCTTGGCCATTTGCTGTGGGAACGAGGTCCAGAGCAGCCCGATCACTAGCTCAGGGCCAAGGATTGGTGAACTTTTCCCTGCGAATGTAGAAAGCTTGGCGCACTCAGTGGTTAATGGGGGGGGGAAAAGTCACCCCAAGGACAGCTTTGTCATGTGAAAGGAAAACATACCCCGCTTTAATATGCTTAAGAAGTCATCCGCGCTACATTAGAACAAGTACCGGTAGAGCCTGGATGTCTCGGAGCAGGCTGGGGGGGAAGGACGACTCGCCCGCAGGAATAGCAGAGTCCAGCCTTCAGTTGGGCGCTTCCTCTGTATCCGTGGTTTACAGTCTTAACTCCTTCTTCTAGCAAGTGCTTCCCAATACCCTGAGCTTTTGCCTGCCCAGAAACGGCTCCTGGAAGCCTGACTTCCTCTCCCAAGCAGGACCACACTCCTGCCCCTAACTCCTTAGTCCCCCAGTCTTGGGCCTCGGCGCCAGGACAGATTGGCCTTTGCGCTCTCCGTCTCGATTAGGGCGCGTCCTGGTCCCCGGGTCTCCTGACCCATGACCGCGGGAGACCCGGGACAGGCATCTGCGACAAACCTGTAGGTGGTTCGCTGCTCGCCCGCCCGGCGCACTCGGCTGCGCCAGAGCTGCCACCCCTTCGGGTGCGGCCCAAGACAACCCGAGACAGGGGCCTCGACGCAGCGTCGCCGTCCCTCCGCGCTCTCCAGTGTCTGTGGCCCTCAACGGTCCTGGAAGAAGGGGAACACTTGGCGGAGGAGGCCCTGAATCTGCGCCATCCGGCTGCCCGTGTAGTTCTTCTCCTTGCCGGTCGCCGCCGCTGCTCTCGCCTGTGTCTCCGCGGAGTTCGTGCCCACTGAGCTCGGGGACCGTCGCGGCGTCCACGGGGCGGCGCCGCTGCTGTTGTTGTTGGCATTGTTCCGCTCGCTGCGGCCCGCCGTCTCCCACTCCTCGGCCCCCGACAGCTCCCGCAGGCTCTGCGGCGCGTTGGGCCGCAGGTAGTGGCAGGCCCGGTGGCCGCTGTAGTCGCGGCGCGTGGGGTCAGCCCCCAGGGCGCCCACCAGCACCTTGATGACCATGTCGTGGCCCTGCAGGGCCGCCAGGTGGAGGGGCGTGAGGCCGCCGCTGCCCGAGACGCTCACGTCGAGCTTCAAGCCCCGGCGCTGGGCGAAGTCATGCACCAGGATGAGCTCCTCGTGGCACCCGTGCTTGGCCAGCCAGTGCAGCACCGTGTAGCCCGTGACCGGGTCGCCCCGCAGCAGCAGCCCGGGCTCGGCTTCCAGCTGCTCCCACAGCACCTCAAGGCGGCCCTCGGCGGCCGCCAGTATCCACGCGTGCTCGTGGGGCTCCAGGCCCAGCCCGCCGCCGCCCGGCCCGTTTGGCCCATTCGCCGCGTTCGGCGCGCTCGCCCCGGCGGGGGACTGCTCCTCGGCGCGCTCCTCCGACAGCCGGCCGGCGGGGGCCGCCCCCTGCAGCCCCAGCAGCTCCCGCAGCGCTCCCCGCCGGCGGCCCGAGCCCGCCGCCGCCGAGAGCATCAGCGAGCCGTGGAGGAGGGGGTCCCGGGAGGCGACGGCGGCGTGGCCCCGGTACCTGCCCAGGCTGTCGGTGTCCGCTCTCGAGGGGCGGGGCGGCGGGGCGCTCCGCGGGCTCAGCGCGGTGGCGACCAGGGAGGCCTTGGGCCCCGGTCCCGCGGTCCCTCGGGGCTCGGCCATGGTCCCGCCGCCGCCGCCGCCGCGCTTCCCGGGCCGAGCGTCCGCTGCCCTTCCCGGGCCCCTCCGGGAGAGGAACTGGCGCTGGCGTTGGGGAAGGAAGCGGCTTGAGCAACTGGGCTCGGAGGGAGGGAGCAAAGGAGGGGAGGGGGAGGGAGAGAGCCAGCGAGCCGGGGGAGGGCCCCGCGCGGGAGGTGGGGGGCGTGGAGTGTGGGAGCTCGGGCCGGGTCCCCGGGGCCAGCCCTTGCAGCGCCCCGCGGGGACCGCCGCCGCCTCCCCGGTCCCGGGTCGCGGGCGGCCCCGCCCCGAGCGGCCAGGTGCGCCGGGCGGCCCCGCCTCCGGCACCGCGCGCCACGGCGGGGCGGGCACCGGGTGGGGGCGAGCGGGCCCCGGGCGCCGCGCCGCCGGCTTCTCGGCATCCCCGCAGCTGCCGGGGTGAAGAGGCTCTAGGGCGCCCCCTCCCCGGCGGGCAGGGCTCGGCTGGCAGCCAAGGCCTCCGGGAGCGCGATCCTGCAGCTCCAGGGCGCTGGCTCCCCGCCCCCCTCCTTCGCCCTTCCCTCTTATCTCCTGCACTTTGTCCCCGAGGCGCCTTCGTCCCGCCTCTAGATTCGCCGAGGCGGCCCGGGACTCGGGCTCCCCCGCCTTGCCCTTTGTCTGGCCTTGACCCTCCCCGCAGAGCGCGGGGTTGCCCGGGATTCCTGCCGCGGAACCGGAGACAGGGGTCTAGGCAGAAGCTCTGGCGGGGGACGGAGAAGGGATACTCCCTTCCTCCCCGCGGGTCCCTGCCCGGCCCCCCGGCCTCCCCTCTTTATCCTCCCAGGTCGCCTCCAAGAAGCAGCCAGTGGCCGCGGGAATGCCCTGCCCTCTGTGGTCTCCTTGAGGATAGTTTGCCTTTTTACTTCTAACAGTGGCCTTCTCTTTGCTCTTCCCTGCCCTCAGTAAGTGGTAGGTCTTGCCTCCTGCCCCCCACCATGTTAGGGAGTTCAGTTTTTGAGCGACTGAGGCCCTGAAAGAAGATTCTTGAGTCAGAGAGGGACACAGTCATGATTAAGGTGGCGTTTCAGAAGGTGACTCTGGGAGCCGCAGAGACTAGAAGCCAGAAGACTGTCCCAACAGTCTAGGCCAAAGGGGATGTGGGTCTCAAGCCAAGCCAGCTCACTCCACTGGGCCACCGTGATGGAAGGTATCAGAGACCTTTCCTCCTTGGCCCTCAAATATTTTGCCCTAAATATCTTGAGCTTTCCTTCCTGACAGCCTATGCATTTGTAATCAATGTTGGAACATTTATTATGTGCCAGGCACTGTGCTAGATGCCATATATTTAGATAGATAGATGTAGATATATAGATACAAACACTTTGAATCCTCCCAGCCACATCAAAAGCTAAGTGTGATTACTGTCCCCAGTTTGCTGAGAGGTCAGGCCACTTGCTCAAGGTCACTCAGCAGGAAGTAGCAGAGCAGGTCTGTGTGACACCATAGCCTTTGTTCTGGCACCAAGGACTGGCATTCAAGCCAGGCTTATCAACTGTAGATCGCTCACACAAGCCCCAGATTCCAGCCCAACAAAAGGACTTGCCCTAACCTGAGCATATCTTGAAGCTGCTCTCCTCTTCTAGAATGTCCTCCTTCAGGGTGCACCTCCATGGCTCAGTGGTTGAGCGGCTGCCTTTGGCTCAGGGTGTGATCCCGGGGTCCCGGGATGGAGTCCCACATCAGGTTCCCCCACGGAGCCCGCTTTTCCCTCTGCCTGTGCCTCTGCCTCTCTCTGTGTCTCTCATAAATAAATAAATAAAAGCTTTTAAAAAGAAAAAAAAAGAACGTCCTCCCTCAGAGCTTCTGTCTAGGAAATTCTCCTTGTCCTTTAAGGTTGGCCTCAGCTTCCACCTTCTCCAGTAATCCTCCTTGGATTACCCTAGCCCAGAGTGATGGCTCTCCCCCTCCCAGCCGGCTGGTTGTATTCCTCCTTTGGCACCCAGCACAGACTGCCCTGTGTTGTGTTTCTTTTCCTTTGCTCCAAAAGGCCAGCTAAACTGGAAACTCTTTGACAATTCCGTCACACTATCCTGTGCACCTAGTAGAGGCGTGAGAAACATTTGTTACCTTGTTCTGATTCGGCAGCCTGGGAAAATGTGATCGTGTGTGTATGTGGAGGGGGGCACTGTGTGCGTGTGTGTTGGGGTGGGGTGCATCTGCTGCTGGAACCCCCATGCCCGCTCCCACATCTCTGCCTCAGAACCTGCAGGACACCAAAAACAACTCCTATTTCATCGATTCATAAAAAGTAAAGGAGTGATCCAGTAGTTGCTTCACTGAGCCAACCAGCCAAAGCCACCTCCTGGCCTTTGCTGACTCCTCAGAGACCAGGCCCAAGCTCAGAGTGGGCCCCAAGCTTTCAGGCTTTCATTTTCAAAATGAACCCTGACTGACAAGCAGCTACTTCCGTTGCTCTGGAAACTCCCCTTCATAACCCCAAATTTGTAAACACCAAACCACATACATGCACACACACTTCCAGAATATGCAAACAGCTGCAGCGATATATATATATATATTTTTTAATCAAAATGCCAGCACGGAGAATGCAGGAGGGAAGAATGCTTGGACTATTAACTTTCCTCGTCACTGAGCAGGCAAGTCCGTTCCCTATCAGCACTAATAATATCTCTGGTTCCAGTCCAAAGACTGCAAAGGCAGTTGCCTGACCAGCACCACACACCCATGACGCACGTGCCCTTGCCTGGGTCTGTTGCCAGAGACCGAAGCCATGGCACCTCCCTAACAACTGGTTCCATCTTTACTTAGCAAGTACTTCCTACCCTAGGTAGCCAGTTGCATACACGGATTCCCCAGAGCCACAGCACTCTGTCTCTATGCCAGTAGAGAGGGTCTCTGGAGTTTCAGAGCTGGGAGTGGGGTAGAAGAAGCTGAAAGCAGAAGGGGCAGTACTGACCCCCTAAAATGAAGATGCCTATCACCTGAAGTGGCTGCCCCTTCCCAAGAGAGGGGACAAAAACCCTTTAAGACTCTGGAAACAGTCTCCCCCAAAGTTGCCTGCAGGATGGGTATTTGCATTTCAAATGGTGATGCCTGGTGTCTTTTCCAGATAGCCTCTCTGATGTATTTCTGGGTTTGTTTACAGATCCTGGACTACTTGAACTAGAACTTAATGTTTTGTCGTCTTCGTCGGTTATTTCTTCATTTTTCAGGCATGGTTTAACTGTCAGAAAGGATGGCAGGAGGCAGAGAAGCTTCAAGCTGAGGTGTTAGGCATACACTGAAACTTGATCTCAGTGAAGAGGGGCTGGCCTATCTTATTAGAAGTCAGTGGGGAGTGATAAACGATCTGCAAAAAATGTAATTTGTATGCCACTTTCCAGGAACGCGGTCCTGGGGGGAAGCCAAAGGCACTTGTATCTTTGGCTTTGGTGGAGTTTGCCAGTGAGGCTGATAGATTTAGAAAAATCCACAGCTATGAGACAGGCAAGAGGGGAATAGGTGGGATGCGGGAAGGAAGTCCCTCCAACTTCTATAATCCTGGCTGATGGAGGGAGTAGGGAACATTCTTGAGGTTCTAGATATAAAATGTTTTCTTTCTTCCAGAGACCTGTACTAATATCATGACATGATTCTCAGTGAAGGAGAAAGCCATGAGAGGAGGTTCCTTTCCCACTGAGCAAAAGAGTGTGTGGCTGTGTGTAAACGCATGTGTGAGTGTATGCTTGAGTGTGTGTTCGTGTGCTCGCACACACTGCCAGGCGTGACCATCTCTGGTTGTCATTTTCCACTTTCCAAGTGTTAGGTCTTTATATGAGGATACCCTTGTGAAAGGTTTAACATTCTGAATATCTTTTCCTTGCCTGATAGAACAAATTACTTAGAAGCTCTTTTAAAATTCTTTCCTAGTGTTTTGGAATTACCCCCCCCCCAGTCCTTCAGTAAAGTGGGATGTATTTTTTTAAGATTTTATTTATTTATTCATGAGAGAGACACACACACAGAGAGAGAGAGAGAGAGGCAGAGATACAGGCAGAGAGAGAAGCAGGCTCCATGCAGGGAGCCCAATGTGGGACTCGATCCCGGGACTCCAGGACTACATCCTGGGCCAAAGGCAGATGCTTAACCGCTGAGCCACCCAGGGATCCCCGGGATGTATATTTTAGAGAAAAAAAGTTATGATCTTGGGGCACCTGGGTGGCTTAGCGGTTGAGCACCTGCCTCCGGCTCAGGTCATGGTCCCGAGGTTCTGGGATCGAGTCCCGCATCGGGCTTCCCGCAGGGAATCTGCTTCTCCCTCTGCCTGTGTCTCTGCCTCTCTCTGTGTCTCTCATGAATAAATAAATAAAATATTTTTTAAAGAGTTACGATCTTGCTCCAGGAGCAGGGTAAGCTTGGAACAGGAGAAGGTGGTAGGCCTGAGTTGACATCTGTGAACGATGGGAGCAGAGTTTTTCAAAACGGCTGAGAAAGGGGTGTACAGGGAGCACAAAGAAATCTTGAAGCCCCGGAGCAAACATTAAGCTTCCTCAGATTTGGGCTGCAATGCTTAACTGCCTTCCCCGTGTCAAGCACGGGCTCTGAAGTGTGACTAGAGAAAAAAAAAAAAAAAATCCAGGACCCATTATATGACACTGCTGTGAAAATGTCACATTCCGGACAAGACCTGAAGCGTTACCACGTGGAGACACACGAGGGCGCTCTAACCCACCGGAGCTGGGGCACCCCGGGAAGGTCGCGCCGATGTCAACCTGGGAGGAAAGAGGCCTTGCGGGTCCTTTGTTGATGTGGATTCAGGTTTTCACCGAGGCGGCTCACCCTCGGCCCTTAAATAGATGCGAAGAAGGAGGCAGTAGCAGCAGGGCCTGTGGTGAGGAGGCCGAGGCGTCATCTTGAAGAGAATGCGAACAATCTGGAAAGAGGAGGACGTGAACAGAGCGAAGTGTTTCCTTACTTTATTCGAGAGGGGTGGGTGGGCTTCTGTAATATGTAAGGCTTGGAATAATAATCCCTTGTGATTTTTCAGAACACTTTCACATTTTTTGATTATCTCTTTGACCCAGGCGGCAAGCCTGTGAGGTATGTAGAAAAGACAGTATTTATCACCAATTCATACCTAAGCCTCAGAGAGGTTAAGTGACTTGCCCAGAGTCACACAGCGCAAAAGTGATAGAGCAAAAGTGATGGAACAGGGTCTGCGCTCCTGCCTCCCTGTCGTGCTGCCTTACTCTTTCGGGGATGGTGGGCAGGGGACGGCTGTCAGCAGCGTTGTGTGGTATATGAATACTGTCCATGGTGCCTTCTGCCTTCTGTTTTGAATCCAGACACCCTGTGCCCCACATTACCCAACGTAGCACTCCCTAGTAACAAGGGTGATAGCCACCTGCTGGTATTGGGCACTTGACTGCCTGGCAGGCCCTGTGCCAAGTATTAAATGTGCATAATCCTACATGAAAGCTCATAGCAGTTCTATGCACAGTGGTCGAAAGGTAGGAACGATCCCAGTGTCCAACAGATGAGTGGATGGACCAGATGTGGTGCATCCATGCAGTGGAATATTACTTGGTCATAAAAAGTAATCAAATAATGACACCTGCTACAGCATGGAGGGGCCCCAAAAACATGAGGCTAAGTGAAAGAAGCCCAACACAAAAGACTGCATATTGTCTGATTCCATTTATATGAAATATTCAGAAGAGCCAAATCCATAGAGAGAGAAAGTAGGTTAGTGGTTGCCTAGGGCTGGCAGGTAGGGTGGAGGCAGGAAAGGGCTATTGGAGAATGACCACTAATGGGTACAGATTTGTCTTTGGGGTGTCAAAAAGGTTCTGGAATTGGATAGTGGTGATGGTTGCATAACCAGGTGAATATACTAAGAATCACTGAGGTGTACACTTTTAAAAAATATTTTATTTATTTATTCATGAGAGACACAGAGAGAGAGGCAGGGGGAGGAGCAAGCTCCATGCAGGGAACCCGATGTGGGACCCAATCCCCAGACCCCAGGATCATGTCCTGAGCCAAAGGCAAATGCTCAACCGCTGAGCCACCCGGGCATCGCTGAGGTGTACACTTTTAAAAGGGTGAATTATATGGTATGTGGATTATATTTCAGTAAAGCTGTTACCTAAAAAAGGTGCACTCTCTCTCATAATCTTTACAACTCTAAGAGATGGGGACTAGTGAGAAATTGAAGCCCAACGAAAATAATGTGGTCACGTTCACTCAGTGTCAGGGGAACCCATTCAATCTGGCCTGACTACAAGGCTCCTGCCTTTGATCATATCCTTTTTAAAAAACATTTTTATTTATTTATTCCTTAGAGACACACAGAGAGAGGCAGAGGCACAGGCAGAGACAGAAGCAGGCTCCATGCAAGGAGCCCAATGTGGGACTCAATCCTGGGACCCCGGGATCACACCCTGAGATGAAGGCAGATGCTCAACCGCTGAGCCACCCAGGCATCCTTGCCTTCGACCACATCTTACACTGCCTCGAGTGCTTTGCTAAGATAGAGGATGCTGATAAGAGCTGACACTTACTGAGGACTCATGTGCCAAGCACATTACGTTCGTGATCTTATTGATGCTTAAAACAAGGTAGATACTATAAAAGCAGTGGTCTCCCAACTTTTTTCTTTTTTTTAGAGAGAGTTAGAGAACCCACACGTGCTTGCGTGACTGGGGACGGGGGAGGGGGCAGAGGGAGAGGGAGAGAGAGAATCTCAAGCAGGCTCCACACCCAGCTTGGAGCCTGATGCGGGGCGGGAGTTGATCTCACAACCCTGATCGTAACTCGAGTCAGCCGAAATACAGAGTTGGATGCTTAACCGACTGAGCCACCAAGGCGCCCTGGTCTCCCAACGTGTTTTTTTTTTAAAGATTTTATTTATTTATTTATTCATGAGAGACACAGAGAGAGAAAGAAGCAGAGACACAAGCAGAGGGAGAAGCAGGCTCCATGCAGGGAGCCCGACGTGGGACTCGATCCCAGGTCTCCAGGATCACGCCCTGGGCTGAAGGCGGTGCTAAACCACTGAGCCACCCAGGGATCCCCTCTCCCAACGTTTTTGATTGTACATCCCTGGAATGAAAATATTTTGAGCCAGTATTCTCTGCATTTGAGTGTTTTGTAATTTCAAAATGATGTGTGTTACCGTATTGATATATGATGTATATTATAAAGCATACACAAAAGGACAGTTTCATGGGTGAGACAAGGATGAAATAAACTGTTTACAAATAACAAATTTTTTATATAGAGTACAAAACCGATTTTGACTGTCACTACAGTGTTATAAATATTTTTTTCGGGATCCCTGGGTGGTGCAGCGGTTTGGCGCCTGCCTTTGGCCCAGGGCGCGATCCCGGAGACCCGGGATCGAATCCCACGTCGGGCTCCCAGTGCATGGAGCTTGCTTCTCCCTCTGCCTGTGTCTCTGCCTCTCTCTCTCTCTCTGTGTGACTATCATAAATAATTAAAGAAAAAAAATTAAAAAAAATATTTTTTTCACAAGATAATGTGATTGCATATGCTTCATTAAAAAAAAAAAAACAAAACCTGGGGATCCCTGGGTGGCTCAGCGGTTTAGCACCTGCCTTCAGCCCAGGGCATGATCCTGGAGTCCCAGGATCGAGTCCCGCGTCAGGCTCCCGGCATGGAGCCTGCTTCTCCCTCTGCCTGTGTCTCTGCCTCTCTTCTCTCTCTCTCTCTCTCTCTCTCTCTCTCTCTCTCTCCGTCTTTCAGGAATACATTTTTAAAAAATTAAAAAAAAAAACAGGTTAACACTGTAATGTAGCTACGCAAAGGTGTGGTTCTAAACTTAGTTTATTTCAGCACTTGGCTTCAGGAGCTGTCATAGATGAGAAAGATATCTCAAAGAGACACAGCCCGCAACAGAAGGCAAATTCCACTGGCTAGGCTTACTACATCATGATTCTCATTTTTCAATTCCACCCACCAATTATGCAATGGTTTTTGATGAAATTCAGCTGGTAAACGGTCACCTTTCCTGATCTCAATCATTTGTTCTTTCTTTAAGATTTTATTTATTTATTTTAGAGAGAGAGAGCACGAGAGGGGTTGGGGCAGCGGGAGAGGAGGAGGGAAATGCAGACCTCCCACTGAGTTGGGAGCCCAACATGGGGCTTGATCCCAGGATCCTAATTTCATGACCTGAGCCAAAGGCAAGCGTTTAACCGACTAAATCACCCAGGTGCCCATCAATCATTTTTCTTGCCAACCAATCAGACCCTTTTGTACTTTTGCGTTTTTAACAAATGTCTTCAAAACCCACAAAAACTCTACATTTGAGAGATTTTAAACCAGTGTAGAAAATTTCAGTCCCAGTTTTGTAAGTGTGGAGATACGAGAGGTTTTCTAGGTATGCAGCTTACATCATTGTTGGCAATAAAATTACATAACAGTGAAAAACATGTATTCATTTTCCAAATGTTCTCTCCATGTACTGAGTTTCCTTCCAGAGCAGTTACTTTCTCCCTCATTCTTAAACTATCAGTTTAACCTTGAATAGCTAGATTGGGTATGTTTATTATAATTGTTTTTTTAAAGATTTTATTTATCTATTCTTGAGAGACAGAGAGAGGCAGAGACACAGGCAGAGGGAGAAGCAGGCTCCATGCAGGAAGCCCGATGTGGGACTCGATCCCGGGTCTCCAGGGTCACACCCTGGGCCCAAGGCAGACGCTTAACCGCTGACCCACCCAGGCGTCCCTGGGATTTTTTTTTGTTGTTGTTCACTGACTGCTATAGGACATTCAGTAAATTTACTGAAATTTGAAACACATATCTTTGTGGGAAAGGAAAGTGTATCTTTTAGGTTGAAAACTCTTAAGGACTTTGTCACAAGATAAACAGCCTCTATGTGGTACCAAAGTGACAATGGGAGTGTCATTCTCTACCTTGTTACAAAATAGAACACTGTGTATCAAAATATCTTGTTTCTAGACCATACTGGATGAATCCTATAGCACTTTGCATGCTTTAGTATCTTAGTTGTAACATCTCGCCAACCTGCTCAGTAACTTACCTTGAAATCCACCCCTACCTTTTGAAAAAAAATCCCTGTCAAAGCAGCACTACTGTATTTCTAGTTTTTCTATAAGATATTTTTAAAAATTAGGGGGTGCCTGACCAGCTCTGTTGATAGAGCATAGGACTCTTGATCTCAGGGTCGTGAGTTCAAGCCCCATGTTGGGTGTGGAGCCTACTTAAAACTTTTTTTAAAATAATAAACTGGGGCAGCCCGGTGTGGCTCAGCGGTTTAGCACTGCCTTTGGCCCAGGGCAGAATCCTGAAGACCCGGGATCGAGTCCCACATCGGGATCCCTGCATGGAGCCTGCTTCTCCCTCTGCCTGTGTCTCTGCCTCTCTCTCTCTCTCTGTCTCTAATAAATAAATAAAATCTTTAAAAAAAAATAAAATAAAATAATAAACTAAGGGGCACCCGGTGGCTCAACAGTTGAGCGTCTGCTTTTGGCTCAGGGCATGATCCCGGGGTCCTGGAATCGAGTCCCGCATCAGGCTCCCCGCAGGGAGCCTGCTTCTCCCTCTGCCTATGTCTCTGCCTCTCTGTGTCTCTCATGAATAAATAAATAAAAAGTCTTCTAAAATAATAATAAAAATAATTTAAAAATAATTTAAAATAATTAAACCAGTCATTTTTTTAAAAAGTCATGTTTTGATTAAATGACATATTTATATATTTCCTTTAGTAGCCCACAAAAAAGTAGTTTTTTGTGGATTTCATTAAACAATCTAGCAAATACAAAGCTGCAAATGTTAGAAACACTTTATCCAGTTGTATAGCGAACTTCCCATACTGTATCATTTATTCTAATACTCTGTGCTCAAATCTTCAGGAATGTTCTTTAGATGCCTTCCAACAGTATTTGCTGACAAAAGAATGAATTTCAGTTTGTCACCATATTTTTCACATGGATTTATTTTGACCATTTTAATTTATTTTCTTAAAATTGTATTTATTTATTTATTAGAGAGAGGGAGAGAGAGAGAGAAAATGAGAGGAGGGGTAGGGGCAGAGGAGAGGGAGAAGCAGACTTCCCTCTGAGCTGGGACTCCAACATGGGACTTGATCCCAGGAACCTGAGATCATGACCTGGGCCGAAGGTAGACCCTTAACCAGTTGAGCCACCCAGTTACCCTGATTTTGACCATTTTTACCGTGATAGGAAAAACAAGTGTTTTCCCAAAGGGATCTATGGACTTTTGTTTTTCATTTTCATTATTTACCAAGAAACTCCAAACAAAGCTTCTAAACATGTATCTTTACATTTAGTGAAATTTATTTATTTATTTTAAAGATTTTACTTATTTACTCATGAGAGACACACAGAGAGAGTTAGAGACATAGGCAGAGGGAAAAGCAGGCTCCTCTCAGGGAGCCTGATGTGGGACTCGATCCCAGAACTCTGGGATCACATCCTGAGCTGAAGGCAGACACTTAGCCGCTGAGCCACCCAGGCATCCCATTTAGTGAGATTTAATAGAATACTGTCTAGAAACTCACATGAGGGCAGCCCGGGTGGCTCAGCAGTTTAGTGCTGCCTGCAGCCCAGGGCGTGATCCTGGAGACTTGGGATCCAGTCCCACGTCGGGCTCCCTGCATGGAGCCTGTGTCTCTGCCTCTGACTCTCATGAATAAAAAAATAAAATCTTAAAAAAAAAGAAACTCACATGATGTTAAACATTGCCAAAAAAAGTAGTAGAGATTTATCTTTTTAAAAAATATTTATTTATTTACTTGAGAGAGAAAGAGAGCACACCAGTAGGGAGAGGGGCAGGGAGAGAGAATGCTCAACCAGATTCCTGCTGAGCACAGTGCCTGACATGGGGCTAGATCTCACGACCCTGAGATCATGACTTGAGCTGAAACCAAGAGTTGGGCACCACCCAGCCGCCCCAGAGATTTATCATTATGTTCTGGATGCCCAGTTTTTTAATGTAAACTTAAAAAAAATTAGGACATACTTTACACAAATCGTAAGTGTACAGCTGGATGAATTTTTACAGATTTACCACCAGCAACTAAATCAAGAAATAGGGTATCATAGCACCTAGAAGAGTCCTTACCTTTTCATTATTCCTTCAGTTCCTACTGCTGTGTAACAAATCACCTGAAAACTTAGTGGTGAGAAATAACCATTTTATCATGCTCATGGACTCTGTTAATCATGATCCCTTCATGTTATTATTAGCCAGTATATTGAGGCAAAGTACACACTTATAATTAGTTTATTATTAACAAAGTGGATGCAAATCATACTTTAAGTAGCTTTCTTGATATTTTCTTTTTGTTGTTGTTTCTTTTTTCTTTTGGCTGATTTCTTACCGGAATCAATTTGTTGTTGCTGTTCCTTTCTAATAGGGCGGATAAGAAGCTCACACTAAGAATGGAGAGGAATCGGTTCTGCATTTTCCTTTGCCCATTTGTACTTGTATCCTTCATATTATCTTCATTCAGGCTGTGGTTTTCTAGGAATCTCTTCAAGCCACTTTTCCATTTGGGGAGGACTCGTTTAGTTAAAACCAGATGATATAATCTGGAAATTCACAACACAACACAAAAATTGCAGAACTTTGCAATAAGTTAAAAATAAAATGAAAGAGGGCTGGCGTCACCATCAGTCTTTCTGTCATGGAATTCCTGGTCTTCCCTCCGGACATCTATCGGGCATCATCTCACAAAGAGACCGGATGAGGGTGCCAGCGTCAACCCATGTGTTGTGTACATTACACTTCCATTTCTCTTACATCTTTGTCACAAAAGAAATTTGAATAGAAGTTCTCATATTTTCTTCCCACACCTCAGTGAGTCATCTCACACCCTTCACTTTGGAGACAAGTGGTCCATTGCATCGGTTCCGTTTTACAAATCAGGTAACTGAAGTGCTGGCAGGATACACAGCCGATATGGGATGGAGCCAGTATTCAAACAGGTCTGTTTGCCTCCAGTGCCCACGCTCCTTCAATTACACCCCAAAGGTTCTGGCTGATTCAGTGACACGTAGTTTCTGGTTTCAGATGCCAGAATGGTGAATGCTGAATCTTATTTTCTCAGCTGAGGGCACATTTCCCTCCGGGTGGTCTATGGCAGAGTAGGGTTTAGGATTAGAGAGAGGATGTGGGCAAAATTGGAATCTAACTACCAGTCACTGGGCACTTATTATGTGCAAGATGCAGAGCTGAGTACTGAATCCTCATCGCAGCCCTAGGAGTTGGGTCTGAGTGTTATCTCCATTTCACAGATGACAAATGGATTAGGTGGCCACGCAGGCAAGCCAAGCCAGAATTGCAGTGACCCCTCAACCTGGGCCCTTAGCCAATATGCAGTATTGCCTCTAGTCCATCGCCTCATAGATGATGTGGTTTTAGCAAGCATACGGTAAGACTTAGCAACATGCCAGGCTCTGACAACTGCGTTCCGTGTGTTGTATCTCATTGCATTCAAACAACAGTCTCACGAGAAAGATACGCATTTTACAGATGCAGAAACTGAGGCTCAGGGAGGCTAGGCAGCTTGTCCGGGGTCACACGGCTGCTAGCAAGTGGCAGATCTATCAGTCAAGCATCCCTTCTGTCATGGCTTTGGGTAGAGAATGGATAGAATCTAAGTAGAGCCAGCCTTTCTTTTCTGTCTTCCTTTTTTTTTTTTCTAAAGATGTTATTTATTTATCTGAGAGTGCACGAGAGAGCACAAGCAGTGGAGATGGAGAAGCAGGCTGCCTATCCAGCAGGGAGCCCAATGTGGGACTCGATCTCTGGACCCCGAGATCATGACCTGAGCCGAACGTAGACGCTTATCCGACTGAGCCACCCAGGCACCCTGAGAGTCAGCCTTTCTTAGGGAGTTGGATAGCTGTGCCATCGGCATCTCCTCACTGAGCAGAAGGAATCCAGAGAGGCCTAGAATGGTGTGGTCTGTGGACTGATGCCAGTCCAACAGGATAAGAAAAGAAATTGAGAGCTTAGAAGCATTTATGGAAATTCTATATGACTGCGGCATTGAAGCACATGATACTTTTTTTTTTTATCTTACTAAAGTATCTGCTCGTGACAGATTGGAAATTAAAAAAAAAAAACTTCTCTTTCACCACAGATCATTTGAAAAGCACTAGTATAAACAAATCCTGTGCACCACCCATGCCCATGGTCTGTCATTTTGAGAGCGGGAGTGGGCAACTCCAAGCCAGAGGAGTGGTGAGCTGCCTGCAAGTGGTTCCCAAAGGATTCTAGGAGTGACTTGATTCATCCTGGGTTGAACCTGGTGATGAGGGTTTGTGGAAAACAATAAGGGCCTGACCCTGTTCCTCTCAGGGGTTCTCCAAAGAGGAGGAGGCAGTTGGCTTTAGATGATATAATGATGCTGCCTTTATTTATTTTATGATGCTGCCTTTTTAAAAAAAGATTTTATTTATTTATTCATGAGAGACACACACACAGAGAGAGAGAGAGAGAGAGAGAGAGGCAGATGGAGAAGCAGGCTCCATGCAGGGAGCCCAACTGGGACTCAATCCTGGGTCTCCAGGATCAGGCCCCAGGCTGAAGGCGGTGCTAAACTGCTGAGCCACCCGGGCTGCCCTATGATGCTGCCTTTAAAGATCCAGTGTCATTTTTATTTTGAGGGCTTGCTTGGTGGTACTCCGATGACCATCCATCAACAGAGGGCATCGATGCACCGTCCTCAAAGTCCACACCTGCCACTGCTGTCCTCAGTTTTAATGGGCATTGCCATCTCTCCAGATGCAGCTGGACATGACCCATTAACTGCTGTGGAACAGGATAGTGGGAACTAGAACTAGATTGTAAAGTGAGTTTTAAGGGGCTAAGCTAAAGGTCCAGGCATGTGACCAGACTCCGGCCTTTCCCTTCCACTCTGCCAGAGTGACTGCTACCTATCCCAGCTCTGCTCCTCCAGGCAGCTCTGCCTGACTGCTCAAATCCTAATCACTTGCCCCTTCACAGGACCCTTGCAGTCTGGAACGCCCAACCCAACATGTTATCATATAGGAGCCTGGATGGTTCTCAGTGACTGACATCTCAATGTCCCAGCTGGGTGAAAGGTCCCCAAAGCAAGCATAGGGGAAAAGGCAATAATTTAGCGGCCAGAACTGAAGCATGATGGGAGGGGACACAGAGGGGCTGCCCAGTTATCAGAACGGAGGTCTGAAGTTAGGGCTGGCTCAGCAGTAGGGTGACCCCAGGCAGAGTCTCAGAGTACGGAGCTGGAGCTGCTTCTTCTTCTTTTAAAGATTTTATTTATTTATTCATGAGAGGCACATGGAGAGAGGCAGAGACAGAGGCAGAGGGAGAAGCAGGCTCCCTGTGGGGAGCCCAATACGGGACTCCACGGGACCCTGGGATCACACAACCTGAGCCAAAGGCAGATGCTCAACCATTGAGCCACTTGGGCACTCCTGGAGCTGGAGCTTCTGTGGTGTCCCTCTGTCTCTGGTGTCCTTCTGGCCTAGAGCCTGGGGCAGGCCTGAGCCCATCGCTAGAGGGTTGGTGGATCCTTGGAAACTGGCTCCAGCCACAGAGTGGGGCGGAGTAGAGTCTGGAAACTAGGCAGGACCTGAGCCCGCATTGCTCCTTAGGCTGGCATTCAAAGCCCTCCACAATCTGATCCCATCATAATGGTAACAGTTAACATCTGGTGAGCACTTCCTAGGTTTACATGTATTAACTCATTGAATCCCTCAACTAACCTCATCGGAAGATTCCATTATTGTCTCCATTTTACAGATGGGAAAATTGAGGCACAGAGAAGTTCAAAGGTTAAATGACTCACCCAAGATTGCACAGTTAATAGTGCAGTTGGGATTCAAACCCAGGCAGTGTGGCTCAAAGGGCAGATGTTTAGCCAATAGTTTATACTGTGAACTATTTGCCTTATTATCACGATGAGCCTTCAATGCCTAAAACTGAAGGAGAGGCTCTAATGGTGGAGATCTCAGACCTGGGAGAGCCTGACAGGGGAGAGAATGCTGGTCTTGGAGTCCTTTCCTGGAGGCACACTCAACTCTGCCATCCGAGCCCTATGTTTCATGGCAGCTCCTCTGGGAGACCATCCTGCCTCTTGCATGAAGTACATGAGGGAAGATAGCTCCTTACTTGGGCACTCGTGGCATCTTCCCGAATGACTCAAGGCCTCCAAGCCTTGGCCTCAATGTTTCAGCCACCTTGTAAGGCCTGAGTTCACTTGAATATTGTTCTGACTCGGGTGGGCAACGATCTCAATGGAAAGCATTTTTGGATTTACTTTGTATCATCCTTACTTGTCATTTGTCCTGGCTCTGGAGATTAAGAAACAGGGCCTGTCTTTGAAACTAATTATACACTATATGCTAATTAATTGATTAAAAAAAAAAAGAAGAAGGGCGGCTGAGTGGCTCAGTCCGTTGAGCATCTGACTTTGGCTCAAGGTCATGATCTCAGGTCCCTCCTCAGCGGGGAGCCTGCTTCTCCCTCTCCCTCTGCCCCTCCCCTCATTTGTGCTCTCTCTCTCTCTCTCTCTCTCTCTCTCTCTCTCAAATAAATAAATAAAATCTTTAAAAAGAAAAAAGAAACAGGGCCTGTGCTTTGATGGCACCGAGTCTGTGGCTGTCACCTGTGCATTCCATGGCCTTGTGGAAATCATAACTCTGTTCTCATCTACCGGTTAGGGCAGGTGTGGACGGTCTCTTACAATTGGTCTGCTAAGAGCACAATCTCTCTGTCTGATGTGCTGGGTTTGCTTCAGGTTGGTAGAGGGGGCAAGGAGGGCCTCAAGCTCAGCATGGCTCTCAAGAGAAGACACTGTTCTTGGATTAGCTCTTCCAGTGAATGGCTAGCAGTGCCCACAAACAGCAGAGGAAGGGAGAGGGACTGGTCCCAGGGCCATCGCTGATTTGCCTGCCATCCTTGGCATGCATGCCGCGGGTTGTCAACCCCTTGAAGGAAAACAACCCTGCCTGGCCCTGGCAGGACCCCCTGGAGGGATCGGGGTCAAATGCCTGAAGCCTACAGCTCAGTATTACCTATCAAGAGTTGGTTCCTTTTTATCTGGCAGTAAGAATCTGCCCCGATTTGGCCCCCTCATTCCAGTTTGGCCAGCTGGCATCATCGAGGGTTCTGTGGCTAGGGTCCCCTGGCAGCCGGTTTGGCAAGAGCAGGCTGTGAAGAATAGTCACTTGATTTGTTGTTTCCTGTCTGCCAGACGCTCAGAGCTGCTGGAAATCCACACGGATGCAACAACTAGACATGGTTTCATTCATCGAGATCCAGGGGGAGGGGACACACTCCTTCCAAAGACGATAGGACCCACAAGCCTAATCTAGCAAGTCGGGGAGGGTAGGTTTCACACTTCTCCACACATTTCAAAGTATAATTAAATGTCGGGGCTGCCTCATGCATCTCCTTCTGTGCTCATATAACACTTGTTTCTCGGAGCTCCTGGGGACTGAAGATTTTGTAAAGGAACAAAACAGACCAAATACAGATGCAAATTATTCATATTTGTGAGTGAAAAATAAGTAAGACACCAGATTGATGAGGCTTTGTTAGCAATGCAGGCATTTGATTCTAGGCTGCAGGAACAGTGGGACAGTGTCCAGAGCAAAGGGGGGGGGGGCACGAGAAGGTTGCTCTCCACGGGACTGGCCAGACCCCACCTGGAACATGGTACTCAGGTTTTGGAGCCCATTCGTGGGAGTGGCCAGGAGTGGAGGGACTCTGATGAGAAACAGCTGAGAGAAACTGAGACTGTTTAGCTGGAGGAGGAGGAGGCTCACGGGGGAACATGACAGCTGCCTTTAAAAAAACAAAGGGCTGGCCCATGGGAGAGCTGGAGGGGACTCAGAGTGGAGGAGTGTAGGGTGGGCTTTGGACTCAGGACCCCCAGCTGAATTCACGGCTCTGCAACTTACCAAGGCTGCTCCCTTCGGTAAGTCACTCAATCTCCCTGAGCCTCAGTTTCTCCATTGGTGCGAGGAGGGGAATAATGTCGTGCTGTTGTGAAGATTCAGTGAGAGGTGGTCTATTAAAGAGTGCTTGAAATCTGCAAAATCCTTGGCGATTTATATTCCTGTGAGTTTCTGTGGCAGCAGAGCACAGAGCGCGGTGCCCTGGCTGAAACTGAGAGGGAGACTGGCGCCGTCCCATTGATTACAAAGAGCTACCTAACCCACAGAGAGATCTTAACATGCAAATAGCTGCTTTGTGAAGGAGCCAGTTCATCATCACTGGAGATGTTCAAGCAGAGGCTGGACCAGTATTTTCTGGAAGGCTGCAGGGGGGAATTCCTGCATGCAGAATAAAGTTGGAGCGCATTATTTCTTCTTCTTCTTCTTTTTTTTTAACTTTATTTTTTTAAGTGATCTCTACACCCAACGTGGGACTTGAACTCACAACCCCAAGATCAAAAGCCGCATGCTCTTCGGACTGAGCCAGCCAGGAGCCCCAGAGTGCATCAGTTCTCAGGTCTTTTCCAACCTTTAAAAGGCTTGAAGATTCTATACTGAGTCCCTGCACAGGCCTGTGACTATAAGGAATTGTGCATGCTCCACTTCTGCATTGGGTCTCTTTCCCTCCCGCTTTTTTGCGATTCCTTGCCTAGCAGTTGGCCCCTCTCTCCTCTCATCAGCTTTTCCTTCTCCATTAGATCTTTTCTATTCGCACACACATATGCTGTTTATTCTCCAACTGAAGAAAAAGAAAACCGATTTCCTCTAGCTGTTGCCTAATTTCTCTCCTTCCCTTTTTTTTTAAACAGTTCAAAAGAGCTGCCTGAGTTTGCTGCCTTTCATCTTTCTCCTCCGGGCCTCTCTTGTACATACTCCCATCTGGCCTTTGCCCCCACCACTACACCAAAAGATGTTCTTAAGATCATTGTGAGTTCATAGACAAAATATATATTGGTCTCTGCCCCTAGTTCCTGGCACTGAGCTCCTGAAACCTTTGCAATTTTTTTAAAGATTTTATTTATTCATGACACACACACACACACACACAGAGGCAGAGACATAGATAGAGGGAGAAGCAGGCTCCATGCAGGGAGCCCGATGTGGGACTCGATCCCGGGACCCCAGGATCATGCCCTGGGCCAAAGGCAGGCACTAAACCACAGAGCCACCCAGGCATTCCACCTTTGCAATTTCTTAAGTTCCTAAGCACTAGGAGCATCTGTTGTGCTATTGCAGTGACTCTGAGTGGACACCTGGATGGCTCTTGGATGGGGGGCTGGTCACCAGAAAGACCAAGCCATGATTGGCTTGGGATTTTCAGCCTCAACCCCATCCTCCAGAGAGGGGGAATGGGGCTGGAAATGGAGCTAATAATGGACTGTGCCTACATGAGGATGGCCCCCTAACATTCCAATAGTAGGGGATTCAGAGAGCTTCCAGGTTGGTGAACAATACATCCATACACATCCACACCGGAAGGGTGAGGTGTCCCAGTCACCTGGAGACCTGGAGCTCCTTGCCCGTGTATCTCTTCACCTGGCTGGCTGGTCATCTGTGTCCCTTATCATATCCTTGAATAAACTGGTAAATGTGTTTCCCTGAGTTCTGTGAGCTGCTGTAGCAAATTCATGGAACCTAACATGGGGAAAGGTTATCAGAACTTCTGGTCCATAGCTGGTAGATCAGAAACACAGGGAAAAGCCTGGGCTTGTGACTGGCACCTGAAATTGGGGGGGCAGTCTTCTGGGCTAAGCTCTTAACTCCTGGAATCTGATGCCATTTGTAGGTAACTACTGTCCAAACTGAGTTGGATTCCTGGACACCGTACTGGTGTCCACGGATTGCTTGCTGGTGTGGGGAAAGACCGCCACCTCTGGCGACCAGAAAGGGGCAGAAGTGAAGCGTTCTCCGTGAAGGCAAAGGAGACACACAGGAAAGAACCTGGTTTGCCCCTGGAGTGGAAGGAATAAAACCGAGGTTTTCGCTATACAATCACCAACGATTTATATGCTGCCGAAGCCGAGGATCAGTTTTCTCCATCTTCCTGACTTATCCCTTCTGCGTAGTCCGTAAAGTTGACCTTTCCCTTGCTCTCCAGGACATCGCACTCTCCTGGCCTTTCTCCTACCCCACTGGCCCTCAGCCCCCTCACGCTGCCCTCCTCGCCCGACTTCTAAACAGTCTGCGGGGCTGTGTCCTCCGAGCCTTTCCTCCCCAGTGTTTCCTAGCGGTGTCCTCCAGGCCGCGGCTTTAAATAGACGCTGAAGGCGGTTCTTGCCTGCGGATGCAGGACAGCTCCATGCTCGCATCTCCAGCCCAGAGGCCTCTGCCGTGAACTCCACACCTGGGTGGTCAGCCTTGACGTCACCGCCTGGATGTTTAACTGCCATATCATATTCGGCAGGCTCCACACCAGATCCTCCCCACCTTGCCCCCAAACCGCTCCTCCGGCAGTCTTCCTCATTCTGCAAATGGCAACACCATGCTTTCAGTCCTGCAAGTGAAAACCTCGGGGTCATCTAGCACCCCTTGTCCAATTCATCAGCAAATCCTGTCAGCTCTGTCTTCAACATGCATCCACAACCTAGCCTCTTCTCACTTCCCGGTAAAACATAAATCAGACCACGACTCCTCTCTCTGCCCAGAACGGCCCAATGGCTCCAACTTTTTTTTTTTATTTTTTATTCATCTGAGAGGCAAGCCGGCAAGGGGGAGGTAGCCATGCGTAGAGGGAGGAGGCCCAGGCAGGGTGGGGGCAGAGGCAGAGGGAGGGGCAGACTCCTCACTGATCTGGGAGCCAATCTGAACTCGATTCTAGGACCCTGGGGTCCTGACCTGAGCCCAAGGCCGACGCTTAACCACCTGAGACACCCAGGTGCCCCTGGCTCCATCTTAACCAATGCAAAATCCCAAGTCCTCATCTCCCAACTATTCTCCCCATTTAACCTGCTCCAGGAATCAGTGGACCTCCTTGCTAGTCCTCCAAGATGCCAGCCAAGCCCCTGGCCTGGAATGCTCTTTCCCCAGATACCTGGTCTGCTCGCTCACCCACCTCCTTCAGGGGTTCTTGGGGAGGCCTTCC
The DNA here is from genome assembly GCF_048164855.1 of Canis lupus baileyi. Taxonomy (NCBI): domain Eukaryota; kingdom Metazoa; phylum Chordata; class Mammalia; order Carnivora; family Canidae; genus Canis; species Canis lupus. The sequence goes on from NC_132876.1 coordinate 32,291,344, forward strand.
CCGACCATCCTACTTAAAATTGCAGCTCTCCCCACTCTCCCCGCCCAGCCTCTCTGTACCACTTTCCTTTCCCTGGTTTATTTTTCCCACAGGCCTCTTCACCATCTATCTGTTTTACGCAATTATTTTCTTTATTATTAACTGTTTCCCTCCCAGGACAACGTAAGCTCCGTAAGCACAGGGATTTTTGTGTTGCATTGTGTTGTACACTTGTGGGTCATGAGGTCTCTCCAGCATCTAGAACAGTGCCTGGCACAGGACAAGTGCTCAATAAATGTTTGTTAATCTCCCCAGACGGACTGGTAAATGACAAATGCAAGCTGCAGAGCAACAAGAATAGTGTGATCTGATTTATGTAAAACACCCACGGGGCACCATTCTCTGTATATATGCATGCAAATGGATGGAAATGCACGGAGTGGGCTCTGGAACGACCACACCAAAGCAGTAGCAGCAGTTAGAACTAGTGGGCCTGGGGGTGGGGGGAGGGGTGCCAAAGAAGACTTCAGTGGCGTCCGTAATGGTTCTTTGCCAAGGAAAATGTATTCCTGTATTACTTTTGTGGGATTTAAAAGAGATAGAAATGAGGTCCATTAAAAATGATACATGGCAACGGTTTCTAGGAAGTAAACAGAAAAGGTTTGGAGGACTCCGTAAGTGCCACAAGCCATTCTTGGGCTGAGGGCTGCTGATGGTCTCTCGTGCTGCCCCCCTTTCCAGCCCCCCTGCCCCCCGCACCTCACACATGACGTTTACGTGGTGCCTATCCCTTGTTGGGTTGTTCTAAGAGCTGGGGATGGAGAAACAGCCTTTTTCCTCACAGGGTTGACGTCCTGGGGGGGAGCCAGGGACCTCCCCAGGCGCTCAGCCAGGCCTGTTAGGTGGAAGGCGTGGGTTCCACAGGCACAGAGACGGTGTCCCTGGAGGCCCACATCCTGGCAGGCTGTCTCGGGCCTCCGGGGACCTGCCCTGGGAGTCTGGCCTCGCAGAGAACGAAGGAGCCTTCCCACGTGGCTGGGGTTAGGGGATGGAATAACACCACCACACTGATCGGGAGTTAACAGATATTGACTCTTCCGGGGATCTTTCTTGACCTTTCTTGCCCACACCCGCCTGGTCTGTGGGCGCCCCCATTCTGCACCTGAAGACAGTAGATCCAGGAAGATGGGGCTTCTGGCCTCCGGCCGTCCCTCACCCCATGTTCTCATCAGCAGGGCAGGGTCACCCATGAGCAGGCCCCCCATTTTCTTGTAACCAGGCCACAGGGGTGTGAGAGCACCTGGCTGCCGGGCGGGGTTGGGGGGGGGGGCAAACAGGCCAGGCTGGGTCACTCCAAAATCCAAAGGCAGAGGGATGAGTGGTGGTGAGACGAGAAAGGGATTTATTTCAGTGAGGCCGCCACGAGGAAGACGGCAGACTAGCAGCTCCAAGACCATGTTGAAGAGCTGAAAAGCCTTCCAGGTTCACGTAAGGAGAAGTGGAACAAAGGTCATTGGGTGGGGGTGGGGAGAAGGTCAGGTTGATAATTTTCTTGGGGTCAGTCATGGGGCATCTTGCTGGCTCAGGGCAGCCCCCATTGTTTGAGGGGGTAGTTTCAGTGCCCATCCTGGGACGCTTGGCCCACAGGATCTTTCCCCCGAGTTAAGAGATAAGCTGGAAAGAAGAATTTAATCAATTAGGGGGTAGACTGAAGTCAAAATGGAGGTAGTTGCGGTCCTCTTTCAAATCCCCACTGTCAAAACAACATTCCATTTCTATTTTTTTAAAGATTTATTTATTCATGATAGACAGAGAGAGAGAGAGGAGAGAGAGAGAGAGAGGCAGAGACATAGGCAGAGGGAGAAGCAGGCTCCATGCACCGGGAGCCCGACGCGGGACTCGATCCCGGGTCTCCAGGATCCACGCCCTGGGCCAAAGGCAGGCGCCAAACCACTGAGCCACCCAGAGATCCCCCCATTTCTATTTTTTAAAGATTTTATGTATTCATCAAGAGACACACAGAGAGAGGCAGAGACATAGGCAGAGGGAGAAGCAGGCTCCCTGTGGGGAGTATGATGCAGGACTCGATCCCAGGACCCCGGGATCACAACCGGAGCTGAAGGCAGACTCCCAACCAATGAGTCACCCAGGTGCCCCCACCATTCCGTTTATACTGAGGAAAAAGGGACTGTGGTCATTTCTTTTGTATCTACTTCCTCCTGTCCCCACCGCCCAGCTTCTTGTGCCTTTAGCTGGAGATATTTAAGCTGGTGTTTTGGGCCATTTAGGAGAGTTCCTGTTTTCCTGGGTCTCTCCCATGGATGCAGGAGGTATACATGTTAGTAAACTTTTGCTTGCTTTTCTCCTGTGACTATGTCTTTTATTGCAGGGATGTCTCAGCCATGTACCTAGAAGGATAGGGGAGAAATTATTTTTCCTCCCTCCATGCTATGTAGGGGAAAACCCAGTTCTTCCCCTTGTGTGTTTCTTTCCTGTGAGCCTCCTTTACTGCTCACACAAAACACTTCACTCCTGGTCCCCCAAATGTGTGGAGGTTTTCCCCCCACATCAAGCAATTCTCTGTGACACCAGCTGGGTGTCCTACAATTTCATTCAATTCTAACACTATCAATGTCCAATTGGCTATAGACCGAGGTTCCAACAACCTCTTTGGTTTAGATTAATTTGCTAGAATAGCTCATAGAGCTCAGGGAAACATTTATGTTTACTAGTTTATTAAAGGATATGATAAGGACGCCTGGTGGCTCAGCAGTGGAGGCCTGCCTTCAGCTCAGGTCATGATCCTGGAATCCTGGGATTGAGTCTCGAACCAGGCTCCCTGAATGGAGCCTGCTTCTCCCTACACCTATGTCTCTGCCTCTCTCTGTGTCTCTCATGAATAAATAAATAAAATCTTTTTAAAAATAAAATAAATAAAATGAAAATAAGGGGGAACCCTGGGTGGCGCAGCGGTTTGGCGCCTGCCTTTGGCCCAGGGCGCGATCCTGGAGACCCGGGATCGAATCCCACGTCGGGCTCCCGGTGCATGGAGCCTGCTTCTCCCTCTGCCTGTGTCTATGCCTCTCTCTCTCTCTGTGTGACTATCATAAATAAATAAAAATTTAAAAAAAAAAATAAAAAATAAAATGAAAATAAGGGATATGATAGAAGATATAGATTTTTTAAAATTTTTATTTATTTATGATAGTCACACAGAGAGAGAGAGAGAGGCAGAGACATAGGCAGAGGGAGAAGCAGGCTCCATGCACCGGGAGCCCGACGTGGGATTCGATCCCGGGTCTCCAGGATCGCGCCCTGGGCCAAAGGCAGGCGCTAAACTGCTGTGCCACCCAGGGATCCTGAAGATATAGATTTTTAAAAAGGAGACAGCAGGCCCAAAATGGAGTCACTTGTGCTAAGGCCCATGTTGGCACACCAAGACTTAATACCTAGCACAGTACAGTTTGAACATCTCCCAGGAATGTGACTTTTAACCTGTCAATATGGAATAACCTGGTTAGCACTTGTGAGGTAATCTTCCACATAAATACTTTCTATCCCCCAAAGGAAGGTGAGACAATCTGTTCTTTCCTTATCTCTTCCCCCTCCTGCCTGTAAAAGCCTTCCATTTTGTGCAGTTCCTTGGAGCTCCTTTCTATTTGTTAGATGGGATGCTGCCCGATTCACGAATCATTGAATAAAGCTAATTTGATCCTTAAATGTACTCAGTTGAGGGGTACCTGGGTGGCTCAGTCAGTTAAGCTCTGACTCTTGGTTTTGGTTCAGGTCATAATCTCAGGATCCTGGGATCCAGCCCCAAGTCAGGCTCCCCTGCCCAGCAAGGAGTCTGAGGATTCTCTCCTTCTGCCCCTGCACACACTCGTTCTCTCTCTCTCTCTCTCTCTCTCTAAGGTAAATAAATAAAGCTTTAAAAAAATGGACACAAAATAAATGTACTCAGTGGAAATTTTATTGTTCTTTTCAAAGACCCCATTTATTTATTCATGAGAGACACACACGCACACACACACACACACACACACACACATACACACACACACACAGAGGCAGAGACAGAGGCAGAGACACAGGCAGAGGGAGAAGCAGGCTCCATGCAGGGAGCCCAACATGGGACTGGATCCCAGGACTCTAGGATCACACCCTGGGCCGAAGGTGGCACCAAACCGCTGGGCCACCAGGGTGCCCTGAAATTTTATTGTTTAACAAGAGAAATAGCCAGATAGAGATACATAGGGCAAGGACCAGGGGGGTTTTGCGTGCAGGAGCTTCTGTCACCTTGAAATCGGGATGTGTCACTCTCCCGGTGTGGATGTTTTCGCCAGCCTGGAAGCTCTCCAAACCCCACTATTGGAATTTTATGGAGTCTTTCTTATGCAGGCATAATTGATTATTAACTTTATTTCTCTCTGGAGGATGGAGGGGGTGGGCTGAAAGTTCCACGTTTCTAATTATGGCTTGGTCTTTCTTTTTAAAAAGAAAGATTCTTTTAAAAAATCTTTTAAAAAGATTTTATTTTTAAGTAATCCCCACACCCAACATGGGACTTGAACTCACTACCCCGAGGTCAAGAGTCATATGCTCTACCCACTGAGCCAGCCAGATGCCCTTGGCCTTTCTGATCAGCCCTCGTCCAGGAGCCATCCAGGAGCCCTTGGGCAATTTGCAAAAACTGGGCCTTCTGCCTCAGTTTTCATAAATTAGTTTCTTCATTTGTAGAAGGAAGGTGACAGCAATGATAAAATCTACTTCCAGGCTGATAGTGACAATTAAATGAGTTTTTTTTTTTTTTTGGCCAGTAAAAGCCCTTAGAAGAAATGTCTGGTTCATAATAGGTGTGCAATGCAAGGAGATGGTTATTTTTCTATTATTAGTATCATGCTTTATTTTACTTCATGCTTACAATAGCCCTGTATGGGGGAGAATGAACAGAATGGGCTTTGGAGTCAGACAGACCTGGAGTGAACTTCAGTTTGGAGACTTCACTATGTGACCTTTGTAAGGCAGTTTGCTGTTCTGTACTTTAGCTTTCACGTGTCGAAAGTGGAGGTCATAATAATTATGACCGCCTCCTAAGGTAGTCCTAGGAATTGAAGTAGCAGATCCAAAGAAAGCATTTAGCACCGTGCCTGGAGTGTGGCAAGCCTCTGTTAATGGCAGCTGGATTTGATTTGGTTTTGTTTTATGATCCCAAGTCAGCTGTGACCTCCCTGGCTGGCCATGGGCTCCTCTGTCCTCTCCCTGGGGCTTGCTTTCTTCAGCTGTCATTCAGAGAACAAGATCGAGCCGGCCTCTCTCCCCTGGGTTCCTGCCTGATGGGCTGTCACAAGTGCCCCACATGTGGCCCTGTCCATCCTCTGGCCCCCTGAAGCATCTGGGCCACACAGCTCCTCCAGCGATGCGTCTTCGGGGCTCCTGATTTTGACTTTGGTGACTGAACATTGAATGCCAAGTGTATTTGTTGTCAGCTTGGGATGGCACAAGTCTGGCAGCCTTGCCCTACTGCCTTAGCTTCTGGCTGGGAAGGAGGCTGCAGCAGGAATCTGTATTATGCCTCTCTGGCCACTTCCAGGCCCTAAAGTGATATTTTCCTGCTCAGTCCATGGTCACATAGGAAAGATCATGTGCTGTTCTCACCAGAACCTGGACTGCCCTTCTTCCCATTCTCACCACTTAGCTCAGCTTGTCACTTCCCTCCTTCAACCAGCAGCTCAAACTGGCATCCTGATACAGCCTCAGCTCGACGGCCACTGCCTGTGTGTACTCTTCCATCTGCCTTCTTTGCCCACCCCTGCTCAGCAGTCACATGGAAGATTCTAGTGCTTCTCAAGGAAGCCCTCGCCTGTGCCTTCTGTCTCCCCCCACACCATGGTCTTCCCTGGAGCAGAAGCACACGGGCCCAGCCCTTTGGACCCCATGTCCCTACAATGCTCTTCACAGGGCTCTTAACTCCATTTGGGTCCTCTCTGTGAGCCTGGCTGGCTGCCAGCTGGCTGACTCTGAAGCCAACTCTAGGGAGGGAGTCCTGCCAAGGGCTGGCCTGGATCACTGTTGTGAGAGAAGCAGCCACCACTCCCCACAGAGACATTGGTTTCCAAACTCGTGAGTGGACATGCCTCAGGAATTTGCTGCCTACACTCCTCATACTTTGAAAATTGGCTAAAAATGGGCAGCCAAGAGAGAGGTTAAGACCTCATGTGATCAGAGTCCTAGGTCTGTCTGCCTGTCACCGGTTGTGTGACCTTGGGTGATTACTTAACCTTTCTGAGAGTCTATTTTCTCATCTGAAAAATAGACATGAAAGGAACTGCTTTTTTTAAAAAAGATTTTATTTATTCATTCATAGACACAGAGAGAGAGGCAGAGACACAGGCAGAGGGAGAAGCAGGCTCCATGCAGGGAGCCCGACGTGGGACTCGATTCGGGGTCTCCAGTATCACACCCCAGGCTGCAGGCGGCGCCAAACCGCTGCGCCACCAGGGCTGCCCAAAAGGAACTGCTTTTTACCTCACAGGCTTTTTGTGAGGATCAAATGAGATCAGGGACAGGAACATTCTAGGTAAGCGTATGGACAGGAACACTCTAGGTAAGCATACTGGTGCCGAGACGTACTGCTGTTGCTGTGTGGTATGCGTGCAGCATTTCAAACAAGACACAAAAACACTGATTTAAAAACTGTGTGTGCTGGTCAGAATGGCTAAAATTAACAAGTCAGGAAACGACAGCTGTTGGTGAGGATGCAGAGAAAGGGGGACCCTCTTAACACTGGGTGGTTATATATATATACCCGCAACCCCACACACACACACCCACACACACTGGAATACTACTCAGCCATCAAAAAAAAAGAAATCTTGCCATTTGCAATAATGTGGATGGAACTAGAGGGTATTTGGCTAAGCGAAATAAGTCAATCAGAGAAAGACAATTATCATATTGATGTAGGAACAAATTAGGGGCAGACAGGAAAAGATAAAGGAAAGGCCCCAGAGTCAGGCTCCTACCCGTCCCAAGAAAACAGAGATAAGACAGTAAAAACAGAAAAAATAAACTTGATCCCCCAGCTCCAAAATGTTAGGGAGTATCCCCCCTTTAATGGCTACTGAGTAATCACAGAAATATGTCATTAAGGTGTTATCAATAGTCCCTGCTCAAACCAAGACGGCACAAGAATCTCAAGGCCACGGGCTACCTGACTAGGCTCACAGAAATCCCAGCTGTAGGGAAATATTATGGAGGAAATATTAACCAGAGAGAAGGGAACACCTTGCTTGGGCTCATGATATTTACAAAAACATCTTGTTTGTTATTATGATAGTTACTAGTCCACCCGTGTTTCTGCTAAAATCCACCCTGATATTTTTTTTAATTTATTTTTTATTGGTGTTCAATTTACTAACATACAGAATAACCCCCAGTGCCCGTCACCCATTCACTCCCACCCCCCGCCCTCCTCCCCTTCCACCACCCCTAGTTCGTTTCCCAGAGTTAGGAGTCTGTACGTTCTGTCTCCCTTTCTGATATTTCCCACACATTTCTTCTCCCTTCCCTTATATTCCCTTTCACTATTATTTATATTCCCCAAATGAATGAGACCATATAATGTTTGTCCTTCTCCGACTGACTTACTTCACTCAGCATAATACCCTCCAGTTCCATCCACGTTGAAGCAAATGGTGGGTATTTGTCATTTCTAATAGCTGAGTAATATTCCATTGTATACATAGACCACATCTTCTTTATCCATTCATCTTTCGATGGACACCGAGGCTCCTTCCACAGTTTGGCTACCGTGGCCATTGCTGCTATAAACATCGGGGTGCAGGTGTCCCGGCGTTTCACTGCATCTGTATCTTTGGGGTAGCCACCCTGATATTGACAAGAAATTTACCAAGTCAGTTGGTCAGTTTCCTATAAAAGACCATAAAATCCCTCAGTGGCACCCCTGTTGGGACCCGTGGGACTTCTGGGAGCTTTCTCTGTATCTGTGCTTAATATACTTCTATGGCTTTGCTCACTCTCTGTTGTCAGCAGGATTCGTCCTTGGACTCGGTGAGACAAGAACCTAGCTGTCCCGTATCCATATGATCTCACTCATGTGTGGAATTTAAGAAACAAAACAGGATCACGGGGGAAGGGAGGGAAAAATGAAACAAGACGAAATCAGAGAGGGAGACAAACCATGAGAGACTCTTAACCATAGGGAATAAACTGAGGGCTGCTGCAGGAGGGGGTGGGGGTTGGGGTAACTGGGTGATGGGCACTAAGGAGGGCACGTGATGTAATGAGCACTGGGTGTGACGTGCAACTGATGAGTCCCTGACCTATGAAACGAATAATACATGATATGTTAATTATTTGAATTTAAATAAATACAAATAAATGCTTATATTTTGTAAAGTAAAAAAATAAAAGCGTCTCTGTGTGTTTGTGTGTGAACAGATAAAATTTCCCATTGATTCTTCTCTGAAATCTGTCGACCTTAAAAGTAAAACAGCCAGTTGCTACATCAGCAAAATGAATTATTCTGAAAGGGGGAAACTGCAATTCAGGGCATGAAAGGGACGCAAAGCTGGCAAGTGGGGAGCTCAAAGGAGAGGAGGGGTGCCTGGCCAGCTCAGTCAATGGCCATTGTGCCTCTTAATCTCGGGGTTGTGAGTTCAAGCCCCACCGTGGGGGTAGAAATTACTTAAAATCTTTAAAAAGGCAAAGGGGATAGGAATGTTACTTTATAGAGAAAAAGAGGAAGTTGGAAGGCGCTACTTTGAACTAAAGCTTATTGGAGGAAACCGAAAGTTTAGGGGTGGCAGTTTCTCATTGGCTGAGTTGTGCTACTTTCTTATTGGCTGAGCTTGTTGCTGGGCGAGGAGGTCAGGTACCTCTCATCCTGCCGGGTTTGCCATTGATGAGGAGTAGTGGGGCACTATAGCTCCCCCTTCTGGCCTCCAGGCTCTATCTATCTATCTATCTATCTATTATTTTAAAGAAATTTTTAAAAAGATTTTATTTATTTATTCATGAGAGACACACAGAGAGAGGCAGAGACATAGGCAGAGAGAGAAGCAGGTTCCCCGCAGGGAGCCCGATGTGGGACTTGATCCCAGAACCCCAGGATCACCACCTGAGCCAAAGGGAGACACTCAGCCACTGAACCACCCAGGTGCCCCCTACCCAAACTTTCTAGAAACAGACACTAACCTCTCAACCACAATGACTTTAGTTTCCAAACTCCAGAATTAGGACCCACTATCTGACAAGTTTGATCATGTGTTTTGGAGACAACAAGACTGAATTTTAAAAATCTATCTGTTAAAAAAAAAAAGAAATAGCAGGCTGAAAATGGAGTCATTCGTGCTAAGCCCCACATTGGCAAACTAAGACTTAATACCTAACCTACCTGCAGTTTCAGCCTCTCCCAGGAATGTAAACTCAACCAGTCAATCTGGTTGAGTAGCACTGGTCAGCTAGGGAGGTAATCTACCTGACAAACCTTGCCTGTCCCCAATAAGACAATGACCTTGCCTAAAACAATCCACTCTTGTGAATGCCTGGGTGGTTCAGCTGATTGAGCATCCAACTCTTGATTTCAGCTCCAGTCATGATCTCATGGGTCATGAGATGGAACCCCATATCAGGCTCCCTGCTCAGTGGGGAGTCTGCTTCTCTCCCTCTTCCTCTGCCCCCCCATGCATGCCTGCGTTCTCTCTTTCTCTCTCTCACAAATATTTTTTAAAATCCACTCTTTGTTAGAAATTTCCTTTTCCTGCCCCCTCTCTGTCCATAAAAGCCCTTTATTTTGTGTAGCTCTTCAGAGCTCCTTTCTATTTGCTGGGTGGGATGCTGCTCAATCCATGAATTGTCGAATAAAGCCAATTAGATCTTCAAATATGCTCAACTGAAAAATTTTAAAACTTATCACAGGTGGGACCTATGGCTGCTCAGGGTTCTGTTAGGGTGAATGCACCTTAGAGTCAGGGCTTTTGGATCTAGTGCGTATTTACTAGAGAATATTTAGAAAGTGTAAAGAAAACCCATCCACAGTCTTGTATCCTTGGTGCTAAACACTTAATATCTGGACATAACCTCCCCTGGTATGTGTGTAGGCATCAACATGCACATGTGTGTATACAGAACAATAGATGCCTCTACGTGCATATATAAAATACACCAGGGCAGCCCCGGTGGCGCAGCGGTTTAGCGCCGCCTGCAGCCCGGGGTGTGATCCTGGAGACCCAGGATCGAGTCCCACATCTGGCTCCTTGCATGGAACCTGCTTCTCCCTCTGCCTGTGTCTCTGTGCCTCTCTCTCTCTGTGTCTCTTATGAATAAATAAATAAAATCTATAAAAAAAATTAATTCCTTAAAAAATACACCAGTAAAGTCACACTGAACCTTCCATTCTATTCCAGTAGCATCCTCACATTGTAGCAGGTGCCTGCCGACCATCTTAATTCCATGGGTAGCGGACTAACCATTTCAAGGAAGTTCTCCGGAAGACAGTCTGGTATCTACACCTGACCTTAGGAGGTCTGGCTTTGCCCAGGCGCCTCGCTGCGGCCCCCATCCACAAGTGGTATCTCTAGGAGTGCCAAGGTACCCAGTGGGCCAGGGCCAGCTGTGCGTGAACAGAAGCAACAGTGGGCAGAACCAGGAGCCGGCAGCCCTCCCACAGCTCCCCTGGATCCTTCTTGTGAGGTCCGGGAACAGATGCAGGGCCAGTACCCGCTTTCCTGGGAGCTGAGGCGGGACACAAACTGGGAGCCCTGCTTGGAGAAATCCAGCAGTGGGGAGGCTCTGTAGCCTGAATTGGTTGTCAGAACATTCCCCTCCACCAAGGTCAGCTGCTGTGTTGCTTTTTTCCCTTGGGGGAAAATATACCGGGCGTACCACCCCCGTTGGTGTAAGAGACACCCATGTTTGTCTCCTCTCTATTAGAAGAAGTCAACCCCAATTATCTCTTTTCCTTGCCGCTGCCATAGCAACACCTTTCCTAGGAGGAAATTATTATAATAGAAAAGAGATACTCAGGCATCCATCCCGGGTGGCTCAACGGTTTGGCCCCTGCCTTCGGCCCAGGGTGTGACCCTGGAGTCCTGGGATCGAGTCCCACATTGGGCTCCCTGCATGGAGCCTGCTTCTCCCTCTGCCTGTATCTCTGCCTCTCTCTGTGTCTCTCATGAATAAATGGATAAAATCTTGAAAGAAAGAAAAGAGATATCCTTTTTTTTTTTTTTTTTAATGAAGCCGAATTTGGAAGGAAGACCTTGATGAGTCACAAGGGGGCAGCAAAGTGTTCCTGCTCAGAGGGAGGCTAGGCATCCTATGAGGAGCATCAGTCTGAAGCCGCACAGCAGTAAAGGACCAGCCACTGAATTCACAGACGAAGGGCCATCACCCGCTCCAGCATCGATATTTGAAAAAGAAATCGTTTAGATCGCAGCGCCACCACTTTGTCTATGCCCTTGGGCCAGTCGCAATCTATACGCCCCCCTCCGTTTCCTCACCTGTAAACTCGGGGAGATACCCGCTTCCCAATGTCACACCTTCCTCACACAGTAGGATAATTAAGGCAATAGGTAAAATGCTCAGCATATAGTAAGGATTCATATGTGAAATATTATTACTGTATAAAGAATGAAGAAAAAAAGGATTAAGGGAACTGCAATTGGGTGTTATGTACCACGTGCTTTGAATCCTTAGAGCAATCAAGAGAGGAATGATGAGAAGCTAAATGAGAGCTTGAAAGACAGATGGGGGGCACCTGGGTGGCTCAGTGGTTGAGCATCTGCCTTAGGCTCAGGTTGTGATCCTGGGGTCCTGGGATCGAGTCCTACATCGGGCTCCCTGAGGATCCTGCTTCTGTGTCTGCCTCTCTCTGTGTCTCTTGTGAATAAAATAAAATCTTAAAAAAAAAAAAAAGAAAAGAAAGAAAAATGGAAGGTTAAATGGCACGGCCAAGGTCAATTCACTGGTAAGACTAATAGCAGTTGATGCGCCCCACAAGCACTAACTCTGCCCAGGGCACTCACTGTTCTAAGCACTTTGCAGGAATTATCTCACTTCTTCCAGCAATTCTATGGGTGGGTCCCATGACTATGCTCATTTGACAGAAAGGGAAACCATGGCATAGCACGTAACTGACCCACGCTCACTCCCTGGTGTGACCTGAGTGGAGAGCTGGGGTTACAGCTGAGGCAGTCTAGCCACAACCTGTCACAGATGAAATTTAAACTGAGGTCAAAGCCAAATTCTTTCGACCATCCTCTGCTGTTTCTAGGCTAGTTTGCATCAAAGTCAGCTCAAGATCCTCACGTGAAACACAACACACAATCCCTGCCTCGACCCCACAACACCCCTTCCCAGCCACTGCCATCTCTCCCGCCCCCTTGTCATGACACCCCATGGGTTGTCTATACTTGATACCTCCACTTGTTCCCTGTTCACCTTGGCTTCCACCCTCACCAGCCTGGCTCCTGCCACCAGCACTCTGCAGAAATAGCCATCAGCGAGGTCACTAAGGGTCTCTGTGTCACCCAGGCAAAAGTCATTTTGCAGCCCTCTTCTGAAGATTCTGGGTTTTCCAATTTTGATGTTGCTGGTATCCTGGGCTTCTGCGGCCCACAGTCCCTTGGGTTTCTTCCCACCTCTCTGGCTGCTCCTTCTGTCTCCTTCGCAGGCTCCGTCTTCTCTCCCTGGCCATGAAGGAGGTGTGCCTCAAGCCTCGTTCCTTCTGGTCTCTGCACTCGTCCTCCCTCTGGGCTCCTCTCTGCGTCTTTCCCAGCAGCAATACCATCTATGTGCCGCTGACTCCCACGGCTAACCCAGACATGCCACTGAACTCCAGACCACATATCTAGCTGCTTCTCGAACATGATTGCTCACCTCCAGACCTCTGGCCCTCTTGTCTTCCAGTGGGTTCCATATCTGCACTCTCTTCTTCCACCCTCTCTGTTTAACCCACCAAGTCCTGTGGCTACCGATCTTCTTTGGGTCTCCACCTCCACTCTCACCAGTGTACTCATCTTTCTTACTGGAATCCTGGTTGGTCATCTAACTGGTTTCCCTGCTTCTACTCACCCCTGTCAAAAATAGTTCAATTGTTTCCCTTCCCTGTTAAAATAAAGGTCACAATTCTTGACCTGGCCTCTGGGGTCTTGTGTGGTCTGGCTCTGCTTCTTCTCCAGTCTCATCATCCCCAAGGTCCCCCTTGCTCTCAGGACTCTAGTGTCACTGACATACTTTCAGTTCCTTATGGATGCCCAGTGACCTCCCACCACAGGGCCTTTGCATATACTGCCCCCTCCAGTTTTGAAACAAGTCTTCCTTCCACTCTGCCTAGTTAATACCTTTTCATCCTTTTGATCTTATGATCATTGCCTCAGAAAAGGCCTGAGAATTCCTCCTGTTATGGGTTCTCACCTAATTCTCCTTCCTGGACCTGATTATGGTTATAATTTTACATGTTGTGATGTAAAACACATGTGATGTGTTTATTTATTTTTATCTTTTTAAAAGGTTTTTTTATTTAAGAAAGAGAGGGACGCCTCAACGCTCAGCAGTTGAGCATCTGCCTTTGGCTCAGGGCATGATCCCAGAGTCCCGGGATCGAGTCCTGCATCGGGCTCCATGCAGGGAGCCTGCTTCTCCCTCTGCCTGTGTGTCTGTCTTCTCTCTATGTCTCTCATGAATAAATAAATAAAATCTTAAAAAAAAAAAGAAAGAGAGCGAGTGAGCAGGGGGAGGAGGCAGAGGGAGAGAATCCTTGAAAAATCTCCCTGCTGACTGCAGAGCCTGACCCAGGACTTGATCCCAGGACCCCAAGACCATGGCCTGAGCTGAAACCAAGAGTCGGATACTTAACCAACTGAACCACCTAGGTGCCCCATATGTGATTTTTAAGAATTTTAAGTAGGCTCCATGCCCTACGTGGGGCTTGAACTCACAACCTGGAGATTAATTGTCACATGCTCTACGGACTGAGCCAGCCGTGAGTGCCCCTGTATGTGATTTTTAATTAGTGACCTCTACTAGACTGTGAGCTCCATGAGAGCTGGATGCTGGCGGTCCTTCCCTCAGCTGTATCCCTAGTTTCCAGCACAGAGCAGCTTCTTGAGGAATATTTATGGAATGGAGGAATGAAAATGAATCTTTTTATTTTTTTCCTGAGGCTCTACCATTGCATCTACCACCGAGGATCCAGTGAGAACCATCCTGGCTTCTGTGAGCTGTTTCTATCGGGAAGTCTCCAGAAGGCAATTAAAATGGTTTCAAATTAAAATTCTTTATTTCGGAAATGATTTCTAGCTTCCAGAAAAAGCTGCAAGATGTGGGCACAGACCTCTCCGTGTTCACTCCAGTTTAAAAGGGCTTTGTTTCTCGGGGGGCTGCCAGCCCTGCCTTCCTCTCAGCCACCCTGGACCTCCAGCAGCCAAGATAACACACCAGGCGAGGGGACGGCAGCCAGTCCCACATGATCTGAAGGCAGCATGAAGAAGCCAGGCTCAAGGGCAGCCCTAGGTCAGGAGGTGCTGTGCATGGCCCTGCTCGCCACAGATCCAGCTGCACAGCTTAGCTCGCAGCCAGCCTGCGTGGACACATCTCCTTGGGGCTTGACGGATGCACATAGCGGGGCGTGGAGGGAGCCAGAGTCACCTCACAGGAAGACCCAGGGCTCAGGGAGGTGTTCTGTGTCCTCTGAGGCCCTCATAACTGGCCAGCTGAGATGGATACCCCCTAGGCCCGGGCCTGAGAAGAGGCCACCGTTCTCCCAGCCCTCTGTGGGAGTTAATGCAGTGTTTTGAAAACACTTTTTAAACATGACCCATACAGAGAAATGCATTTTCCATCACAACCCAGTACACACACACTCATACGCACACAGATGATCATAAAAGTTTCAAAATAACACCCTTACTATGTCTGATGTATGTACTCTGATATTTTCTCTTCCCTTAAAAAGAAAATGCTCGATTTCAAAAGCCACTAATGGGTTGAAACTTGGTATGAAACACACTGAATTAGAGGACTCTCAGGTTGTAGGTAAGGAAAGATCACAAGAGCTGGTGAAAAAAAAAAACTAACACACCTTTGTCTTTTGTGCTAAGGAGATCAGATAAGTGGTCACCTTTGGGGGGAATTGACTGGGAGGTGCCAGAAATGTCCTCCATCATGAATTAGGTATATGTACACTGGTGTACATAAAGATATGTAAAATAAGCAGCCCGGGTGGCCCAGCGGTTTGGTACCACCTTCGGCACAAGGCGTGATCCTAGAGTCCTGGGATCCAGTCCCACATCAGGCTCCCTGCATGGAGCCTGCTCCCCACTCCGCCTGTGTCTCCGCCTCTCTCTCTCTCTCTCTCTGTGTGTCTCTCATGAATAAATAAATAAAATCTTAAAATAAATAATAAATAAATATTTTACATATCTTTTTTTAAAAAATATTTTATTTATTTATTCATGAGAGACACAAAGAGAAGCAGAGACACAGGCAGAGGGAGAAGTAGGCTCCTCACCGGGAGCCTGATGTGGGACTCGATCCGTGGACTGGGATCATGCCCTGAGCTAAAGGCAGACGCTCAACTGCTGAGCCACCCAGGCGTCCCAAAAATTTATTTATTTCTAGAAAGATTTTATTTATTTATTTGAGAGAGGGAGAGAGAGAGCGCTCAAGAATACAAGTGGGGGGAGGGGCAGAGGGAGAAGCAGACTCTCCGCTGAGCAGGGAGCCTATGCAGGGCTAAACCCCAGGATCGCAGGATCATGACCTGAGCTGAAGGCAGATGCTTAACTGACTGAGCCACCCAGTCAGTTATATTGCCCCCAAAATATATAAAAATGTATTGATCTATACACTTAGCATATGTGTACTTTATTATAATGTGTACTGGAATTCAAGGCAAAAATGTATTTGGGTCTCAGGATGGACTAGAGCCAGGGTAACAATCTCCTGTGAGTACTGAGAGTATAAAACTGTGAATCCAGGCAGATTTGAAACTTTGCGATTTAATAGCCGGCTGGCTTTTGGCAAGTAACTTACCCTTTCTGAATTTCACTTTTCTCATCTTTACAATGGGGATAGTATATGTTAAGATGAGGCAATCAGCTAACAGGAAGAAAGCAGTTTACCAGACTTTGCACATCATCCATATTCAGTAAATGGAAACTGTGTAGACTTTAAGTATTTTCCTCTTCTATGTCTCTATGTGCATCTGCTTCCATATTCCCTCTGCAGACTGGCTTTTTTTGCTTTTCTCATCCGCAGTGCAAAATAGCCCTTTTCAGCTTCCAGTTCACATGGTACAATTCCAGCCGCACCTGAAGACTATAGGTTTCTCGATTCTAGATCCAAAATCCTGAGAGCAAAAGGTCTATTAATTCACCTTGAGTCACCCTAGTTCAATCAGTCACGGACAGGAAGGCAAACACTGTAACCTAAACATGGTTTCCTGGGGGTTGTTATGGGCTGAAGTGTGTCCCTCCAAAAAAAGATATGTTGAAGTCCGAACCCTTTGCACATCATAATGTGACTTTATTTGGAGAGAAGGTCTTTACAGAAGTCATCAAGTTGACATGAAGCCAACAGAGTAGGCCTTAATTCGATACAGCTGGTGTCCTCATGGAAAGGGGGAATTCGAACACAGAGACGTGGCCAGAGCAAAGATGATGTGAGACACACGGGGAGAAAGGCACAGGATCCTGGAGGGCTGGAGCAATGCACCTCCCAGCCAGGGAACACCAAAGGTTGCTGGTGAACCACCAGAAGCTAGGAAGAGACGAGGGATTCCTGTGCAGCTTTCAGAGTCACCTAGCTTGTGGTACTTTGCTACAGCAGCCCTGGGGATCAGTGCAGGACCCATCCTGCGGATGGGTGGGGGTGCTCCCCAGAGCAGGAAAGGGATGGCTCTGAGACAGGCAGACACCGCAGAGTGATTCTTGTGTATCGGCTTGTTATGATTTCAAATCCACTTGTTTACAACTCAAGTCAAGTTATTTTAATATACTTATTTATAACAAATACCAAAAAAAGTTGTTTTTGGAGGGAAAGTTGTTCTGATATAAGAATGGAGTAAGTCGTGTTAGGATATTATCCTCTCACCTGTTCTCACTGATAAGAGCTCAGTGGCTTGGGGTGGGGACCTGGTGGACTGACTCAACCGTCAGTTGAGTGTGGGACTCTTGGTTTCGGCTCAGGTCATGGTCTCGGGTTTGTGGAATCGAGCCCCACATTGAGGGTGAAGACTGCTTAAGATTGTCTCCCTCTGCCGCTTTCCACCCACCGCCAGCTCACGCACATACACACACACTCTCTTCCTCAAATAAATAAATATTTAAATAATAAAGAACTCGTAGCTCAGCTGCAGAGCCCCACTGGGGGCTCATCAATAAAAACATATCAAGAAGCAGCTATACCAAAGGTACAGTTAGACTGTAAATACTGAGAGTTTACAAGGACTCTCCGGGAGTGTTCGTCTGTGCAAGGCTACACCTTGCAGATCCGAATGGCTCTCTGAAGACGTTGGGGCAATTAGCTCCTGCCCCGGGAAAGGTGCCTTTTTTTACTGGCGATGACAAGAGCTGAGCAGAGGCCTGCAAAGCAAATCCTCTTGGCCATCACCACAGGGGCCGTGAGGCCCTAGCAATGTGCTTATAAAAGCCCTCCCAACTCTCCCCTGCTTTCCTCCTCTATAAAAGGGTGGTCTTCTTCTTTGTTCTCTGGACTGACCTATGGATTTGTGTAGCTTTCTTGTCCTGAATCGCTATTCTGGAATAAACCCATTGTTGCTGGTAAAATAACTGACAGGGTTTTTTTTAAATGATTTTTAAAAATTCATTTGAGAGAGAGAGAGCATGCAAGTGAGAGGAGGAGCAGGAGGGTCAGAGGGAGAGGGAGAAGCAGACTCCCCCACTGAGCAGAGAGCCCTATACGAGGTGATCCCAGGACCCTGAGATCATGACCTGAGCCGAAAGCAGACGCTCGACCCACTAAGCCATCCAGGCACCCCCATAACTGACAGTATTATTTTTAAAGTTAACAAACTAAAATGAGGGTGCTTGGGTGGCTCAGTTGGTTGTATCTGCCTTTGGCTCATGTTCTGGGATCGAGCCCCAACTCCCCACTTCTCCCTCTTCCTGCCTCTCCTCCCTGCTTGTGCCCTTTCTCTTTCTCTTTCTCTCTCTCTGTCAAATAAATAAATAAATAAATAAAATCTTTAAAAAACAGCAGAGTGACCCAAATAAGTCTATTGATCCCTGTTTGGTGTTAACATTTATTTATTTTTGATGTTATTATTTTTTTTTTAGAGGAGGGCAGGGGGAGGGGGAGGGGTAGAGGTTAGAGAGAGAATCTTTTTTTTTTAAGATTTTTTTTTTTATTCATAGAGACACACACACACAGAGAGGCAGAGACACAGGCAGAGGGAGAAGCAGGCACCATTCAGAGAGCCTGATGTGGGACTCGATCCAGGGTCTCCAGGATCACGCCCTAGGCTGCAGGCGGCGCTAAACCGCTGCGCCACCGGGGCTGCCCCTAGAGAGAGAATCTTGAGCAAGCTCCACACCCAGTGTAGAGCCCAACGTGGGGCTCCATCGTGAGATTACGACCTGAGCTGACACCGAGTTCACCAACCGAGCCATCCAGGCACTACTGGTGTTAAAATGTTAAAAGCTGCAAGGTAGAGATGACTATGAGAAAGCTGACCAGCAATCACTTGGGGCATGATCCCGGGGTCCTGGGATGAGTCCTGCCTCGGGCTCCTTGCAGGGAGCCTGCTTCTCCCTCTGCCTGTGTCTCTGCCTCTCTCTGTGTGTGTCTCTCATGAATAAATAAATAAATAAATAATATTTTAAAAAACTACCCCGATGAGTGAAGGACATAAAATGTTCTTGAATCCTGAAATACTTGCAATATCTTGGGTGATGTTGAGGCAAAGCTCTAATGGAAATGGCAGCACCCAGAAGAGTTCCATAATAAATTGGAAGTGGTTTATATGGGATCTTGAGGAGGAGCAACTCGTGAGCAAGGAGACTTTTCCCCCCCTAGACTGACTCTGGAACTGCGTGAGGACCTGCTGGAGTCTGCTGGTACTTGGACAGTGCCCTCTACATGGCTCTCGATGGACCAACAAAGAGCCGCTTAAATTGTGGGTGGCAGTGCCACGGTGAATGGGCAACATCTTGTTTGGATGGCCACCACTCTGACTGAAGAAGGTAGAAGCAAATCAGCTCAGTGGGCTGAAGTGCACACTGTTTTCCTGCAGTGGTAGAATTGAATAGTGCAAAAGCCCCTATGTTGGGGTTTTTACCGACTCATGGGAAGTGGCCAATGGCCTGGACATAGGGTCAGAGAGGAGGAGAATGAAAACCTGGTCTATTACAAGGATGCCTGTATGGGGCACAGATCTCTGGAAGTTAGATGGGTGTGTTAAAGAGGGGCACGTTAATACCCAGCAGAAGAGCTCCCTCTCAGGTTTGGAAGATGACTGGAATCGACAAGCAGATATCCCCGGGTGCTCCCTTGCTATGGCCACCTGGGCCCATGGAATAAGTAGACATTGGAAGTCTACTTGCCATTTCCATTAGAGCAAGGCAGAGCTGGGCTGAGTCTAGACGATCTAGTCTCTTGCACCCTCCGAGGCACAAAATGCCAATGAAAACTGTTGTGTCTGCCGTCAAGAGAGGCACAGACTGCAGGTGGCTGTGAGACTGAGGGTCGGAAGGCCCTGGACGTAGCTGGCAAGTGAGGCTGATGGTGGCAGCGGTGGGGGCCACCGGTGGGTCCTGACACAAATGGACACTGGCTCTAGTGTAGGTGCTGCCTCCCCAGTGGTAGAGGCCAATGCTCTGAGTGCTATAAAAGAACTGGAACAGAAGACATTGCAGCAGTGTGGACAGCTGGCTGCCATTTTTTCAGACCACAGGACTCACTTTGAAGCCCATAGTGCCCAACCATGGGTAGAGAGGTGTCCCTGGAATTTTGATTTTTTTTAAATATTTTATTTATTTGACAGAGAGAGAGCGAGCACAAGCAGGGGAAGTGGCAGGTAGAGGCACTGAGCAAGGAGTCTGATGCGAGGCTTGATCCCAGGACCCTGAGATCATAACCTGAGCCAAAGCCAGACGCTTAACCAACTGAGCCACCCAGGCGCCCCTGGAGTTCTGATGTGACAGAGAAGGGAACCGACAATTAAAACAGTGATTGTCTAACCTGGGGACAGAAAAGCATGAAGGGCTGGCTTATGTGCCTTCACAAGTATGTGCTCACACCCGACACGAACATAGAGTGTCTCCACTGACTGGCTAGGTTCCTCTGTCTTCTGGCGGGTCTGGAGAACAGGGGGTGGGGAATGACTGGTATGACTATTCAATTCATGGTTTAAAACTCCAATTCTTTTAAAAATTACTTTCAGGTGTACACCATAGTGATTTGAGGATTATATACATTGCAAAGTGCTCACCGTGATAAGTGTAGTCACCCCACAGATTCATTACGGTATTACTGACTACATTCCCTGGTGCTGTACTTTTCATCCCCATGGCTTATTTATAACTGGAAATATGTACCTTTCGGATCCACTCCACCTACCTCATGCAGCCCCCTGCCCCCTCCCCTCTGGCATCCACCAGTTTGTCCTCTATACTTATGAGTCTGTCTTTGTTCTGTTGTTCCTTTGTTGTTTTTAAAGATTTTTTAATTTGTTTATTTGAGAGAGAGAGAGAGAGAGAGAGAGAGAGAGATGGAGAGAGAGAGAGTGAGTGAGCATGAACTGAGGGGAGGAGAAGCAGACTCTGCACTAAGCAGACTCTGCACTGAGCAGGGAGCCCGATGCAGGGCTCGATCCCAGGACCCTGGTCATGACCTGAGCCAAAGGCAGACACTTAACTGACTGAGCCGACCAGGCACCCTGTCTGTTCCTTTGTTTTGTTTTTTATTTATTTATTTTTGTTTTGTTTTTTAGATTTCACATATAAGAGAAATCATACAGTATTTGTCTTTCTCTGTCTGACTTATTTCACTTAGCATCACAGAATAGTGACTATGCAGCTCATGCCAAGAGAAGACACAGGCATCATGGCTATACTTCTCCCCCCTTCTTCCCCATATCACCTCATCTTTTCTCCCCCTACATGGTGCAGTGGTCATAGGACCAGAGCTGCAATTACAAGGGCTGGAAGCAGGGCTGAATTCTGAACAAGACACAGTAACTCTAATTTTAACCTGAATGTCAGATAGCTTCTCAGGGCCTAATGGGGCAGGATGTACCTTCACCTCATCTGGCAAAATTAGAATTAACAGCAAATGCAGCTATATACTTCCTGGTGGGAAAGAGATCCGGCCAGTTCTGTACGTGTGAACAGCAGTGGGCTGAGGGGAGGCACTTGCTGGATTGGTAGTGCTTCCTGCAGTCTAGGCCAGCATAGTGGCCCGACCTGATGTCCCTCCCAAAGCTGAAAAAGTCTGGGTATAAATGGAGAGAAGGAAGAAGAGTCATGGAGGGTTAGGAAATAAACACATGGATTATGCAATCAAGGGAAATCCAATATTACATTAACACCTCGAAAGAAGCTCAGAGCAAAAGATGATGTTGGCTCTTAGCTGAATTATACCAGATGCCTGAAATGGTGGAGCCATATGTTTGCTGAAACCACTCTTGCTTTGGGGACCTGACAAGATCGAGTGGAAGCCTGCACGCCTGAGTGGCCTTGTTCTGGGAGATATTTTCACCCAGTATGATGATGGACTGGGTAGGGATTACTGAGGGTCTAGTAATGTGTCTGCATCTTTTGACTCGTGAATCATTTTGCTGTAAGGGTTTTGTGGCCAGAGACCAGAGGGTGAGCTGTGAGATGATAGAATAAAAAAAATACGTGTTTGTCTCTGCTCCCGGTTCCTAGAACAGGGCTCCCGAACCATTTCCCAAGTGATAAGAGCACTAGAAGTATCTTTTGCTCTAATGTCAGGATTTTGGGGGGACAATTTTAGACATAGGACTCCTGAACCCTTATAATTTCAGGGTGACAAGAATGTTTTTTGTTCTAATGAGACAACTCTGTGTGGGCTCTTGGATGACTCCTGGATGAGCACTGCTCACCAGAAAGACCAAGCCTTGATTAGAAGCTTGGAATGTTCTGCCCTGCCCCTTATTTCCTTGAGAAGGGAGAAGGGCTGAAAATGATATTGATCGTAATTGCGTAAGGGGGGCCTCCATAAAGTCCCCCAAGTATGAGGTTCAGAGGGCTTCCAGGTTGGCGAACATGTGGAGATTGGGGACAGTGGCATTCCTGGAGAGGGTGTGGAAGCTCTGGGCCACTTTCCACACATCTTGCCCTAGGCGCCTCTTCCATCTGACTGTTCATCTGAGTCCTTATCATACACTTCAATAAACTGGTAAACGTGGTTCCCTGGGTTCTATGAGCCACTCAAGCAAAGTAATTGAACCCGAGGAGGGGGCTCTGGGACCCTCTGATGTACAGCCCTAACAACCCCTACTTGCCATTGGTATCTGAAGTGGCGGCAAAGAGGACAGTCTTGCAAGATTCAACCCTTGACCTGTGAGATCTCACACTATCAGATAGTGTCAGTATTTTTTAAAAATATATTTATTTATTTGAGAGAGAGAGAGAGAGAGAGAGAGAGAGAACGAGCAGGGGGGAGCAGAGGGAGAGGGAGAGGCAGACTCCCCAGTGAGCAGGGAGCCCTATGCGGGGCTCGATCCCAGGGTCCCGGGATCATGACCTGAGCTTAACTGACTGAGCCACCTGGGCGCCCCAATAGTGTCAGTATTGAGAAGAATCTTCAGTCACGCTGCTGGCAGCTGAGAATTGTTTGTGGGTATGAGGGGAGCCCCTTCCCCACCCCACCCCCACGACGCATTGGAATTGTGTCCAGAACCAAAGTAATAGTTAATGAGAGTTTTTTTAAAAAGCATATGTGGTGCCAAATTGTAAATATTGCTTTGCAATATTTTTTCATTTTACACTGTATCTTTGAGTTCACTCCATGTCAGAGCACATAGATATGTACATATAAAGTGTTTCAGAAGATGTGTGTCAAATAGTGGTTACCTCTAGGGAAGACATTAGGTTTGGGGATAGTTGAAAGGGAACTTGACTTTTAAAAAGTTTTTTTTTTTTATTTAAGTCATCTCTACCCCTAATGTGGGGCTCACACTCACAACCCCGAGATCAAGAGTCCCACGCTGCTCGGACCCAGCCAGCCAGGTGCCCTGGGAACTTTGACTTCATTTTTTTGTTTCTCTTCTTCTTCTTCTTCTTTTTTAAATATTTTATTTATTTATACATGAGAAACACACACAGAGAGAGGTAGAGACACAGGCAGAGGGAGAAGCAGGCTCCATGCAGGGAGCCCCATGTGGGACTCGATCCCGGGTCTCCAGGATCACGCCCTGGGCCAAAGGCAGGTGCTCTACCGCTGAGTCATCCAGGCATCCCTCGTCTTCTTTTTTATAACATTCGATTCATGTATTATCTGTGCAATTAATAATAAATTTATATTTAAAGACTCAAACTCTAAAAGGCTGATTTATTCCATATCCCCACACTGTTGTCCATATGTTTCGCATCTGCTTTCATTGTATTCATTCTTTCACTCCATTATTACTGAGCACCTGCTGAATGAATGGCCTTGTGTTAGACACAAAGGGTATATAAGAAATTGAAAGTATGATTTGGTTTCTGTTGATTAACAGCTTTAAATCTGTGTAGGAGAATTGCAGGGCAATTCCTCCCTCGAAGTGATAAAATTGGTGTATGATGGAGAAAATGATACATTAAAAATAATATTTTGGGGGCACCTGGTTAAGCATCTGCCTTCAGCTCAGGTCATGATCCCGGGGTCCTGGGATCGAGCCCCGCATCAGGCTCCCTGCTCAATGGGGAGTCCGCCTCTCCCTGTCCCTCTGCCCCTCCCCCTGCTTGCGCTTGTTCTCTCTGTGTCAAATAAATAAATAAAATCTTTAAAAAATATTTTAAGGGCAAAATATTTACCAGGCCCAAAGCAGGGAGAGTAAGAAACAGACTGTAACTTAACAGAAGAGTTACAAGCTAAAAAGCGGATGTGTTGGTCAGAAGGGGAGCAGTCCGCACGAGACCCAGGGAAACCGAAACTAGAAAAAGAGTTGGCAAGGCCCACCCAGTGCTGTCACGTCTGAGGGCCTCACCCAGCTTCTTGAAATGTCTGGGTCACCTGTCAGATGTGTGTCTGAATCCCCACGTCCTGCCCCGCACCACGAGTGGAGCAGGTGGAGGCAGGGCCCCCTACCGGGTTGTAGAGCTAGAGAAGCTTAGCTGGAAAAGCAAAGGAGCAAGTCCAGGGTGAAAGCTGTTGGGGAGAGGCTGCAGGTGAAGCCTCAAGAAGACCAAAGGCAAATGTCAAAACAGAGGGTCAGACGCCAGACCTCAAATGGATGCAAAGCTGAGTCATGCAGCTGAGAGTTTACTGTCAGCCCCTAAGACACAGTCAGGTGAGGCTAAGTCATATATATACATACGTGTATCCAGTGCAATGGGATCCAACAATCTTGGATCAATCTTGGGGTGGATTATTCTAGGGGCACTAGGTATGTGAGGTTGTTTTAAAGGCAGTTTATTTGGGGCAGACAGTTGATGCCTGCAGTGGAGGTGAACGTAGCCCGCTACCATTGCTTGCTGTCTTTGGACATTAGAGCCGTCCAGCTAAGCCCTTTGCTCTGGTTCTATGGTCACTTAGCAACCTTCTCATTCAAATGTGGCCCCTCTCATAGATCTGCCCCGGGGGAGCATAATGGGCTGGCTAGCCCACATAAATAGTCCTTCTCTCTTGGCCTCTATTTCTCATTGTAATGTTTTTTCAAAGCAAAATATATCTCATAATGTTCTCTTATTACAGAAGTAATAGATGCTATTTATGGAAAATACAGACAAGCAAGAGGAGAGCATAAATTTCCCCTGTAAACCCCACAACCCAGGACAACCACTGTTAGTACTTTTGTGATTTTGTGTTAGTACTTCTGTGATTAGTTGGGATCACAGAATATGTACATTTATCTACAATAGATATCCATATGATCATATATGGATATTTACCTTTGGTATTCTATCTTTCTTTTTCCTTTTTTTTTGTTTTTTTTTCTATCTTTCTTTTTCCTTTTTTATTTGAAACTTCTTCAATTATGCAAAAGATAGTGAGTCCGTTTTCATAAAGTTTTTAGCACAATATAGAACAATATAGGGTAAAATGTGAAAGACCCCAGAAGCAATTCATAGTAAATAGCTTCACATTTATCCTTGCAGTTGTTTTCCTCTGAATTTAGAGATCTGTATTACATACTATTAAAATAGAAAACCTTGGATCCCTCTATCACACTTACTAGTAATAGCTTATTTTTACTACAGATTCTTTTTTTATGATAAATTTATTTTTTATTGGTGTTCAATTTACCAACATACAGAATAACACCCAGTGCTCATCCTGTCAAGTTTACTACAGATTCTATCATGAACATCTTGTGATGTCAATAAATACAATTTACATGATTTTTTAAATGGCTGCACAGTATTCCATTGTATGAAAGTACCATGATTTATTGAACTAATATCCTACTATTGAACATTTAGGTCATTTTCAACCTTTTCTTGTTACACACAGGGCTTCAGTAAATATCCTCCTGTGTATACACCATTGTGCACGTGAGTGATCATTTTCTTGGAATAAATTTTCAGGAGTAGAATTTTGGAGTCCAACAGTGTGAACCTTTGGAGGTCCAATTGCCCTCTACAAAGGACATGGCAATCTATACACCCAGCAACCAGAGTATGAGGGTACTCATTTTCTTCAATCCTTGCCTACACTGAGTATTTTTAATCTTTTTAAACTTTGCCAATCTATAGGCACAACAGGGTAGATCACTGTTGGCTTTCATTAGCATTTAAAATTGTTCCTGGAGTTTATTTATTTAACAGATATAAATCAGGACCAACTATGTGCTGAACACTGTATTAGGTACTCGAGATATGATGGTGAACAAAAATGGCCACAGATACTGATCTTAATGGAGCTTACAGTTGAATGAAAGACACAGACATTAATCAAAGGATGCCAGAAATAAACACACCTGTGATAAGAGTCATGAAGGAGAGGTACAAAGAGCTTGGCAAACACAAAATAGGGGACTTGGGCCATCAGGGAAGGCTTCCCAGAGGAAGTGACGGTTAGGTTGGTAACTGAAGGGAGAATTGGAGTCATCAAGTGAAGTAAGGAAGTATTCCACTGTGAAAACAATATATGCAAAGATCATGTGGTAGGAGAGAGCATGGTGAAGCACTGAAAAGCAGTCAGTGGACTTGGAGCACAAAGAGTGAAGGACAGGTTCAGAGAGGTAGGCAGGAGCTAGGACATTCGGCTGGTCAAGTGGGCTAAGGATTTTGGTCTTTATCTGAAGTGCAAAGGGAAATCATTGATGAATTTAAAGCAGGAGGTTGACATGATCAGATCTGCAACGTGGAAAGATCACTGTGACTCCAGTGCAGAGTCAAGATTGGCAGGGAACAGGAGTGGATGCAGGTAGGCCATCTGAGAGGGCAGTAGTTGAGATGAATAATAATGGTGGTGGCTTGGAGCAGTGTGGCAGTTTTATATACAAAAAGTAATGCAGGGGATCCCTGGGTGGCTCAGCAGTTTAGCGCCGCCATCGGCCCCGGGGTGCGATCCTGGGGTCCCAAGATCAAGTCCCACGTCGGGCTCCCGGCATGGAGCCTGCTTCTCCCTCTGCCTGTGTCTCTGCTTCTCTCTCTCTCTCGAATAAATAAATAAAATCTTAAAAGAAAAAAAAAGAGTAATGCATAGATATAAACTCTGGTAGCATCAGAACAGATACTATGGAACCAAAAATTAAGCCATTGCTCAATCATCCCCGAGTCCTGGCTTATATCCATCTGGAATCTCTCTCTTGAATCTCTTCCACAAACCCTGTTCCAGTTCAGACCTCATCGTCTCCTGCACAGTCACTTCTGTGGCCCCCAGTCTCACTACCTCCTGTTTCTTTTCTGCACCTGTCACCACAAGATTTTTCTTAGTAATGCCTTTATTGGGATATAATTCACATATCATACGATTTTCCTTTTTAAAAGGTACAATTTAGTGACTTTTAGCACTTCATGGATACGTGCAACCATTGTCACAATATAATTTTAGAACATTTTCTTCACCTCCAAAAGAAACCCCATAGCCATCAGCAGTCGCTCTCCATCCCCTTCCAACCTTTCAAGCTCTAGGCAAATACAAATCTCCTCTCTGTCTCTATAGATTTCCCTACTCTGGATACTTAGTAAAATTAGAATTGTATAACATATGGTCTTTGGGGACTAGCTTCTTTCACTTGGCATCGAGTTTGCAAGGTTAATCCTGTTGCAACATGCATCAGAACTTCATTCCTTTTCAAGGAAGAATAGTGTTCCATCGTATAGACATACCACATGTTATTTCTCCATCCGTCCATTGATGGACATTTGGATTGTTTACACTTTTTGTCATTATGATGAAGCCTACTTTGTGCTTTCGCATACAAGTTTTTGGGTAGACAAATGTTTTCATTTCTTTTGGGTCATTCTTCTGGATCATATAATAACTATGCTTAACATTTTAGAAACTGCCAGCCTGTTTTCCAAAGCAGCTGCACCCTTATACTGTACAACCAGGTGTGAAGGAGGGTTCCAATTTCTTGCCAACACTTGCTTTGTATGTCTTTTTTATTGTAGCTGTCCTAGTACATGTGAAGTAGGGGTTTCTCATGGTTTCGATTTACATTTCCCTGAAGGCTAGTGATGTTGAGCATCTTTTCACAAACTTATTGGCCATCTGTCTATCTTCTTTGGAGAAATGTATATTCAGATCACCTACCTATTTTTTTTGCCTTTTATTTTTTTATTGAGGCATAATTGATATATGACATTACTATATGCCAGGATTGTTCTAAGAATTTTGCAAAATTTAAATATATTTAGGGGCGCCGGGGTGGCTCAGTCGGATAAGCACCCAACTGTTGATTTCGACTCGGGTCATGATCTCAGGGTCATGAGATGAAACCCTGTGTTGGGCTCCATGCTCAGTGGGAGTCTTCTTGAGATTCTCTCCCTCTCCCTCTTCCTCTCCCTCTACCCCTTCTTCCGCTTCCATGCTCTAAATAAATAAATAAATAAATAAATAAAATCTTCATAAGAGTCCCATAAAATAGGTATTGTTACTATTGTTATCTGAATTCTATAGGGAAAGAAGAGGTTAAGCATTTTGCTTAGAATCACATGGCTAGTAAGACACATGCTGCAATCTAAACCTACATTTAAACAATTCATTCAAGCCAAGAGAAATTTGGTGGGCCCAGCTGTCATTGTCTTGTGCCTCATGCCATGAATTTTGCAAGTCCAGTTCACCACACGATGTGCTGGAGACAGCAATAAAGATTAATTTTATCTGTGCTCATGCCTTTAATCAGGAGCAGTTTATGAGTCATTTAGAAGAGATTGATCTCAAGTATGGAGATTTACTGAGCTGCCATCTCCAATCAAGGGCTTTTGGAATAAGAGTTCCCAAATCCAATTTGTTAGCCCTCTAGTGATGCGCAAGATTATATTTTCGCATAGATGTGACAAGACATCTAAACACATTGGACTTGAAACTGCAGGGGACAAACAAGAGCTCCGTTGATTTGTTCAAGGAAATGTAGACTCCAGCTGGACATGCGGATTGGGCAGATGGTGACAGGAAGCCGCTCATTTTCCATTATCAAGCTATCTTGAGTTCAATGCATTCATGGATTTTGAAGTATGCTGCACTCCATTTGGTGGAAAATAAGTCAGTTTGTGTGAGGATCTTCTTCCCTGGAGGCAGGGGGATGGGTGCAGAGGAGAGTTTGACTGCAGGATCCTGAGAACCCAGGACTGGAGGAGCGAGTCTCTTAACTTAGGCTGGACACACAGAGCCAGCAATCTGTGTGCCAAAAAGGCCAGAGCAATGACAGCAGGGATCAGAGCCAACTTCCAGGCCTTGGCCATGCTTGGCAGGCACTGAGCACGCTTGATTGTCCTGCGTTTTGTGCAACAGCCTTGACAGGATGCAGAGGTCCCAGCTGAATTGATGGCACAGGGGTGGGATGGCCAGAAGAGGTTGCTAGCTTTTGTTTTCTCTAGTATTAACAGTTTTAGTGAGCGATAATTCACATACCACACAACTCATCTGCCTTATATGTTTTGGTGAATACAGGCAGTCTTTAATTTTCATAAACTAACAAAATATAATTTAAAAGACATTTTTATGATTGCCTCGAGAATACAGATATTAGGTTGTCATTTATTTATGTATACCCTGCCTATTGCTAAATTATTAGACCCACTAGTGTGTGTCAACATTCAGCTCAGTCAACTGGAATCCGCCAAGAATTTTGCAGGTAAACATTATCCCACCTTCTCCAGTTGGATAGCCAATCTCTAGACAAGGTTAGGGTCTTCCTGATGCAGCTGAAATTGTGTTCTCTTTCTCTCTCTCTCCTTTTAAGATTTTATTTCTATATTTGAGAGAGAGAGAGAGAGAGAGAGAGAGAGAGAATGAATCTCTGGACCCTGGGATCATGACCTGAGCTGAAGGCAGATCCTTCACTGACTGACGGAGCCACCCAGGTGCCCTGTGTTCTCTTTCTTAAAACTGCTACAACTGAAGCCCAGCATGGTCTGTCTCTGGAGTCAGCATGAGACACGCCCAGATTGAATAGCTTCCACTTTTCCAGTTTGTTTTGGTAAATATCAGTGTTCTATTCCTGTCAAACCAATGGAAATTGACCAATGGCCAATAATAGGCCT
This sequence comes from Canis lupus baileyi, assembly GCF_048164855.1. Classification (NCBI taxonomy): domain Eukaryota; kingdom Metazoa; phylum Chordata; class Mammalia; order Carnivora; family Canidae; genus Canis; species Canis lupus. The sequence continues at coordinate 32,321,187 of NC_132876.1, forward strand.
ATAAATGTGCACTTTTGAATGAATACAGTTGACTTAACTTTTTCTAGATGCTTTTAAAAAAAGATTTTATTTATCTCTTCATGAGAGACACAGAGAGGCAGAGATACAGGCAGAGGGAGAAGCAGGCTCCATGCAGGGAGCCCGATGCGGAACTCGATCCCGGGAGCGTGGTATCACACCCTGAGCCACCCAGGCGTCCCTCCAGATGCTTTTGTATTACTGTCCCTGCAGTCCCTAGTATTGAATGGCCAATTAGCCATATTTCACTATTACAATAAATTTGTGTGGCTTGTAAATATCTGCATCTTTTATTATGTGACCTATGATAGAAAAAATGTGGATGCCCCTCCTTAAACAAACTTTACTGAAATTTCAGTGCTCTTGTCTGGATTTGTGATCAGAACTACATGGGAAGTCATTTAAACCTGTAATATCTGATAAGGGGCTTAGACAGCTAGTATTTTATCTCTTGTTTATCGAGGGCTAATCCATTTATTTTGGAAACCAATAGAGGAGGTGGTTGGTAGATATTCTTTTATGGAAGCTGAGAAGCTGAATCTCTGCTCTCACCTAGATGGAAGGTCAGAAGACCCCTGGAAGTGCGCCACGAAGCTACGTATAATGGAGCCCAGATCTTCCTCAGTAAGCAACTTTGGCTATTTGTCAGCATGTCAAAAAGTGCTTCACCAAGTCCCTGAGGTTCACAATATGAAGCATGTAATTAATCAATAACCTCAATACTATTCTAGCTCTGGAGATAACACGTAGACCCCTTTGAGGAGTGGGAGTGGGGGCACACCATATGAAAGGCATGATTATTTCAGCCTTACTTACTTTAGAGGTCTCTTCAAAGTTCCTATATCCTATGTCTCTGCAGGGAGAACCAAAGGTTCTAGAACCTATGGCCCCACCTCCTAGATACACATTCATGCTCACCTTCAGGGTTTTTTAAATAAATATTTTTATTTATTTATTCATGAGGGACACACAGAGAGAGGCAGAGACATAGGCAGAGGGAGTAGCAGGCTCTCTGTGGGGAGCCCCATGTGGGACTTGATCCCAGGACTCCAGGATCACGACCTGAGCCAAAGGCAGATGCGCAACCACTGAGCCACCCAGGCATCCTGCTCACCTTCAGTTTTTGATTCCAGCTCAAGGTGATGGACTCATATTATCGGAGTCCACTCCTGAGCCTTTGTTGACTGCTTGGCATTTCTCAACCCATTTCTGGTTACTAGTGTTTGATTCTTAGACCTCATCCTGAGAAGATGATAACTTCTTTTGTCTCCTTCACTCAACCAACTTCTACTGCCATTGAGACCTCAACTTAATTATCACTACCTCTGAATGAATTATCTGAGTCTGAATTATATACTTCCCACTAGGTATTCCAGAACATTGCATTGTTCTCTTTATCATTTTGTATTAAAATAGCCTGTATGTCTTTTTCTTTTCTTTTCTTTTCTTTTTTTCTTTTCTTTTCTTTTCTTTTCTTTTCTTCTCTTCTCTTCTCTTCTCTTTTCTTTTCTTTTCTTTTGTATGTCTTTTTCTTTCTCCACACCCACCTAGAATGTAAGTTCCATAATAGCACTTGTTCCTTGCTGCATCCCTGGTGTTATACACAGTGCCAGCAGGACCCCATAAACCTGTACCAAATAAACAGATAAGTGAATTCATTCTACTGGCTTACTCACTCCTTGAAACCCTGGCTGTGTCCTTGATTTGAACCCTTAGCTGGAGATTGACACTATGAAATGACTGATTTCTTTTTTTACTTTAAAGATTTTATTTTTATTTATTTGTCAGAGATGGATTTTTCAGAGAAAGAGAGAGAGCACAAGCAGGGGGAGCAGCAGGCAGAGGGAGAAGCCCGATGCTGAACTCTATCCCAGGACCCTGGGATCATGACCTGAGCCCAAGGCAGATGCTTAACCGACTGAGCCACCCAGGTGTCCTGAAGAGTCTGATTTTAAGTAACATGACTTCCCCATGAGTTGGCTCTGCTGAATTACCTGCAAGTCAATATGCCCCAGGTGACTGAACCTATTTTATAAAGTTATTTAATATTGACTAATTGAGTACAGAAAATATGTGCTGAAGTCAATGGTTACAATTTCATCTTTATTTTTTATTAAAGATTTTATTTATTTATTCATGAGAGAGAGAGAGAGAGGCAGAGACACAGGCGGAGGGAGAAGCAGGCTCCACGCAGAGAGCCTGATGTGGGACTCGATCCAGGGTCTCCAGGATCATGCCTTGGGCTGCAGGCAGCGCTAAACCGCTGCGCCACCAGGGCTGCCCTTCATCTTTTTTTAAAAAACGATATTTATTTATTCATGAAAGACACAGAGAGAGGCAGAGACATAGGCAGAGGGAGAAGCAGGCTCCACGCAGGGAGCCCAATGCGGGACTCGATCCCAGGTCCCTGGGATCATGCCCTGAGCCAAAGGCAGATGCTCAACCGCTGAGCCACTCAGATGTCCCTCATTTTTTTTAAAGATTCTATGTATTTGACACAGAGAGAGAGCACAAGCAGGCAGAGAGAGAGGGAGAAGCTGGCCTCCTGCTGAGTAGTGAGCCCTGGCGAGGGGCTCGATTCCAAGACCCCAGGATCATGACCTGAGCTGAAGGCAGATGCCTAACCAACTGAGCCACCCAGTCGCCCCTACAATTTCATCTCAATCACTTCTAACAGGGGCAAAGTACCATGCCTATCTTTTGAAATACCTCTTGACAGGAGATGATAGAATCATGTCACCAGCCTACTAAAAGTCCCCATGTCTATTTGCCGTGGTAGAGAAGAATATCGGGCCGGGTGATTGAAATGTGATTCAGATTATTGGAGTACAATTTTAAAAAGAAGAAGGCAGGCTCTTGGCAAGTGCTTTCTGACCTACTAAAATATTTGAAATAATTAGCAGAAAAGATGAGGTCAGAGGAGTTACCCAGCCACCAAGAGAACTCACAGGATGGTAGTACTTTGGTGAATTTACTAAGACCCACAGTCTGTTCTTCACCTTTGCAACTTAAAATGCTTCAGTGTCTGGATAAACAAAATGTGCTATATATATGCAATGGAATATTATTCAGTCTGAACAAGAAAGGAAACTCTGACACATGCTACAACATGGACGAATCTTAAAGACGTTATGCTTACCTAGAGTTGTCACATTCTTAGAGATAGAAAGAACAATGGTAGTTACCAAAGGCTGGGGGCAAAAGTGATGGGGAGTTATTATTTAAGAGGTATAGAGTTGCCATTTTGGAAATGAGAAAAGTTCTGGAGATGGATGGTGGTGATGGTTGCATAACAATGAATGACTTAAAATGCTAGTAAACTGTACACTTAAAAATTGGTTAGAATGGTAAATTTTATGTATATATTTCTATGACTAAAAAATAATAATAAAAACTTTGAAAACAAACAAAAAATAAAACACTTCAACCCAGGAAAACTAACTCATGATAGCCAAACTCACATTAATTAAAGCAGAATGCCAATTTACCAACCTACAAAGAACTCTAGGACACCAAGAGAAAAATAATAAAGAGGAATATTGATAGACTTTGACTATATAAATATTTTAAATCTCTTTACACAAAACTCCATCGTAAAATGAATGACAAAGGATTAATATCTATGCTATATAAAGAGCTCATACGAATTAACAGGAAAATATGTGTTTCGATATAAAAATGGCAAAGGACATGAACAGAAAATTCATAAAAGAAAAAATACAGTTGGGTGACAACTGAACATTTCAGTCCTCTTTGTCGTGTTAGTGGAATGCTGGAGTCTAATTGAGGACTGGGGTACCTCATACTGATAGCTTGAAATCAGTCATGGTGAGAGTATTTCCACCATGGAAATCAGCAAGTGCTACATATCAGAGTTTGGTTTTCTTCCTTGGAGAACAGGTTGTTAAACATTTACCAGCAAACTACTGTGCATATTCAGTCATTCTCTCTCACCTGCTTCCTTTCCAACTATGTTTAAACACTCTCAAGTCTTCTCTGCCATCTTTAAAGCAACCCTAATCCGTACTTCATCCTTCTCCAGCTGCCATACCATCTCTGTTTTCCTTCACAAACTTCTTCAAAGAATTGACTAGACTTGCTGAATCCATTTACTCATTTCCTAATTATTCTTCAATACACTTAAGCCATTTTTTTTACCACCATCACTCCCCTGAAACAGCTCTTGCCCCGCTCAATGACCTTTGTGAACCCTAAATTCTATGGAGAGTTTTCCCTTACCTTTCTAACCTCTTGGAGGTATTCAATTCTGTTAACCATTACTTTCTTGAAATCTTCTTGTCCTTGGGCTTCAGTGTGATACATAATCCTGGTTTTCCTTCAACCTTTTAAAGTTCCTCCTTTTCAGTTCCCTTCTCAGATTCTTCTTTCCATTCCCCACGTATAAATGTTGGTGTTTTCGAGATTAGTCTTGAGTCCTCTTCTCTTCTCTATTCTCTCTTTAGGTAAGGTCATCCATTCGTGTGACTTTATTTTATTTTTTAAAGATTTATTTATTTATTTATTTATTTAAGAGAGAGAGAGAATGAGTAGGGGAGGGGCAGAGGGAGAGAAAGAGGGGAAGCAGACTCCCTGCCAAGCAGGAAGCCCAAAGTGAGGCTGGATCTCAGGATTCTGAGATCATGACCTGAGCCAAAACCAAGAGTTGGATGCTCAGCAATAAATAGCTCCTTAATTGTTATTATTACAGTTTTATTTTTGTGTTTATGTGTATGGTTATTTGATTATTATCTGTTTTCTCCACTAGACCATAAACTCCAAGGATTAAGTCTGCTTTTTGCTCATCATTGACCTCCAGCATCTAGTCTAAGACTTGGCACACAATAGGTACATAATTAATATTTGTGGAATTAATAAACCACTTAGTGATTTTTGTGTATAGGAAATTCATAAAACTAGGCGAGCTAGTATTTCTCCTTTAATTTATTTATTTGAGATTTTAAGGATTTTATATATTTATTTGAGAGAGTGAGAGAGAGCAAGAGAGAGCATGAGCAGGGGAGAGATGCAGAGGCAGAGGGAGAAGCAGACTCCCTGCTGAGCAGGGAGCTCAAGGTGGAGCTCGATCCCAGGACCCTGAGATCATGACCTGAGCAGAAGGTAGATGCTTAACTGACTGAGCTACCCAGACACCTCCATTTCTTCTTTCATTAAGGCTTCCAGGAAGCTAAGAATCATATTTAAAGCTTAATCACAAAAAAATAAAAATAAAAAAAATAAAGCTTAATCACAGTAATCATATCAGCCCACTAAAAATAACATATTTGAATTATCTCTTTTAATCTTGATGTTCTATTCCTAGTTTATTGATCCATAAAATCTGTTTTGGAAAAAAATGCTATGTGTTGTGTTCATGTGTGTGCACACGTACACACATGCATGTGAACATATATGTGGATACAAAGATAAATCAGTACCTAAGTGCAAAGTGTTCAGAGATTGAGACAAATGAAGACCTCATCGTTTTTTGTTTTTTGTTTTTTTTTTAAGATTTATTTATTTATTTGAGAGAGAGCCCCATGCAGGGCTTGATCCCAGGACTGCAAGATCATGACCTCAGCTGAAATCAAGAATTGGACGCTTAACTGACTGAGCCACCCAGATGCCCCCTCTTTTTTAAGACAATCATGATGGTGATGGTGAAGCCAGTGTTTTACCAACATGTCGTTACCATCTTTTTTCCAGCTCTGTCTTTTTTTTTTTTTTTTCAAACTCTATCCCCAACATGGAGCTCCAAGGTCATGCTCTACCAACTGAGCCAACCAGGCACCCCAAACTTATTGTTTAAAATTTTTTTGTCTCATATTTCAAAACTTTCACAGTGCTTGTGGTTCACCTGTAGACTGTAAGGGCACAGGGTAGAGCCCTTGTTTCTCTAGATTCTGTAGCATGACTAGGGTCTGTTGATTAATATCATTCAAATCACAGAACTTCTTGTCTTTTTTTCCTTTTTAAATTTATTTATTTGAGAGAGAGAGCAAGCGAGTGAGCATAAGCTGGGAGGAGGAGCAGAGGGAGAGAGAGAAGCAGACTCCTCACTCAGTGGGGACCCCAACATGGGGCTGGATCTCAAGGCCCTGAGACCATGACCCAAGCCAAAGGCAGACACCCAACCAACTGAGCCACCCAGGCACCCCAAACTTATTGTTTAAAATTTTTTTAAAAGATTTTTGTTTTAGGAGTGCCTGAATGGCTCAGTGGTTGAGCTTCTGCCTTCGCTCAGGGCGTGATCCCAGGGTCCTGGGAATGAATCCCACATCGGGCTCCGCACAGGGAGCCTGCTTCTCCCTCTGCCTATGTCTCTGCCTCTTTCTCTGTGTCTCTCATGAATAAATAAATAAAATCTTTTTTATTTTTATTTTTTTTATTTATTTATGATAGTCACACAGAGAGAGAGAGAGAGAGGCAGAGACACAGGCAGAGGGAGAAGCAGGCTCCATGCCGGGAGCCTGACGCGGGACTCGATCCCCGGACTCCAGGATCGTGCCCTGGGCCAAAGGCAGGCGCCAAACCGCTGAGCCACCCAGGGATCCCATAAAATCTTTTTTAAAAAAAGATTTTGTTTTAAAGTAATCTCTATACTCAATGTGGGACTCGAACTCACAACCCCGAGACCAAGAGTCTCCCACACTCCACCAACTGAGCCAGCCAGGGGCCCCTTGTCTTTTTAAACCATTTTTTACTTTGTGAAATGTAACACACTCTAGAAGAGTTCCTAAGGCATATTCAGCAAAAATCAATATTTATAAAGCAAACAGTCATGTGACCACCACCAGGTTAAGAAATAAAGTATTGGTATTTATTGTCTATGGTGCGTGTTGGACACTGCTTTATGGCACATCTGGTACTTACTACTTGACTTTAAGTGCATAAATAGCTAATCTCCTCAGTTAAGACAGTTCCCAAGAACAGAAATCATACCTTATATTTCTTTAGACCTCCCACAGTGCTGAGTACAGTGAGTGCCCTAGATATAGTAGGTGTGCAATGCATTTTACAGGATTATGCATCTTAGCTTAACTCTGTGACTCTAGGAAGATCACTGAGGAGTAACTGTTTGAGGACATACAAAACCATATAATTTGTCCAAATCTGTGTGTACAGATTGGGATATAAGGTAACTAATATATTATGATGTGGGCCGTCAGCCCAGCCTTCTCTTGAGTTCTGGCTCTTGTCCAATGTATGAAGCCAGCCTGGAACTATTGGAGTAGCCTCCTAACTGGCCTTCAGGTCCTTATCTTTTTTTTTAAGATTTATTTATTTATTTATTCATGAGGGACACAGAGAGAGAGGCAGAGACACAGGCAGAGGGAGAAGCAGGCTCTTTGCAGGGAGCCTGACATGGGACCTGATCCCAGGACCCCAGGACCACGACCTGAGCTGAAGGCAGATGCTCAACCGCTGAGCCACCCAGGCATCCCCCGGTCTCTCCTCTTGCCCTCATTCAGTCTGTTCTTCATGTAGTGGCTCAAGTGACCTGTGTGGACACAGATCTCACTGTGTCATGCCACTGCTCAATAACCATTCATGCAGTGGTTCTCCAGCTGTGATGTACCTCAGGGCCACCTGAGGAGCTTGTTACAAACTAGTACTTTTCCCACGCAGAGTCTGATTCAGCAGGTCCAAGATTGGCCCCTTTTAATGCTGACTCTGTTTCCTCCCTGCCACTCCACTCTCATGTCACTGTCACCATCATTTCTTGCTGCAACAGTGTTCTGATTCCCAAGTTCGAACTGCATTAATCACTCCCTGCTCCAATGTTTTCCCCAAGCTGGAGCCAGACTGACCTTCCAGAATTGCAAGTATGTTCATATCACTCCCTTGGTCAAAACCATTCGGTGACTCCTCACCATCTAAGGGACAGTTTCTCTAGCTGGCTCAGGTGGCACAGCATTTAGATGTCGTGGTATTCTTTCCAGAATGCCATGAAATAATTGATATATTAAATCGCACCATATGAAATAAAAAAAAAACACTTTTCAAAAGAATACTTCTGCTAGCAGAAAATACATCCACATTATGTGTGTGCAATAGGAAATCACAGCCACAAGCACAGATGTCCATGAAAAAATAAACTGTTGAATTAAGCATGATCAATACTGGGATCGTCTGTTTAATATTCATTTGCTTCTTGTTCATTCATTTTGTTGCTTGCTAGCAGATAAGCAGGAGCATCTGTCAAAGATTTAGGAAAAAAATATGCTTAAAAAAAGTTAAAATAGAGAAATTTCTACCCATTATCTGATTTTTTTTCACTCTGAGCATCCATCCCATTTGTGGTGGGCATGTTTCCAGACTGAGCAGGCATTGTCTCTGGAGAGCCCAACTTGGGAACCCCTACTACAGAGCATGAAGTCTAAACTCTTTGGCATGACCGATATGATGCTTCCAGATCTGACCCCATCTTATCTTCTAGCCTCATTTATAGCCACCGCCCCCACTTGCCCTGGCCAAGACTTGGAATTCCTTAAATGTTTTTTTTTCCCCGTAATTTTACAAATACCATTCTTTTACTGCCTCCCCTCCCACCCTGCCCCCTCGATGACCAGATAAACTACCGCTCATTCTTCAAGACTCCACCCAGTCACTCTTCTTTCATGTGCCTTTCTTCACCTCTCTGGGTCTCTCTCTCCCCAAGCTCTTGCTTCTGCTTGGTAACATCACTTATCACGCCACTGCTTGTTCGTGGAGCTGTTGGCAACTGGCCTGGGAACTCCCTCAGGTGGCGGTAGGGATTCTTGTCACTCATTTTTTTCTTGAGTTCCCTGGCACTTGGCACAGTGGCTGATGTGCAGCAGTGACTTGGTGCATATTTGTGGGATGAATGAGTTAAATTGCAAAGGAAGTGAAGTTTATTTTTAGAACCTTCCAGTTCCCTACGGGGGTGCCATCTGCACCTTTTTTGGCACCCCTTCCCCAATCCAATGCACTCTGTAACCTTATGCTGTCCATGTAGAAATCCACCAGGATCTGCCATCATTGCTAGAGTCCAGGCTTCAAGCCTTTCTCTGGCCTTACCAGTCCTATGTCCCATCCCTCCATGGGCTAGATTTCAGATGAGCCAGTGGTTCTCGCACTTTGGCATTAAGTTCAAACACAGGTTTCTGGGTCCCAGGCTTCCAGGGTCTGATTCAGCAGGTGTTGGGTAGGGGCTAGGAATTTGCATTTCTACTAACTTCCCAGGTGATGCTGCTAGACAAAGACCACATTGTCAGAACCATTGGGATAAATTAATGTAAAACCAGGGGCAGCAGGTAATAATGCACAAAGGAACCCTAACTTCATCTTGACTCAGCCCCGTAACTGAGCTTCTGATTCCGTTGGCACTATCTGGATTTCTTTAATTCCAGAACATTTTCCCTCTGCTTTGTCTTCTCCTCCTCCTCCAACCTTCTGATTTTTTTCAGCTGGGTCTCTAGTTTCTTTGCTTTACCCTACTACTATCCTTCTCCTTCTCCTTTCCTAAAGCCACCATTTCAGGACAAAGGCTTTCCTGAGCCCTTAGCTCCATTTCATTGCCCTCTTTCCCCTCCCCGTTCCCCCATTCAGTCTTAGCAATCCCCCTAGCCCAGCAGTGAGTGAGCTTTCCAAAGCTTGGCTCCAATTAGGGTCCACTCTCACCAAGCAGGGGTAGCTCTTCCCCCCCCCACCAGTCTGGCTCCACAAACAACATTAGCATGCTAATGACAGTCACCTGCTGGCCCTGGGAAATCCGTTGCGTGCTTCAGCTTTCTCAAGGACAGTGGAAACACTGAAAACAGCACGTTTGAATGCTTCCGTTTATTCATTCACTCAACAAACACTGACTGAGCACCTGCCAGACACTGCCCTGGGCCCAACGGATCCTGCCAGGCCCCATGGAACATGAGCATGTATGCATGGCATGCCTGAGAGTTTATGATGCCTCTTCAGGAAGGGGATCTTTTGTTCCACTCATCAATGGGGACAGACATTCAAGGAAGGAACTGACCACTCATGGGCCCCTCTTGCCTCGGTTTCCCTGCCTGCCCTGTGCCTGGACAGGTGACCCAGGACCAAAGATTGGGAGACACCAACCCAGGGAGTTTCCAAACCTCTTTGTTGAAATAAGCATTGTAATCCACACCTCTCAGCTATTGGCCCATTATATTGAGTGAGGCAAGGTATGTAAAGCCCAGAACACAGTGAGCTAAAACCTCTCTGCACATCTACACCCCCATGCTGACAGACACACAGCGACACACAAACAATGACACAAACACCGACACACACACATATTGACACACACACACCAACACACAAAACTGGCATACACACCCTTTATACACATACCAACACACACTGAAAACACACTGACACACACATCAACACAGACACAGATGCACACTGAAACATACACACTGGCAGACACACACCAGTGTGTGAGTAAACACATGCCAACACACACATCGACAGATACTGAAACACGCAGACACATAGCTGACACACACACTGATACATGCAAATACACACCTACTCACACATCAATATCCAGCGACCTACAGCCCACGGAGACCAGGATGCCCAGGCCCCAGCAAGTGCTTGCAGCCGCAGGCAGCAGGTCTCAGAGGGACCAAAGGGTTGCCAGAGACTTGAGTTACAAACTTGGTTCCAGTCTGGCAGTCCAGATTTTTGGAGGAGGGGGCCTCTGAGGTTCTGAGGGTCCCCAGGGACAGGCGGGTAGAGTGGGTCACATGGCCAGGGAACTAAGGATTTCCAGCCAAGGTACCTCCTCTGAAGGGCTGAAAAATGTACGGAGCTTTGGTGAGCGCTAAGGCCAGGGGTGGGGGTGGTGTTGGAGGAATGGGAGGGGCAGTGGCGGACAGTGCACCCCGAGAGCAGGTAGGATTCCCAGGAAGCCCAGCTGCACCAGGCCCTCCTCCCCGCTGGGCTCGGCTCACGGAAGCTCTGGGTATCAGCTCTAACCTCTGGCTTCCAGATACGCCCCTCTGGTCCTGCCACCAACAAAGTCCCATGTCCAGATCATTTAGTGACCTCGGGCCCTTCTCCGTCGCCCACCGCACAGCAGCCTTTGCCGGAGAAGACCGGTCTCCCTCCCAGACACCCAGCCAGAACGGCCAGTCACCTCTGACTTCCCGCCCCCATCCGGCCAGGGCCCAGCCTTACCGCGCGGTTCCTCTTACACAGCGCTGGTCCCGCGTGTCGCTGCCACCCCAATCCAGGGCCCGGCGCCGCCCCCTGGCCCTGCCCCAGCACCCTGGCGGGCCTCAGAGACTACAGTCGCCCCTCTTCCTTGCCGTCACCATCTGCCCCGAGGGCCCGCGCTGTCTGCTGAACTCCCCTGTCCTGGTCCCTGATCGTTCTCCTTGGTCTCTAGCGCAATGACGGCACCTTCAATACTTGGCTCCTCGCGACTGTCCCAACTACTACCCCCTCATTGTGTCTCTTTCTTCGGTACCTGCGCGCCTCCTCCCATCCAAATCCCCAGTCCTCCTGCTCAGGAAACGCTTAATTGGGCGCTTCCTGGGTGCCAGACCCCGGACTAGGCACTGGGGATGCATTTTCCGGAGTCCTTCTCCAGGTGCACATCGCACATAGGCAGCTCTCTGAGACAGTGTGAAGCACTATCCCGGCAGGTGGAACCTAGTGCCAGGGAAGCACTTCCTGTGGCCACCCCATTTCCCTGCCTTCCCTCTTTCTCCCCAGGCCTGGGCTTCTGCGACGGGGTGCCTTCTCTCTCTGGTTCCTGTTCTTCTCCTTTCCTCCCTCCTGCCTCCCCCTCCGCCGCTCGCGCCTTTGGGCTGCAGCCGGGCCACCTCGCTGTCCGGGCTTCTGCCCGCGGGCCAGCCTCCCGCAGCGGTCCCGGGTTCCACTGGGGGTTCTGGCGCCTCTCCGAGACCAGGGCACAGCCCTACCGAGGAGTGGAGCGCAGCGTCTGCACGCTAGGGCCTGGGGCAAGGCGGTCGACCAGGGTTCGCTAGTCCCAGGGAGCTGGCACGGGGCCGCTCCCGGGACTGGGGGACTGGGGTAGGGGGCTCAGGGCCGGAGAGGATCCGCGGCGGCCGCTGGCCAGGAGGAAAGGGGAACCAGGCTGGCACAGCCTCTGCCTTCGGAGGCTCTTACTGCGCACCGCCGGCCGCCTTCTCCCCGGCTGAGCGAAGGTGAAGGGGAAATCCGGGCGGGACAGAGCCACCGGAGGCCGCTCCCCGTCACTCCCACGTCCCGCCCGACAGAGCTGGGGGGGCTTCACCCTCAAACTCCTCCTCTGAGACGCCCCGGCGACCTAGGCACTAGAAGGGGGTCGTGGTCAGGGCCCCGCTCACACGCTGCGCTTTTGGGGCTTGGTAGGAAGAGGAGGCGTGGGGACCGTCCGTATTAAGTACCCAACAGTGGTGAGCTCGGCTTCACGAAATTACCGCCCACAGCATCCGAGGCTTGGAAACCCCGGGGCAGAAGGGGACCTCGAGGCCGCGGGCCTCGGACTCCGCACGTCACCGCTCAGTGGCGGGGCCGCAGTGCGGCTCCCCCCAGCTGCCCCCTGGTAAGCTCCACTGTGGAGCGGCAGGTGCCGCAGCCGCCCCCCCACTCCCGCTGCAGCAGCACTCCCGGGCTAGGGGGGGTGGGAGGAGGTGTGGTGGAGCCTCAGGTCTCCGGCCGCTGGCGCTCCCATCGGAGCACCCTGAGATCTCGCTGGAGAGGAAGAGGGGGTACAGGGGGCGGGGAAGAGGGGGAGGAGGATTGCGGAGCTCAGCAGCGGAGCTGTGCGCGGGAGGGGGAGGGGCAGGGGCTCCCTTCCAGCCTCAGGGGTCTGGGGACTCTGGGATGTAAGGCGAGAGCAGGGGGGTGTGACAATTCAGCAGAGGTCGGGACGTACCACGGAGCCCAGTGGCGGGGGGGGGGGACAGAGGACGTGGTCACCGAGGGGAGCCCCAGCCCCCCTTCGCACAGGCCTACAGCTGAGGTTGCAGGGAGAACTGGAACTGAGCTCGCCGTAGGGGGAAGCGGCGCGTGAAATCCGCCCCCCACCCCGAACCCCACTTCCGAGGGAGTGGGTTGATAGAGGGGAGGTTGGGGTTGGAGCAGCGGCGCGGGGGCCCCTCCCTCGCACCTCCCCCCACCGGACTTGGTCGCGCCCGAAGTGTAACACTTTCTCTTTGTCGGAGGAGCTTCGCTGTTTCTTGTGCTGTACCTCCGGTGGCGGCGGCACCCGTGGCAGCCCTGGCGGACGCAGGAGCGATGGCAGCGACCGACATAGCTCGCCAGGTGGTGAGTGCGGGGCTGGGGGGCCGGCGCGGCGCGGGGGGCCGGGGGCCCGGGAAGGGCGGAGGAGACCTGGCCGCCGCCGCGGCCCCGGCGAGGAGGGCAGTGGGCAGCATCCCGGAGCCACGGCGCGGCGGGACTTCTCCCCCGGGGTCAGCGGCTCACTCCCCCGTCCTGTCCCCGCGATCGGTGGTGGCGGGCGGCCGGGGGACCCGGGCGAGGCTGCGGGCGGGCAGCTGAACTTCCATTGCCCAAGAGCTGCAGTGAGCGCCGCCGCCTCCCTCGCTGCAGCTGCCGCCGCGCCGCTGGGGCGTTGCCGAATGAATGGCCGCAGGAGCCGCCGAGCCCTCGGGGTCCCTGGCCCCCCGGTCTTGCTTTCTCCGGCCGTGGGGCCGCGCCCCTGCGCCCAGCCGCCCCCCACCCGGGCCTCCTGCGGAAGAGGGGCGCCGGGCTGGGGTGAGCCTGGGGCCGGAGGCGGCGAGTGGCGAGGGGGGCGGGGAGGTGACTGGCTGGGGTAGGGTTTCTCCATATGCATTACATATGTGACTGCGTCTGTGTGTGTGTATCACCGTGTTCGTATGAGTGCACGCGCGCGCACTCGTGCCTCCGGGGCGGGTGGCGGCGCCGGGCTTGTCCGTGACCCTGCAGGAGTCCGTCTGTTTCCCCGTGTGCGCTCCGTGTGCGCTCACCTCCGTGACGTGTGTCCGTGTGTCCCGACTGCTCTCTGCTGGGCTGGGTGCCTCTGGGTCCCGAGTGTGCGCGCGTGTGGCGGAGTGTGTGTGTGTGTGTGTGTGTGCGCGCGCGCGTGCAGCTCGTTGGCCTGTAGGTGGCTGGCTGCGTAGTTTGGCATGTTTCTGGAAGCCTTGACCCGGGTTTTGCGGGCCTCTGGGGGTCTGTCTCGGGTGCGTGTCCAGTGTAACAGGGCTTGTTCGCCAAAGCCGGGGCGCTGGCTTCTTTCTGTGGGGACTCAGGAACATATAAGTGTGAGGCTTGCTGAAGCGGTGCCGTCTCTCTTTTTGTTGGCAGCAGACTCTGGAAAAAAAAAAAATCTTTTAAAGAACTGAAGTTTTCCAGCCTAGAATGTTCAGAGAAATCATACTGAAGTGACTTGAGGCTCCTTATTTATTTATTTATTTATTTATTTATTTATTTAACCAGAAGTTTGGTTGTAAAGGGAGGGGATAATTCCGTCTAGGGGGACAATCTATCTTTCTCTTCATCCATGGGTATCTGGGATCTTCAGAAGCCCACAATTATCCACACTCTCTGATGAAGGAGAGTGAAGTAGGGGTAGGTGAGCCCCATAGCACCAAATCCTACTGGATGAAAATCTCCGAACCACACGCACACACAAGTTTTTAATCCATTGGTTTACTTTTTTAGGGAAACAGTCCATGCACTGAGATTCCAGTGCCAAAAAAAAAAAAAAAAAGAAAAAAGAAAAAAAAAAGAAAGAAAAGAAAAGAAAAAAAAGAAAAAAGAAAAAAGGAAAAAAAAAGCCTCTAGGTATTTGAAGTAATTTAAATTGATTTATTTTCAAAATCTGAATCCAGAATCTGGTCGCATTTTCACTACAGGATATATATAAATTTATTCCACCCTCTTGTCCCTGTTTGGAGGGCAGGGTGACTTTTCTTGAATCTCCCCAACCCCTACAGACCCCAGCACCAAGCTCTTCATGCAGTCATGATGTGGAAGGACCAGGACTAGTATAGGGGGCAGTGCTCTGTGATAATCGAATTTGAGAGAATTCTCTTCTAAGATTGGCACTGTAATATTTATTGCTGGGGCATTTTGAGGGTTCCCAGAGTGCTTTTCTACTCCCTGTTACCTGCATTTTAAAGATGGCATGGCTTAAGTAGAGGGATTAGTCTCCTGGATTACACTTGCTCCATCTTTAGTGACCAGAAAGGATGCTAATGATTTTTCTTGTCAGCTAATTAATTTGCATCGACCTGTCCATGCTCTGTCACCAGTCCTCCTTGCCTGGATTAGGATTGCAGGGCAGACGTTGCAAAGGGGAACATTCCAGAAGGTTGTGTTTCACCTCAGGCAGATTCAGGCAACCCAGAGGTCCCCTTTGTTCGGCAGATGGGAGGTGAGAGTGGTTTAGGGCCATTTGGTTTGCGCATGGTTCTAGTTTGCTCCGGCTGGCCTTGCCCATACTGCATGATGAAGAACATAATTGTACGCCAGATTCTGAAGCTGAAAGAACAGCCCAAGCACTTGAGACCTTGTTATCAGGATAAATGGGTTTCTGGGAAAACTGACGTCATTCTCTCTGCCCCCCTCCCCCAGTCTGTAAAGCTCTTGTTTATGTGTCATTTGTCTCTGCTCTCCTTTGTGTCTGCAAGAGGTTGTAATTCACCAGGGGAAGATGGAATTAACTCAGGAGACCTTGGATGGCTGGTTGCTGCTTGTTTCTTCCAAGAATCACGTATCCAGGGTTTGGGAAGAGAAGACTGGAAATTAAACCTAAGTGTGCCTATTGTAGGAGTTCTTTTGAATGAGCTCTGAGATATGGTGCCATGCAAGCATTGCTCTGGTGTGTTTGTGCATGTGGGGGAGGGAGTGTTCTTTCCAGAGTCAGTTGAGGGTCACCATGGCTAGTAAGGTAACCTCATTAGTGACCTGAAACAGGCCATGGAGTTGTTGGATAGGACACTTATTTAGGCATACATGCAGCTTGGAAGTTCAACTCTTGTGCACACAATACAATCCCATCCCATCGCGAATGAACACCATGAAGATGTGTGACAAAACTATTTCTCCGTTGTGTCCACACGTTGACTTTTGTCTAATAAGTGTCCAGCACCATGGCTAGCCCTGGTCAACTCTACCAAAAAAAAAAGTAGCAGACATAGTTCCTGGCTTTTAAGCTTAGTCTAGTTGGAGAGACAAATTATAGATGCTGTGAAATAATTAGAGATCTATAGAAGATTCTGGGGATGTCCCCACTCCCAGCCCCTACCTGTGAGGTGGCTTGGGCTGCTATTAATATACTCTTTGAGGTTATGGGTGACTTGTACAAGGTCACCTAGCAAGGCATAGCCCAGACCTCAGGGGCTGCATCTTCTGGCTCTTTTATTGAGCTCTTTCTTTCAATGGTGTATTTTGGGATCCAGATTGTAAGTGTTGGCCCATAGAAAGAATGGCTCATTGATTCTGGCTTGAACCAATCCCACAATGTGGACAGTGATGCTCTCCTCTGGTGGTAGCCAGGTAATGGTCTTTCTCCCTAATGAAAGATCTTGCAGGGACTAACTCTGCCTCCACCTGGGTCGTTCTGGGGCAGCTATCTCAGGGCAACTGCCTACAGGCTGGGAGAAGCTTGCCTCTGCATTCTGGTCTTACTACCAAGTGGCACTTACCCTTGATTTCCCTGGAAGCTCCCTGCCTCAGCCATCTCTATCACCTCACAGTAAAAGTAATATTATACTCCAAGCAGGGAGAGCAAAACTCCAGTATGTACCCATACCTCCACGGAGGATACAGCACAGAAGAAAATGTACATGGCTGAGGTGCCTGGGTGGCTCAGTCGGTTGAGCAGCTGACTCTTGATTTTGGCTCAGGTTATGATCTCAGGGTCCGGGCATCAAGCCCCTCAAGGGGGCTCCAAGCTCAGCAGAGAGTCTGCTTGAGATTCTCTCTCCCTCTGCCTCTGCCCCTCCCCCTCATGTTCACACACATGTACTTGCTCTCTCTCAAATAAATACATCTTTAAACATAAAAAGAAAATTTACATGGCCCCAAATATTAAAAATTGTTTAATCTAAATCAGGGGTACATTGGTGATCATGGTACTATTTTCTAACTTTTTTATGTGTTTGAGACTTTTCCAAAGAAAAAGTGGGGAGAGGGGAATGACAACGTCCCCCTCCCCCTAACCAAATGCATACAGCCCCTTCCCTCAGGGAGTTTGGGCTCTAGTAGTGGAGGCAGATTTAAATAACTATAATTATCATTGTGATCAATGCTGCACAGAAGAGCTGCTGCCTACTGTAAGAATTCATTACAGGGGCGCCTGGCTGGCTCAGTCGGCTAAGTGTCTGCCTTTCACTCAGGTCATGATCCCCAGGGTCCTGGGATGGAGCCCCGCATTGGGACTCCCTGCTCAGTGAGAAGTCTGCTTTTCCTTCTGCCCCTTGCCCCATTCATGCTTTCTCTCTCTTTCAAATAAATAAATAAATAAATAAATAAATAAATAAATAAATAAATAAAATCTTAAAAAAAAAAAGACTTCATTACAAGCAGACCTCATCCAGCCACGACTGGGGGCTTCCTGAGGGCTTTGGCTAAGAAAGGAGGTAGCTATGAGGAAAAGTAGGCTCTCATGCTGCTCCTGGGCTGGGAACACTTTATTTGCTAATTCACACACTTTTATTCTCATTCATTCCTTCAACGTGTTGAGGTGCCAGGGATATGGTGGTGCCAAGGCACACAGGACTGTGCCCTCTGAGAGCTTCCAGATGACAGGCAGGAATAAGTCCCGTTTCCTTTCATTTCCTAAATCCTGGAAATGGTGAGGGTTAGCAGCGTTCTCATTACAAAATTGCATTACAGCTGAGCGATTTGTCTGTATAGTATAATGAGATTTTGATCTGCAGTCATGTGCATAGCATTTACCTTGTGGCGTCTCTGCTGTAAATTTTCTGTTAATTGCTGGCTTTGTTACCTGGCCCGGCCCCTCCCTTTGTGTGCTGTAAGGGAACAAACCCGTTGCATGAGTCTGAGCAAAACTAATTAGAAAGATAAGTCCCCCGGAAAAAGGTATTCCAAAACTAAATAGGACCGATTTCTAGACTTGCCTGGGTTTCTGGATTATCAGAGTCGTGGTTTCATATTAGCATGAACAATTGAGAAGGGCTTTTAAGTTGTGTGTACTTTTAAGGCCACAGTCAAGAAAGAGAAAGAAGAAAGAAAAGAGAACACCATGGATAAGCGTAACATGTTTCTTTCAACGGTCTCAAAATGCTTTTATCTACATTGCCTGGACAAGTGTTCTTGTTTTCTTATTTTATGGGTACAGGGAGACCGAGTGACTTAGTTCAAAGTGTTAGCGCTGTTCAGTGGATGAAACAATGGGGCACACACTGGATGACACAGATTGTTTTTTTTTAAAGATTTATTTATTTATTTATGATAGACACATACACACACACACACACAGAGGCAGAGACACAGGCAGAGGGAGAAGCAGGCTCCATGTCAGGAGCCCGATGCGGGACTCGATCCCGGAACTCTAGGATCACGCCCTGGGCCAAAGGCAGGCGCCAAACCGCTGAGCCACCCAGGGATCCCCATGACACAGATTCTTTAAAAACAACCAAACCAGCCCTTTTCGTGACGTTTCTAAGAGATAAAAACTCTGCCTACCCTGACTTCCCCCTCTTTTCATTGCATGTCCCCCACCCCAGTGCGCTTGTGGAGCGGGGGGTCAGAGGAGAGTATACTTGGGTGCTCTGAAGGCTCTGTGATGATAAAAATATTCTCAGCTTCAATCCCAGAGAGCTCAGTCATGGGTTATATGTGGGTTTTTTCTTTCTTTTTTCCTTTCTTCCCATATTGCTTTAAATAAAAATCTTGGAGCCACCAGCCATGTAATGATGGATTATTTTAAGTAACAACTTGGTGGGGGGAGCAGAATAAATTAGAAACACAGACCCTTCCTCCTGGCTTTGGCAGGAGGAGGCTTCTGCTGCTGGGATTTGAAACCGTGGGTTTCTCCGCTGCCGGCGCAGAGGAAGGAGGCCACATGCTCAGGAGGGTGAGAAATAATGTTACCCCCTTGTGCTGCGTCTCCCCGTTAGAGACAGCCATCTGCTGAGCGATGCCGCGTGCCCTGGCTGGCCCTGACTTGGGTCATCCCTTCCACTCAAATGTGACCCGGTAAACGATTTGCAGGCTCTCTCCGGGTGGAGGTGGGCGGGGAACAGGACTCAGGGCTCAGGTTTCTCCGGCCAGCGCCCCCCCCCCCACCCCCGTGACCCCCAGCGAAGGCCCTGGGGTAACAGGAGCAGAACTCTGCTTTCCCACCCTGATGAGGTGTGAGGCCGAGCTGGGTTTCCTTTCCCAGTGGAGGCCCCGGCGCTGAACAGCGGCGCAGAGGCAGGAACTGGGTTTTTTCAGATCCACTTTAAATGAGACCAGATGGAGGCAGAGGCAAAATCAGGCTCCCTAGAGGACAGTTGGGCATTCATCCAGAGGCCTGTGAGTAAACCTTTTTTCTTTTTCTTTCTTTCTTTTTTTTCTTCTTCTTCTTTTTTTTTTTTTTTTTTTTTTTTTTTTTAGCAGATTGGAGATAACAGTGGCCAGCACACCTAGAAAACTATTTAAAGAGCCTGGCTTGAAGGAAATCTGTCTGGCTTTTGTGGGAAAGGTGACCTCCTCCCAGCAGGAGTTGTTCGTGGCCTGAGGTGGAACTGTTTTTACCTAGAATCTGGCTGGTTGCTGAGGTGGCCCTGGGGCCTCAGGCTTAGGCCCAAGTCACAAGAGAGGCAAATGACAGAACCTGAGAGAGAGAAGTCCCAGCCTCTCTATGGCATCAGATGCCTCAGTTGCCTTCCGTGGGCCAGAGTCACTTCAATTAGCCCACAGTGTTCTGGGTCGTGACCCGTGACCCTTCTCCCTTTTTTATTTTTTATTTTTTTCTCCCTTTTTTAAAAAAGATTTTATTTATTTATTCATGGGAGACACACAAAGAGAGAGGCAGAGACACAGGCAGAGGGAGAGGCAGGCACCCCACAGGGAGCCTGATGTAAGACTCCATCCCAGGACCCCAGGATCACAACCTGAGCGGAAGGCAGATGCTCAACCACTGAGCCACCCAGGCACCCCTGATTATTTTTTTTAAGATTTTAATTTATTTATTCATGAGACACACACACAGAGAGGCAGTGACATAGGCAGAGGGAGAAGCAGGCTCCCTGTGGGGAGCCTAATGTAGGACTCGTCCCAGGACCCGGGGATCACGCCCCAGAGCCGCCCAGGCGTCCCGATCCTTCTCCCTCTTTTTTTTTTTTTTTTGTAAAGATTTTATTTATTTATTCATGAGAATATACAGAGAGGAGAGAGAGAGGCAGAGACACAGGCCGAGGTTAGAAGAAGGCTCCATGCAGGGAGCCCGACGTGCGACTCGATCATGGGTCTCCAGGATCAGGCTCTGGGCTGAAGGCGGTGCTAAACCGCTGAGCCACCCAGGCTGCCCTCCTTCTCCCTCTTGACTGCCATTAAGCCACAGCCCAATGCCCCCAAAGTTTGAACACCATGAAGAAATCTATCTGGCACGTGGAGTGGTAGTCGGCTTGCTCTCTGCCCCTAAATCACTCTGTGACCTTGGACAAGTCACTTCCCCTCCCTGAGTCTTGTTTCCCCTTTGGTAAAACAAGAGAGTGGGCTGGAGTAGGTGAGCCATCAGGGTGTTACCAGCTCTCCCACGGGATGGCCCTTACATCTCCTTGCTCTCCAGCTTTTCTCTAGGATCTCCTTGCTCTCCAGCTTAATTTCATCTAGGGTCTCGCCTGCTTCTGCTTCCCACTGAGGTAACAGACTCTTAACTCCACCTCTTCCCTGCTTTCCTTCCTTGCGCAGAGTGAGGAGGGAGTTGTGGAAGAGGCAGGTCTGTGCTTTTAGCTCATCAGGGTCTCCCTGAGCAGAATAGAAACAACCGTTCAAATAGCCTGTCCCTGTAGGTGGATATAGCTATTGTCTTCCTATAAAGGTACATGACAGCTGAATTTCTGTCTATTGAATCCCATTTTAAATGCACTAGGAGAGCTGGCCATTTAATGGAATCCTGCTGCGAACCCTTTTACAGAATGAAAAGCCACTCAGGAATTGATCTGGTGCATTAAAATCCAGAGTTTCTTCTATTGGGTTTGCAAAAAAAAAAAAAAAAAAAAATGGGCCTTCCCCGTGTATAAGGAGGATGTCCTTTGTGTGTCCCCGGGGTCCCCAAAGCTGCTCCCCCACTGAAAGGCCAGTGTCGGCAGGGCTTATTTCTCCTTGGAAGGGCTCCTAAATTTCTCCTCCCAATTCAGGGCATTGCTACTATTGTCAGTTTCCCCTTTGCCTGGCTTAATCCTCAGGAGGGAAATCCTGACATGTGGTGCGTGAGGCACACTGGAGGATTTTTTTTAACCTCTGAGAACTTATCAGTATTTTTGTGGTTCTTACCGCTGATAATACAGTGGCATCCACTCCCTTGACTGGAGGCAGCAAATAGGGCTATCTATCATCCACCTGATTGCTTCAGCGAGCAGTTTTGTTGCATGTTTCAGGATATGTGATTTGACTTTTGGTTCACATGAATCCTTATAATAATAAGTTATGCCGTATAATAATAAGTTATGTATGTACAATGTTATAATAAGGATAATAATAGGGCTTTATTGTAGTATTGGTAAAATAAATATTTATGTACAATAAAACTGCTCCAAAGCTGACTACTTAACTGAATTTTCTGATTATCTGTATGTAAAGCACCTTTTTGGTAGTTGTGGTCAAAGATTTTGCCAAAATATCCAAGGCTACTTTCCTACCTAGGAAAGCATCATCATAGAATCTTTTTTTTTAAATAAAATTTCTATTCTGATTATTAAAGTAAACTCTGCCCCCCAAAAAAGTAAAAGACGCCTGTTGTAGAAAATGCAGAAGACACAGAAAAGCAACAACACCTACATTCCCTCCACTCAAAAGTAACTATTGTCACCATTTTGGTGGTTGACCCTCGAACAATGCAGGGGATAAGGGGTGGCGACCCCCGCACAGTAAGGAATCCACATATAACTTTCATCTCCCTCCAAATTTAACTACTAACAGCCTACTACAGACTGGAAGCCTTACCAATAACATAAATAGTAAGACTAGCACGTATTTTGTATATTATATGTATGACATATAATTGATTTTAATCATCCTGAGGGTTTGCAGGGTCTCTCAAAGATCAGTATTCAGGGGCACCTGGATGGCTCAGTCAGTTAAGCATCCAGCTCTTGATTTGGGTTCAGGTCATGATCTCAGGGTGGTGGGATCGAGCCTGGGCTGGACTCTGCACTGGGGGTGGAGCCTGCTTAAGATTCTCTCTCTTCGAGGATCCCTGGGTGGCTCAGTGGTTCAGTGCCTGCCTTTGGCCCAGGGCATGATCCTGGAGTCCCGGGATCAAGTCCTGCATCGGGCTCCCTGCATGGAGCCTGCTTCTCTCTCTGCCTGTATCTCTCTCTCTCTCTCTCTCTCTCTATCATGAATAAATAAATAAAATCTTAAAAAAAAAAAAGATTCTCTCTCTTCTGCTCCCTCTGTCCCCGCTCCTGCCCCCAAAGATGAGTTTTCAGGGCTGGGATGGAGATGGGGAAAAGGAAAGGTGTGAAAGATCAGGCCCACCAGTAAGGGACACGCGAGTCTGCTGGAGTGCATCTGATTTCAGTGTGTCTATGACATGCAGGGGAGAAAGTTTAGGGAAAGGCCAGTTGTGAGCCAACCTTTTTGTTTTGGCCTCATACTTACGTATTTATTTATTTAAGTAATCTCCACCCCCACTGCGGAGTTACTGAACCCAGGACCCAGCGATCAAGAGTCCCATGCTCTACCAGCTGAGCCAGCCAGGTGCCTTGTTTTGGTCTTGTCTTTCAAAACATCAGGCACTAACTTAGCCACCTCAACTGGAAACGGAGGCAGGAAACTCCCTTGACACATATGCACCCACAGTTCCAGAGGCCTCAAATACTGCTTGCTTCCTATACCACTAAGTTTGAAAGAGGGGCGGAGTGGGGGGCGGAAGACAGGACAGGCATTGCCCACTGGGGTGCTTACGGGACTTTTTATTTTCAGAATAACAGCAGTGGGAGCAAGATGCACAGCTGGAACCGCCATAACTCATTCTTCATAACATGAACCTTTGAATATTCAATTAAAAAATGAAATTGGTGTGTCCCCAGGGGAGGAGGCGGAAGAGAAAGAGAGCGGTGTTTCTGCCCGTGATATGAAGTGTGGTATAACGTATTTCAAACCGCAGGTGACTGCAGATGGGGAGAAAACAGGAAATGTAATTGGGGAGGGGAGGGGGAAGGGGCTCGTTCAATTCTCAGGAGCACTCTTTCATTTTGCCTTCCTTTTAGCTCTTCTCAGACTCTGCATCCTAATTACCCCTGCCGCAAAGCTGAGTGAGAAGTCTCTTCTCTCGGAAGTATTAAAAATGTTTTTAAATGACACGGGTAATGTATGAATACATTCCTGCTGTAAAAGGATCAAACAATACAGGAGTATACCGACTACCCCCTGGAGTAAGCCCCTATTTCCGCTTAGCTCCCCTGAGCTGGCCGCAGATGTCCCTGGTTTGGTGGAATCTTTTCTGTCTCCTTTCTCTGCACTCACATGCATTTATGTGCAAATACACATATATAGGGCTTTTTTGCACATAGGGGCTCCTACTGTGCTTTTTGTTCTACAGTTTCTTTCTACATTATAATATGTCCTGGAGATATTTGCATTAAAACATAGAGACCCGCTGTATTCTTCTTTTTTTTAAAATGGTTTATTTATTTATTTTAGAGAAAGAGAGAGACAGCATGAGCAGGAGAGGGGCAGAGGCAGAAAGGGAGAGAGAATCTCAAGCAAACTCCCTGCTGAGCACAGAGCCCAGACATGAGATATGGAGCGAGATCCCACGACCCAGAGGTCACGTCTTGAGCCGAAACCAACAGTCAGGTGCTCAACGGACTGAGCCACACAGGCGCCCCAAGACCGATCACATTCTTCCTAATGGCTACAGAGTATTCTAAAATATGCATGTGCCATAATGTAGTTAAATATTTTTCTATTATCAGACATTTATGGGTTTTCCCCCCTAGTTTTCCAGTATTATAATCGATGGCTGTAACGAATTTCCTTGTACATATGTCTTTGTACAGACATGTGAGTTTCTGTAGAATAGATTCGTAGGGGACTTTGCAGGGTGACAGGAGATGGGCCCTTTAACATTTTGGTGACTTGTGGACTTTCTGGCATCTTCATTCAGGCCTTAAACATGACGCCACCTGCTACTCGAGATGATAACTTGAGGTTTTAATGTTGGGCCGAGTTATCAGTTCTGTCTTCTCTGGTGCACATTGTAATCCAGGGAACGTTCAATTAACTGCAATCAGAGTAATTAAGACCTCACTTAATCAGGCCACCTTAAGGAGAGAGAGGAAAGAGATAAGATAGCAGAGCTTTAGCGAGAGAGGAGACAGAAACTTCCAGGGGCTGTCCTGGGGTCAGTATACATTCTGTCTGATGCCCTTTTTACCTCTACATATTTAACTCTGAACAATGAGGACTAATACTCATAATGATGACCTTGACATCTTATAAGATTTATCAAAACAAGAGTCAATGGTGCTTGCTAGACAGGATTTCCTAAAGCAGGAAATATATATACAAATATATTTTTGAAGCTTTCTCGAGGATAAGCACTGAGACAAAAAGTTTGCTCCTTAAATCTTAGCAAGAAAAACACAGTAACCAGCTCTCATGCTCCCTGGTCCCCAACATCCAGTTAATTTCAGTGTATTGGATAAAAGGATACAGAAGAAATAAGGATTCTAAAGTTACCAGTGACCTTCACCAAATTCCAGATTGATGGTTATTTCTCTGTAATTCTTCCTGACTTCAACTTTGGCCTCTGGTGATAGAAAACTATTGGGGCATCTCTTATTTTTCTGATCATGTCCTCCTCTTGGAAGAATCCTTTCCATCTTCCCATTCCTTACTTGTGGGCATTTCTTATATTCAGTCTCCAGCTCTTTTCTCCCTGTACTATCTCTTGGAGAACACATCCAGATTCATACCTCCCACTCCTAAATTCATACCCCAGTCCTGAATTTTCCTTGAGCCTACAATCCCATATTGCTAAGTTCTTGTTGGATTTCTTCCCCTGCATATCTCACCAGAAAATAAAAGCCATCGTATTTTCCTTACCACATAAAATGCTTTGGGGCACCTGGGTGGTTCAGTCGGTTAAATGTCTGTCCGACTCTTGATTTTGGCTCAGGTCGTGATCTCAGGGTCCTGGGATCGAGCCCCATGTCGGGCTATGCAATCAGTGAGGTGTCTGCTTGGCCATCTCCCTTGCCCCTCCCCTACGAGTGCCCACGATCACTCTCAAATAAATAGATAAATACAATCTTTTAAAAAAAATGCTTTTATGGGATGCCTGGGTGGCTCAGTGATTGAGCGTCTGCCTTTGGATCAGGGTGTGATTCCCGAGTCCTGGGATCAAGTCCTGCATCAGACTCCCTGCATGGAGCCTGCTTCTCCCTCAGCCTGTGTCTCTGCCTCTCTGTGTCTCTCATGAATAATTAAATAAAATCTTTTTAAAAATAAAGATTTTATTTATTTATTTGAGAGAGAGAGGGGGATGCCTGGGTGGCTCAGCTGTTGAGCATCTGCCTTCGGCTCAGGGCATGATCCTGGGATCCCAGATCGGGTCCCACATCGGGCTCTCTTTGAGGAGCCTGCTTCTCCCTCTGCCTGTGTCTCTGCCTCTCTCTGTGTGTCTCTCACAAATAAATAAATAAATCTTAAAAAAGAGAGAGAGAAAGAGAGCATGAGTGCAGGGGGTAGGGGCAGAGGGAAAGGGAGAAGCAGACTCTCTGCTGAGTGTGGAGCCCAATACAGGGCTCAATCCCAGGACCCTGAGATGGTGACTTGAGCTGAAGGCAGACACGTACCTGACTGAGCCATCCAGGTGCCCCGTGATGCCATTTTTCAATGATTCCGTTCACAGTGGTTAAAAAGCCTCAGAAACTCAGTGTTGGTCTAAGTATAGGTAAAACAGACCCTCTTGCACATTGGTGGCGGAAATAGACACTTGTACTATAATGATTTCTCAGTGTATACTGAAGTCTTTCAAAAGTGTGTGCCCTTGGACCCAGCGAGCTTCAATTCTAGGAATTTAACTTAAGGAAATAATCAAAGATCTATGGAAACCTATAAGAACAAGAATTATAATGTTTATGTTGTTTAAAACTCAGAAACGCACTAAATGTCTAACAATGGAAGATTGGTTCAGTGGAATGCTGTGGCCAATACAAATAACGTTTTAGAAGTTTATGCTTAATTTCTCAAGAAAACATCCACACTATGTTAAACGTCAGGCAATGGAAAGGAATATCCAGAATTATCCCTATTTTGTAAGAAACAAAAGGTATACAGACTGGAGGGAAACCCATATAAATGTTAACAGTGATTACCTCTGGAGAGTGCTGTTATGAGTAGTTGTTGTTTTCTCCTTTATCATTTTCTCCCTGTTCTAAAATCTCTACAGCAAACATTGCTTACTTTTTAGGAAATGAAAAATCCCTGATAAGTATAATGTTTACGTAATAGCTTATTTAAAACCAGAATCCTCCATTTCCCAAAGCAAGAACCCTTCCCAGGCTTCTCTCTGTTCTGTCCATGGTGCCATCAGTCCAAGCTCCCAGGCTCAAAACCTTGCAGGCTTGGAGCTTTGATCCCCCTTCGCTCCCACGTACCCAATCACTGATTGAGTGATCACCATTCTTTAGGACACGTCTCAAGAGTGTTCCTCCCTCCTGAGTCCCAAGTCAGATCAGCTCAGTTCAGGCAGCATTTGTTGGCACAGTGCCTGCATGTCAGTCTGCCAGGTCCACGTTAGTGGAGTCATCTGTCTTCCTGCCTCTGCTTCCTCTCTCCTCCAATCAATCAAATGTCCTGCAGCTGGAATGATCTTTTGAAAAACGCTACTTGTATCATGGCTCTCCCTGCTCAAAACACTCAAAGGGCCCCCAAACCCCGATGCCTACGGAATAAAGCCCATCCTCTTTCTTCTGCTATTTAGGGCTCTTTACAGAACTGTGCTAAGTGGGAGGTAACATTAGGGGGGGCACATGGGAGGTTTTTGGTGAATTATTGACAACGAAGTAAGTCTTTAAGGTGTGGAGCCTGGGTGGCTCAGTAGGTTAAACGTCGACTCTTAATTTGGGTTAGGTCATGATCTCAGGGTTGTGAGATTGAGCCCTGCAACGAGCTCTTTGGGTTGTGCTCCACACCCAGCATGGAGCCCGCTTAAGATGCTTGAGATTCTCTCTCTCCCTCTCCCTCTGCCCCTCTTCCTCAGGTTTCTCTCTCTCTGAGAAAAAAAAAAAGATTCTGCCCCTCCCCCTGCTCTCTCTCTTTTTCCTAAAGATTTATCCATTCATTTATTTTATTTTTTTTAAGATTTTATTTATTTATTCATGAGAGAGAGAGAGAGAGAGAGAGAGAGGCCGAGACACAGGCAGAGGGAGAAGCAGGCTCCATGCAGGGAGCCCGACGTGGGACTCGATCCCGAGACTCCAGGATCAGGCCCTGGGCCGAAGGCAGGCGCTAAACCGCTGAGCCACCCAGGGATCCCCCCATTAATTTATTTTAGACAGAGTGCAGGGGAGGGGCAGAGGGAGAGGGAGAGAGAAACAGAAGTGGACTCTGCACCTAGTGCGGAGCCTGTTGTGGGACTTGATCCCACAATTGGGAGATCAGACCTGAGCTGAAACCAAGAGTGTAACGCTCAGCCGACTGAGCCTCTCAGGCACTCCAGTCTCCCTCTCTTAAAAAAAAAAAAAAAAGAAGTGGAGTTCTCTCCATCTCTCCACTGTGTTCAGTTTGAAAATTCCCTTTCCTCTCCTTTTGGCAGTTGGACCAGAGGCCAGAGTTTCATGGTGCTGAATTTGGAGACAGGAAGAGGCAGCCAGGGGCGATAAAATATGGCTCAGGAAACCTCAACTCTGAGTCTGTCCCAATTTCCGATGCCTGCTATGTAGGAGGATCCATGGAGAAAGCATATTGGCTCTTTAGTCTCTGTCTCCCCTGCAGTGTTGAGGACCAAGAACAACCAGTGGGAGACTTAACATCTTCATTTGTTTGCTTTAAGAGAAAGAAGGAGGAAGGGGTGAGGGGAGGCAGAAAGGGGTGTACATAGAACCAGCTCCAAGTGATGTGGGCCACACATGAAACCCAGCTGTCATCAGGTGCCCCTCTGAGGCTCAGAATACGCCAAGTCAGACTGAATGATGACATATGGCTGGGTGTGGGAATGCTCCTCTGGGAGTGCATGGGGGTGAGATGTGTGAGGGTCATGAATTTGCCAGATGGCAGCCCCGGCCCTAGTACTGTCTCTCGCTCTTGGAAGACCTGATGGCACTACTGGGTGAAGGGGCTATCTGGGAACCAGTTCTGGCAATATCAGCTGCTGAGGTGCTCCGGCCATCCCTCTCTGCATGCAAATGTACCCTTAGGGACCTAGCCTAAAGGCAGGTCCAGGTGAGCACAGAGTTGCCTGCTAGCA
This sequence comes from Canis lupus baileyi, assembly GCF_048164855.1. Taxonomy (NCBI): domain Eukaryota; kingdom Metazoa; phylum Chordata; class Mammalia; order Carnivora; family Canidae; genus Canis; species Canis lupus. The sequence goes on from NC_132876.1 coordinate 32,349,787, forward strand.
CAGCCCCGGATGCTGGTACGGACCTCCTGGCACTAACCATGCCCTTCTTGGATTGCTCTTGGCACCTTTCTGGTTCCTGAAATCTGGGTGTAGCCCCACCCGACAGAAATTCCCGACTCCTTACATGGCCCATACCTCTTGTCTGGCTGTGTCCAGCTCCCCTTCTCTCTTCCCCTGGGGCCGCTGGCAGTTAGCACTTTTCTGGAGTACATGCAGGCCTCTTTTTCCTTCCCCCTGGCTCCTTGCAAGCCTGTCCCAGTTTGAGGCTCTCCCTGTTTTATAAAACTATTAACAGTCAGGAGCTCTGGACCTAACAGGTGAAGCAAGGGCCCTCTGCTTTCCAGGGCTGCGAATGGCTTGGCTGACTCTCGTGGGACGAGGGAACCGGGGGAAGCCGGGAGGCAGCTCTTTCTAGCTGCGGAGGGAGAGAGCCCCAAGTGTTCCATGGCATCACGTGTTATTTTCAGAGTCTGAGTAGAGGGGTCACCTTGCAGAGCAATAGGAAGAGCAGCTTCTGTTGATGGGATACTCCCCACATGCCAGGCCCCGTGCTCAGTGCTTGAAGGGCATGAGCCTGTGTGATCCTCGCCCCAGTCCTAGGAGCTGGTAACCACTTGGCCCTGATTTTACAGATGGGAAAACTCTGAGAACCTAAGTAACTTGTCTGAGGTCCGAAGGTGGAGGAGGTGGGACTCTCTCTGAGACCTGTCTCATTTCAAAGCCTATTCTCTTAGCCCGTACACCGCACCACCTTTGTAGTCGCCCAAAATGCCCGCAAGAGAGGACTAATTGCTTTGGGAAGACCTTTTGTAATATTTACCGGACCCTGAGGCATGGCCCAGGCCTTGTGCTACGCTCGTTACATGTAGTGGTACCTTTGAGTCCCCCGATCACCTGGCAGATAGGTCATATTATCTCATCGGACAGACGTGGAAGGAAACGGAGTCACGGAGAGGTCACCTGGCTTCTAAGTGGTTGAGTGGAGAGTTAACCCGAGTTCGTGACCGTTACCCCCTAACCTGGCCCTCCCCAGCCCTCTCGTAAGTCATCTGGGCAGTTTGCTGTGTGTAGAACTATGGTGATATTTACGGCGGAGTCTGGAGACGCCTGCATCTGAGAGTCCATGACTTCCAAGCTGGCAGGCCACTCCGCTTTGGAGCAGGGAGTAGCTAAGGGAAGGTATGACACACTGGGCCTGGGAGGGGGAGTTACTTCCTTGCTCGCAAATCATTTGGATGAGAAGTGAGGCCCAGATTGCTTTTAAGCACATTTTCGTTTTTCTCTCCTCCCTCCCCTTTCCAAATTAGGGTGAAGGTTGCCGAACCGTCCCCCTGGCTGGACATGTGGGGTTTGACAGCTTGCCCGACCAGCTGGTGAATAAGTCAGTCAGCCAGGGCTTCTGCTTCAACATCCTGTGCGTGGGTGAGTATTTCCATAGCAGGAAATTCTATTACAGAATATGGATCCTTAATGGCTGGATGTGGCTTTGCAGGTAATTAGGTTAAATACTGTGTCATTCTGGCCTATTTGCAAAAGCGTTTTCCCCCCTCTTCCTCTTTTTTCCCTCCGTTTGCTTTTGTAAGCAGCCGACTGTGGTTATATTTTTCTCAGGGCAGACCAGAATACGGGGCTGTACCTTGGGGGAAACTGAGCCGTGTGACACCGAGTGGAAATTTTGTAAGGGCGCTGGCTGGCTGACTCAGCTACTGCTGTCAGGTTCACTTGGACTGCAGAAAACAGGAGCCAGGGCAGAATCGGGAGGAAGGTTGATGGCTATGGGCAGTGGGCTGGGGCTGTTTCCTCTGCAGCCCTGCAATGCTGGGTACAGCTTGAGCTCAAGTTCTTTTATTCCTTTTAAGCATATTTCCACCTGGACCTTTAGTCTCAAATGTGGGAACCATGCCTTAGTCACCCCTAAGGTGTTCATCACAGCACTAATAGAGTTAAGTGATGTTTGTGAAACGATTAAATGAGTTAACCCCCCAGGAACCACTCATTATACTTCTCCAGCACTTGCCCGTAGTAGCAATTTGAGTCCTGATTAGGACTGTGAAGTGAGCAGAGTGAGTAACATTTGTATCTTCATGGAGCGGATGGAGACTCAGACATTTGGGGAGGATAAGGGACTACCCGGGGCAACAGAGAATAAATGGCAGAGCCAGGACAAGGCCCCAGGTCTGGCTGACCCCTTGTCCCTCCCACCGCTTCTCTAACTGCCGCCAGTGACATCTCTTGAGAACACAAAGGCACTTTGGAAACTGTCAAGCACCAACCAAACAAATGGGAGGAAAAACAGATGCTTGACATTATTTAGGAATCTCCCCTTGAACCTTAAAAAATCTGGAATTTGCAAACACGGTCACAGCATATGATTTTCACCCTATAGTATAGTAGAGTATACCTGCATATTTTCAGTACCCTGCTTCCAGACCTTAATAATGATTGCATAAATACTGTAATGGAGTCTGTTTTCCTGCTTGTTAGAGCCCTCAGACACTTTTGCTAATTGCCCTTTCTTATGTTTGTAGAGTGTATGGGGAACTCATTCACCCTGAGGCTCTGAACCACTGCTGACTTGGATATTTTATTCTTTTCTTTTTTAAAGATTTTATTTATTTATTCATGAGAGACACAGAGAGAAGCAGAGAGACACAGGCAGAGGGAGAAGCAGGCTCCCTGTGGGGAGCCCGATGCAGGACTCCATCCCAGGACCCCGGGATCACGTGCTGAGCCAAAGGCAGCCATTCAACCACTGAGCCACCCAGGTGCACCCAGATCTTTTACTTTTTCATGTAATCTAAAGTTCTGCTTTCTGGGCAGCCCGGGTGGCTCAGCGGTTTAGCGCCGCCTTCAGCCCAGGGTGTGATCCTGGAGACCCGGAATCGAGTCCCATATCAGGCTCCCTGCATGGAGCCTGCTTCTCCCTCTGCCTGTGTCTGTGTCTCTCATGAATAAATAAATAAAATATTTTAAAAAAATAAAGTTCTGCTTTCTAACTAGGGGCGTTCATTTCCTTGGACTCTTCTTTTCCTCCATCCTTAGTGCTCTTTCTCCCTCATTTCCTGTTGGAGAGTAACTGCGAATTCGGGGATGAACAGAGAACAATGAGGCCACTTCTCAATGTGGATGACAAGCAGTTAGCTAGGCTCAGTCACTGGCTGAATGACTCCCACATATCAGCTTGGGAACCCAGGAGATGAAAATATGTGCTTCATTGAATTATATATACCATGGGCCTTAGCATCCAGAGCTGGGCCATTAATTCTTCAAATGCCAGAAGTCTACTGGTGGTTATGATGAGATGGTATTAGTAGAAGGATACAAAATAAATAGAAGCCACGGTGATCAACATCGAGACACTGTCACATTCAATAGTAGCACTGCCAGATCTCTCCGATCTTTGGCTGTTGGCCAACTTTTTTGGCATAATATTTGATTACTGAAAAATTTCCGCACAAACATATTGGATTCCCTTGGCATTCCTCCCAGAGCTCGGTGTGACCTGAACTGTAGTTGAGGAGCTGGGAAGTGAAATGACAGGCCCACCCTCATCAACCTTTCAACTAAGTACAGTTGGGTGGGTGAGTAAAACTTTAGGGGGGAGGCCATGCAAAGCAGAATGGCTCTCCGAGCGCGAGAAGTGTGGTGCAGTTGGACCTGGGGACCATGGGCCTCCTGACCCCCCAGGACCCAGAGGAAGAAGCAGTCAAGCTCAAGGCAAAGTGAGTGGGAGATAGTAAATAGCAAACCTCTGTCCTCAAGTTTCCACCCAGGCGCTATATAGCTACAGCCGCTTCAGTATGCACCTGCTGGAGTGGAATTGGTCAACTGCCCCAGACCCTTCAAGAGGGGACGGATAGGAAGGAGATCCTCATCCCCAAAGAGTCACCCTCTCTCTCCTTCCTCACTTGGCGAGTCTTAGGGAATAGCCCTAGAATCCCCCGTCTTAGAGCTGCGGGGACGCACACTGGATGTGCCCACCTGGGCTGGGTTAATTTCACACCCCATCCCTGATCCAAAAAAGACAGCAGCCTGTGCATCCTGCTTTCTGTTCTCACAACCCTGTCATTGCTCAGAGAACCCACAATTTGGGCCAAGGTCACGAGCAGTTGAGCTTGGCTCTCAGGCTGCAATCTCAGCCCAGCCACGGGGCTGGGTATTGTCACTGGCTGCCCAAGGGTCCATGGCTTGACTACTGAAGGTGATCTTTCCTCTCGTGCGAGGCTTTCGAGGGCCGTTCCTTCATGCTTACTGCCTGTGCATAACAATCAGGTTTACTCTCTTAATGACCGTTTTCAAACAAGTCTGTTTAGGCATAGAATATGTTCCCCCAAAGGATTTTCTTTTCTCATAGGACATTTTAAGTGTAAAATTGCAGCAGAGCTAGCTTCAATCATTGACAGAGACCTAGGACATTTTTATCGCAGTGTTGTTTATCTGGGTGCTGGGCTGCTGACTGTAGAGGTCCCAGGAGAGTGAGTCCTCTCCACCCTTGTGAATGTGTGTGCCTGTGTGCACAGGGGCATGGTGGGATTGAGAGAGAATTTTTATGAATCCAGAGCCTAATTTATATGTAAGGGTACCAATAAATGACACCTACATTTCTTATTTTTAGAGGGCTAGGCACACAGGTGTGGGCATATTATGATGCCCCTCGAACAGATTTTCTATGGTTGACAATAATTACTGAGTGAGGTGAGGTTCCCCTCTCCCTCCCCATCCCACCTCACCCCCGACAAAAAAACATACACTCGTGCTTAGCTTTGGGAATGACAAAGATCCCATGATCCTAGATATAATGCAGAAGGCCTCAGAGGAGCCACCGGAGCCAGCAGTACAAATGTTCTGGGGCCCATCACTCTGCACTGCTGGGAAAAAGCCCCAGACAGACGCTGCCCTCCAAATGTGCCAGCAACAGTAATGCCTGTGAGGAGTGCAAAGACTCATAATGATAATATTTACTTTGAAGCTGCTCAGGATTCTAGGCTCAACTGGGCTGTGTTGAACTTGGAATAAAACACACAAGAGAAGCAGGATGGAGGCTCACTATAGAGGAGGGAGGGACAGCTAGCATTCTGTCCAGGTCAAGGATCGCTTGGTCCATCCGTTGGTGTCTGGGAAAGGCAGCGGCTCACCTGAGACAGGCTGTCAGCTGCGCTGTGCCGGCCAGTGTGTACCAGCTCCCTCTCGGCAGAAAATCTGCTTTGGGTTGTGCAGCATTTGCCCATTTCCGTGGTGTCATTGCCCCCACTGTAGCGGGTCTTAAGCTGCCAGCTGGGACATCGTCGCACGTGGGATTGGGGAGATCCAGCAGGAAGCTGGGGCAGCCCGCGCCGGTACACCCCTGTCGGCCAGGGCTCGGCAAGATCAGGAAGGAGGAGACAGCGAGGTTACAGAGCCAGCCGTGACCTTGCCCCGGCCGTAGGCTCCCTGGAATTCCCGGAGAGTTTCCCTTTGGACACCTCCTTGTTGACCTCGGGAGATGTCTCTCTTAGTTTATTCCAACATCAGAGCTGGCTGAGATCTTAGCTTCAGGGGACTGTGAGCTCCCTGTGGACAGGGATCGTGGTGGTCCTGTTCACCCTTGTATCTTTGGTCCCTAACACTCTGTGTAGCTCCTCCTAGAGATCCAGTGGACAGTTGTCGTAGGACCCAATGAACCAATGAACGGACGTAGCTTGCCTGTGGGACGCTCCGGGGCATATTTACTGGTTAGAAGTACGGGCTCCGGCGCCAGCCTGACTCCGTTCAGGACCTGCTCTGCCACTTACCACATTTTACAGATGAGGAAGGAAGGTGTGGAGGGCCTGGGGAGTGCGGCCAATTCGCACAGCTGGGAAGCGGCGTGGCTAACCCTTCTGTGGACAAAGGACGGACGAGTACTATCTACCTCCTAGGTTTTTTTTGGGGGGGGTGGGCAGATAAGAAAATATATGTATAACAGCTGTGCCTGGCACATGGTAAGTGCTATTTTTATTAGTCCAACCTGTTCATTTTCTGGGGCAAGAGACTGGGGCCCAGAGTGGGGAACGGCATCTGGCCGGGCCCCGGGTGATCACCTGGCTGGGCCTCTGCGTTTCCTTTGGCGCAAGGACTTCATTACACAGGGTGCCAGAGGATGTGGATATTAGCAGCAGATGAGGAGAAAGGCCGAGGAGAGAGGTCAATGTTGGATTATCCCAGGGAGTGTACTTTGAAAAAGCATATTTCACATTACACGTTTTAAATGGAAATTCTTTAAAAAAAAAAAACCGGGTGTTTCCAGCATACGGTCTCCATTAAGCAAAGCAAGATGGAATCCTCTTGGCCCCTGGTGATGACCTTAAAAGGGTTAAGAAGGGAAGAGGAGAGAGAAATTGGCCCCTGGGGATGCCCCAGGTTTCCTGCTGGAATCTGCCAAGGCCCCACCTTCCTGCAGGGGTGGGAGGGGTGTGGAGTCTGCCGACCTGCTCCCCCTCTGTGCTGGGCCTAGGGCAGCTTGGGACGGGCCAGCGTCCTAGGCTCAGGCTGGGTCTGTGCCAGCCATTAGGAGAGACCCCCTGCAGCCCGCAGGCTCCACACGGATGGAAAAGTGGGACGGGTTGCCCTCCATAGCCATGGCACCAGCTCGCTTGATTCCCTGCCCTCTGTTCATGTCGCATTCATCACAATCCCCTGGACGCCTGTGGGTTCTTTTATTCCCCTCATCACTGGGCATCTGATTTCCACAGCCTTTTTGTGTTGGCAGGCACTCGGGTGGTCATTTGCCCTGCCGCTCCTCCCGGCTGCCCTGCCCTGCCTGGCCGGCCTCCATCCCTCCAGCTGTGCAAACAGAGCAGCCTGCGCTGTGTAGTCTGCTCCAGAGGCCTCTGCGTGCGCCAGGCCTAGGCCCTCTGAGGAGTACAGGAAGATGCCCCATCCCCCACTCTCCGAGAATCCTTGGGATCAAGAGCCAGGGAGCCAGCTCTGGGTGCTGGGGAGACAAGGCCTACCAGTCTAGGAGCTGCGGGGCATTCAGCAAGGAGCTCCCGGAGCAGAAGTGGGTGGAGGTGGGGATGGACATGGAAAGTTCATCAGGCACCCGCAAAGATGGGCTCAAATGGAGCTTGAACCTCCATGTCCAGAGGGCAGGTGAGTTGGGGGTGAGGGAGCCGCCCCAGTGTTCCCACCTCAGAGGTGCTGGTCCCCTGTGCAATGGAGCTGCACCCCCACCTCGGGCGGGGCGGGGAGGGTGATACATTCTCTTGCTTGGCCAAGTCTGTCACCTCCCATTGCAAAGGCCCCACCTCACCAAATTTTTCTTGAGACCCAAATACTTCCTGTTCCTTTAGGGAGGGAAAAGGGGCCTCTTCTGGGAGAATCTTTGCTGCTAATAGGTCTAGCAGACCTTGGCTGGAAACATGATCTTACCATGGAAACATGGTCCAGGGTGAGGGACCATTTCCCCCGCACCCTGGCAATCCACCACGTTAGTCAGACCTGGCTATGAAGTTGGGCTGGGGGGCTGGGGAGCCAGGCTGAGTTGAATGTTCTTCTTGTTCTCTCTCTCACCAATCTCTGTGCACTCAGAAAGCTCTCATCGGAGACAGATATTTTAAAAAGCACTTCCTCTATTCATAGCTCATTATTCAGGATAAAAGGCATGCAAGATGCAAAGCTAGACACACCCAGAGGGTGGAGGGGAGGTGGGCCATTTGTATTCACACGTTTTGTGTGGCTCTAACGCCAGCCTCTGGACCACCTTGCCGATCATCTGTGCTGCCGACCACAAGGGGGGGAGGTTTGCTAGGCCAGGATTTGCCCAGTGCTAACCCACTCCCTAATGCGGAGACAAGGCAACGCTGACCTCCCAAGGGTTGGGAGGGGATAGGGGAGCCTGGGGTCAGGATAGCAGAACAGCAGGGTGGTCTAGATATTCAAAAGGCAATCCAGGGTGATTAGCTACTGAATCTTTTATTCCTGGCATTCCTGAATTGCTCGCAGGGGTGGGGTGGTTGTGGTGGAAGCCCTAATATGGTCTGGATCCATGGAGACGATAAGCCTTTGTGGGTACCCAGCCTAGCTTGTAGCCTTGGGTCACGTTCCTGCCCAACTCCCAAGCCACCAATTTTTCTCCAACATCTTAATTCCCTGAAGACCCCTTGGCTCCTGGCAGTGGCTTGACATCCCTCAGGTCTCCCAGGAATGACCTCCAAAAACCTTCACCGGTCTCCACAGGCTCCCCCCCACCTCCGTCTCCCTGGTGTGAAAGTCAAGACTTGAAATTCCAATGGTTTAATTTATTAGTATCCCGCAGCCTGTTAGTTAAACAAACAAATGACTGGTTTGTTTGAAATTTAAGGAGAAGAAGAATTTGTGGCCTGCTAACTTCCCTCCCCCTTAGCTAAAAATGGCCTCCCCACTGGGATACACTTCCGGCATCTGCAGAGCGCAGTCTGGGCCTGGCAGGGAGGTGAGGTGGCAATGAAAAGGAGAGGATATTTATTTGACAAAGGACTGCTACCCCTTTCTTTTAAAATCAAAAATAGGGCAGCCCGGGTGGCTCAGCGGTTTAGGGCCGCCTTCAGCCCAGGGCCTGATCCTGGAGACCCTGGATCAAGTCCCACGTTGGGCTCCCTGCATGGAGCCTGCTTCTCCCTCAGCCTGTGTCTCTGCCTCTCTTTCTCTTTCTCACGAATAAATAAATAAATAAATAAAATCTTTAAAAAAAATCAAAAATAGCCCTTTAATTTTTATTACAAAAGCTAAGTATGTTCCACATAGAAAACTTGGAAAATACACAAAAGCTTGCAGAGAGAAATGAAAGCTGTACATAACCCCCACCACCCAGGGATAGCTCTCTTGGTAAGAGTATATTGTATGTCCTTCCAGACTTTCCAGGCATAACTGCTACCTCTCCATCGCTGCCTGCAACATAGTTTCTTTTTCTTTTTTTTTTAAGATTTTATTTATTTATTCATAGAGATGTAGAGAGAGAGAGAGGCAGAGACACAGGCAGAGGGAGAAGCAGGCCCCATGCAGGGAGCCCAACGTGGGACTTGATCCAGGGTCTCCAGGATCACACCCTGGGCTGCAGGCAGCACTAAACTGCTGAGCCACCGGGGCTGCCCCATAGTTTCTTTTTCTGACCACAAAAGCAGTGCATCCTCAACCTTCATATTATTATTATTATTATTATTATTATTATTATTATAGATTCTATTTATTCATGAGAGACACACAGAGGCAGAGACACAGGCAGAGGGAGAAGCAGGCTTCCTGCGGGGAGCCCAATGCAGGACTCCATCCCAGGACCCTGTGATCATGACCGGAGCCGAAGGCAGACACTCAACTACTGAGCTAGCTGTCCTCAACCTTCAAACGACACAAAAATATGGAGACTAAAAGAAAAATCACCCCAGTCACATTCTCCGGAGATGCTGCTGCCACGTTGATGCACTTCCTTTCAGTCTCTTTCACTTAACTGAGAGCAGTCTATCTAGTTTTATGTGTTATTGTGTACACATCCCCATGTCTGTGAATACACATCCAAAACATGATGTGGGCTGGCTGCGTGGTGGTTGTGTGAATGGACCATAATCTATCCTTTTGCTTTTCAGGAGAGACAGGTTTGGGCAAATCTACCCTCATGGACACCTTGTTTAACACCAAGTTTGAGGGGGAGCCAGCCACCCACACACAACCAGGTGTACAGCTCCGGTCCAATACTTACGACCTCCAAGAGAGCAACGTGGGCCTAAAGCTCACAATTGTTAGCACGGTGGGCTTTGGGGACCAGATCAACAAGGAGGACAGGTAAGGAGGGTGATGGGGTGTGGAGGCTGGTGGGAGGCTGCAGGGAGGAGCTCACCATGGAATCCTGCGACCTCTTCCCAAAATGGCCCATGCAGGCCACAGACACTTCCACCCAGGGTCCCTGTTTACCTCACACACTTTGACAAAGAAAGGTGTCTTTCCAATATACACAGGTGAGGTCTCCATTCCATTTGGCAGACACGTATTGAACTCCTGCCTTGTGCCAGGTGCAGCCATACCCTGTCAAGCTAAAAAGGAATAACTTTGTCTCAGCCTTTGAGGTGCTCACAGGAAAGACCAGTCTTGAACAAATAAGTTCCATCAAGTGTGATATGCTTTGGAAAGGACAGGGTACGAAGAGGTAAAGGACAAGTCACCATGAAAACATGAAGGAGGGAACAGTCAGTTCCACATGGGGAGCTCAGGGAGGCCTTCACAGAGGAAGTGCCTCCGCAGCTGGCCCTTGAAGGAAGAACTTTTTTGCCACACAAAGGGGAGGGAAGGGAAGTCTAGGTGGGGGGGGGGTAATGCTTGTACAAAGGCAAAGAAGTGTGGAACGTTATGGCATATTCCAGGGATCTGGCGCTTGCTCTGTTTGGCTAGCTCAAAGGCAGATTTGCTGTGGAACTGATGAAGCTAAGGCTTTAGGGCCCTCACTTGAATGGGCCCTTCCAAGGTCCGGTAACTAATTTTTAGTCATAATGTTGTGTTGTCTTTTGGAGGGCCCTTCTAATTGTATGAGCTTAAGGTCCCACAGTACCTGTGTCTGCCCCTGGGCTGGTGCTTGGCGTGAGCTAGAGCAAAGGAGGGGGAGATGAGCCTGAAGAGGGAAGCAGGGGTCAGATCATGGGGGAATTTCTAGAATGTCAGACATGGAGCCATTGAGAGGTTTTCTGAAGTGGAATGAGAGTCTCAGGGAGCCTGGGGGCTTAGTCAGTCAGGCTTCTGCCTTTGGCTCAGGTCATGATCCCGGGGTCCTGAGATGGAGCCCCACATCATCAGGCTCCCTGCTCAGCAGGGAGCCTGCTTCTCCCTCTCCCTCTGCTACTTCCATGGCTTCTGCGCTCTCTCAAATAAAAAAAAAATCTTAAAAAAAATAAGAATGAGATAGTCTGGCCTTGAAGTTTCTTTGGAAGGGGGTGGAGAGCAGGAAGACTAATTCGGAGACTATTGGACCAATTAGATGCAGGCCAGGGGTAACACAGGTGCAAGGTAGGAAAGAGGAGGAGGCAGATTTGGTAAACACTGAGTAGATGGAATCAATGGGACTCCGCAGACACTTGGTGTGGGATTGTGAAGGCAAAAGAAGAATCTGGAATGAGGCCCAGATATCTGGCTTTGGAGGGTGGACAAATGGTGGCGGCATTCAGGAGGGGAATTAATATCAGAGAGCCAGTTTCTAAAAGACTCAGCTGTGTTTTAGACCTGTTGAGGCTGAGCTGTCTGCGGACTACCGAGACACCTGATGACCTTTTGTGGTGGGCAGCTGGATATACCGGGTTAGAGATCAGCAGCAGGCCTGCCCTGGAAATATGGATTTGGATGATCAAGGTACAGGTGCTATGTTCCAACCGCAGACGCATGTAGCATCACCCAGGGATCAGAGTGGAGCGTGGTGAACACTGGGCTAAAGACAAAGTTTAGGATGTTAAGTCAGCAGATGGAGGAAAAGAAATCCTGGAAAGAGACTGAGCAGGAATATGCGGAGGGGTAGGAGGAGGGACTGCAAGCGGGTGGGGGTGGCTTGAGAATGGAGTGGGAGTGGGGGGAGTGGCTCAGAGGAGGGAATGTGTTGAGGGCTGGGGTCAGGGAGGGGGTTCAGGCACCATGTGCATTTAACTAGATGTCACATGGTTATTACACGTGCCCATCTCAGAAAAGGCCATTCAACATTTTGAGCAGTGTCTGCTCATCCTTTGAGGATTCTCTGGCTTCCTAGATAAACTGGATCCCAAATTCTCCTGTTTCTCTCCCTTGAAGCTTCAACAGCCATACTCATTTCCTTATAATGAATAAATATATTTAGCTTCTTAATAATTGAACTGAATTTTGTTTTTCATTTGAAATTCTAGACGGACACCTCTGCTTTTTATAGCCTTGCTTATTATGCTAATTTTGTTTGGTTGAGAATAAATTGGACCCTGGGGAAAGGGGATGGATATTTGGGGTCATCTCAGCCACGGACTGCTCAGGATCTTTTCAATTAGATTTCTCACAATTCTCGGCAACATACATTTGACATATTTGACATTGGAAACTGCTTTGGTAATGATGGTTTGGGAGGACCGAACTGATCTGGCCCCTTAGAGGCCAATCTACTTCCATTACATTTGTAATATCCTTATTGTTTTTCCTGATTATAAACAAGATGCATATTAATACAAAATCAAATAATACAAACTCGAATAAGTAGAAATGAAAAGCCTCTCGAAATTGGGCCTGAGAGCAGGAATGGAGCAAGCTCCAGGGATTTGTAATAAAAAGCAGTGTTTTCTCCGTACTGGCAGGATCATTTGGGCATAGATCTGTCAGTGCAGCTGCATGGAAGCAGAGCACCAGAATGCGATACTTTCCCCAGGGTTCATGGTCAACTAAGAAAAGGAGAGATGAAGGCCATATTCTAGGGGAAGCCACTATTTCAAAGATGCGGGAGCAAAAGGAACTCAAGAGGGAGACCCAGGGCAGGCTGGAAAGAGGCATGCTTAGGAACTTAGGCTTCAGTCTCAGACTGACCTGGGTTCAAATCCCATTGCCACCTACTAGCCCGGTGATGTTGGACCAGTGTTTTGTGCCTCTCTCAGCCTCTTGGTAACTAGTGTTGTGGCTGGTCTGGCCCTTGTGGTTCTTGCAAGACGCGGTCAGCAATAACCATCAGGGTACCAAAAAGTTTTATTATTCACAGGTCCGGGAAAGCACAGGGCACACCTGGGACCACATGGTGAGGTCACAGGGTAGAGAAAGAGAGAGAGGGCATGGGTCTGGGGTTCTGTTTTTATTGAGATGGAGGATTTAGGGCTAGGATTTGGTGGGCTTGCTCTGGGTGGGTGAATTTATTTATTTTTTAAGATTTTATTTACTTATTCATGAGAGACACAGAGAGAGAGAGAGGCAGAGACACAAACAGAGGGAGAAGCAGGCTCCATGCAGGGAGCCCAGTGTGGGACTCGATCCTGGGACTTGATCCGGGGATTCGGGGATTCGGTGCGGGGACTCCACTGAGCCACCCGGGAATCCTCTGGTTGGGGGGGGGGTAATTTAAAACACAAGAGCGAGAATTTAAGGCAGCAGAAGAGAAAAAAAACAAGTGGCCCAAATGGTCACTTAATGGAAATCAATCAAGATTTCTAAAACAAAGGAGCCCTGTGAGGGGTGGTTTGTGGAGGGAGGGCTGACTCTTAACCTTTAGGTAGCTGGCAGTGTATTTATTCCAGATAGTCAGTTGTCTTTGAAGTGGATACCTCAGCGATAAATCTTAAATCAGGCACTTGCATGGCAGAAAAGAAAGACCAACTCTCAGAGTTTACACTATAAGACCCTTAAATTCTCTATGGCTCAGTTTTTTCACCTGTAAAGTGGGGATGACCATAATACTAATATCTACCCTAGAGGGTCACGTGAGGCATACTTGACATGTTTGGCATATTAAAGGCTTCAAGAGTGCTGGGCACAGTGGCACCTGGGTGGCTCAGTTGGTTAAAGCATCTGCCTTCGATTCAGGTCATGATCCCCTGGTCTTGGAATCAAGCCCCTCATCAGGCTCCCTGCTTCACGGGGAGTCTGCTTCTCCCTCTCTACCTCTGTCCCTCCCCTCCACTCGTTTTCTGTCTCTCTCAAATAAATAAATCAAATCTTAAAAAAAAAACAGTGCCTGGCACTAAGTAACTAATGAATAGAAGATATTGTTACGATTATGACTTTCTTTGGTAGAAGAATCGAGGGAGAGTTATACCATGTAGCTTAATGGGGGGAATGACAAATGGAACTGAAAAAAATATCCTTTGGGTTTGGCAACATGCAAGTCATTAATACACTAAGGAATAATAATTCTAGGGAAGTTGTGGGTGGAAGCTAAGTTGCCATGAGTGAATGGAAGATAAGTTAGTAAAGGCATCAGAATAGCAAAAAGAGCAATAAGTAAAGCGAGACCAAGATCAAATTCCCGTTTATATGGGAATTTGGCATATGTAAGTGAGCAAGGAAAGAATGGACTATTCAAGAAAATGTGCTGGGAAAATAGGCAATCCATTAGGAAAAAAATAAAATGAGACCCTCCCACACAAACACTAGTCACAAAAATAGATTCCAGATGGGTTAAAAACAAATTCTAAAAATATAAGAGAAAATATAGCAGAATGTTTTTATAGCTTTAGGGGTAGAGAAGGCTTTTCTGATCGTGACACAAAATCCCAAAGCCATATAAGAAAAGATCGACAGATTTAAACTTAAGATAAAAAAAACCCTTTGCATATTGAAAGACTAAACAAAAGTAAAAACAAACTATGAATAGAGAGAAAATACTTGCAACTTATATCATAAAGAAAGGATTTTTCTAAAATGTAAAAAGAACTTCTACAATTCAATGTGAAATAAACAGGTAATTGACAGAAGGGGAAATATAAATCGCCAATTAACATATGAACTGATGCTCATCCAATGTCACCAGTGATTAGGGAAGTGCAAAATGAAACAATGGAATATTTTTTATCCATCAGATTTGAAAAATAAGAGATAAAAATATAAATGGCCGTTAATACAGTTCACTTCATTCATGTTGCTGGGAATATAAATTGATACAGATGTTTTAGAGTGCAAATTCGGTGGGACCTATTAAAACTTCAAATGTGAATACCTTATGATCCAGCAGTTCCACTTTTAGGTATACAGCCTAGAGAAACAATTGCACATGTTCATGAAAAACTTACAGAAAGGATGTTCACTGCAGCATTGGATGTGGAATAAAAAAATCTTTAAACAGCTTAAATTTCCATCAGTAGGGCAACTAAATGAGCTATGGTACAGCCATATACTATGGCATACATTTGGCAGTTTAAAAGAATGCAGTAGATCTGTGCACACTCACGTGGATGTGTTATCAAGTGAAAATAGAGGTTGCAGAATATACAAAATCATGATACCAATTGTATAAATCCACCATTCCTTTTTTTTTTAATCCACCATTCCTAATGAAACATCAAACACTCCCCCCCCCACATAAATGCATAGAAAAAGATCTGCAAGGTGAACCAACAAACTGAAAATAGTAGTTACCTCTGAGAAGGGGAGCATAAGTACATGTATCAGTCACATAATTAAGAATAAACTTTTTTAAAAGAATGAAATTTTTTAAAAGGAAGCAGATAAAGTGGGTGTAGACCGCTCATTTAAAAAGATTTCCTGAACTGGAAAAAAGAGATAAGGCAGTGTCTAGAGGGAGGCAGAGGTCAGGGGTGACTTTTTTTTTCTTTTTTAAGTTTATTTATTTTTTGTAGTAATCTCTACACAATGTGGGGCTCGAACTCATGACCCCGAAATCAAGAGTAGCACGCTCTTCCTACTGAGCCAGCCAGGCCCCCCAGGGGCCGTGTTTTTGAGGCTGAGCTGAAGACAGCTTGAACAGGATAAGAAGCTTCAAGGGCAGAGATGAGGAGGAGGCAGATAAAGAGAAAGAGTCCACCACACTTGGTAACCCAGTTGATTTGGGGGATATAGTACAGTTGATAACATTATACTAAATGCCAACTGTGTGTCAGGTACAGGTGCCAGGAATACTAAGAAATAAGGAACTTGTAGTTTAGTGGAAGGGGGTAATACGTAGCATACAAATTCTACATAGTGTAGTAAGTACAGTAACAAAGGCATATGGAGGATGAGAATGGCAAGCGGCACAGCCCAGTCGGGGGATAAGGTGGAGAGGAGGTGCTCAGGAATGGCTGAGCTAAGTCTTGAAATCTTCTAGGATGCGTGCAAGTTAGCCAACTGGCATACCATGGGTATTCAGTACCTAATTGTCCCTAAATGTGGTGGGGAAAATAAAGAAAAAAACCCTCTAAGTTTTTATCTTTCAAGACCAAACGTGTCCATTGAATGTGTTAACTAGGATGCCGAGGGTAGAAAACAGTCTACAATGTGTTGAGGAATGAATGAGAAGGAATGAATGAGTAGATTGTTCTTTCCAAAAAAAAAAAATTCCCCACTTACCCATTACACATTTATTGAACTTCTGTTTTATGCTAAGCCCTGTGGTAGATGCAAAAGACAAACTCGATTGCTAAGGGAGGAAAAGAAAGGGCAGCAGTTGGGAAGAAATGGGTAGTTGAGGGGGTTGGGTTGAGGAAAGATCTTTCTTTTGAGATGCAGGAAGACTTAAGCATGTTTATAGGTTGAGGAGAAAGAGTCAGTAGGGGGCGAGGAGCTAATAGATGAAGCAAGATTCTCAAAGAGCCTAAAAGGAATGAGAGCTAGTGCACGAAGGACAATGGGCCTTGCACACTATGAGGGGCCCTTTGTCTTCTGAGACTAGAAGGCAGTCAGGAAGGGCTGATTCAGTTTTAGAGGAGAGGGGAATCTAGCTGCTGTGAGGCTGATGGCCCAAATTTTGTTGGTAACGTAGGAGGTAAGACCATCTTGTGAGAATGAAGATGTCACGAGTAGGTTTTGGAGCTTGAGGAAAGTAGTGAAAGTTTGGAATGCCCAATGGAGGTGATGGGAAATGCAGCCAATCAAGGTCAAGTAATGGCATTGTCTTGTTGTTCTCTCTGAGGCTGGAGGCCATGGCTTTGGGTGCAAAGACTTTGGTGATGGCCTCTAGCTAATTTGAGCAGCCTCAGTGTAGGAGTGAAGGACAGATCCTGAAATTGATTCATCGCAGCAGTTTGCTGGGCCAGTAGGGTGGATGGCAGGGGTATCGTGGAGATGAAAGTGTGGCTAAAAGTGGTTCGGGTAATCAGTTAAGGGTTCAGCCAGGGCCGAGAAGGAGATGAGGCCAGCAAGGGGCTGATCACCTGTGAGATAATAAAGAGGTCAAGGTACCTGAGGATTCCATGAGGTGAAAGATCCAGGATGTAAGAGTGTTGGAAAGATGTGAGGCTGTGGCCAGAGAGCGGGAAGTTAGAGGCTGTCTTGGGGGAAGCTGGTCTGGCTCATGGTGAGGTGTGTAGGCGGCTGCAGTAGAGGGAGCCCGAACGTTGTGGAGTTCAGACAATCAGGGAAGAGAGGCTGAAGGTTGATGGGTTGTCTACAAGCACATGGCCGTCACCCAGGATGGGGAGAGAGAGACTGTGGGTCAGGTGCCACCAGGAGAGGATGGAATACGTCTCAGATGAAGAAAAGGTTTTACACTGAGGTAGTGGAGGAACAGTCTGGAAGTGGCACTGGGAAGCTACACGAATGCCCACCCCGCTGACCCCAAGGCACCCAGGTCGTGGGAGAATGAGCAGCCTCCTCCAGAGAGGGCTGCCGCGTAATGAAGTCTTCAGGGTGGTGGTATCCTGGGGGTAGGACAGAGGGGATTAGGTTTCCATTTAGGGCAAAGAAGTAGGCAAGTTCTGTAAAAGGAAGCTGATAGAGGTCAGCGCTGCTTAAACTTTCATCTTGCATTCAAGCCCCCGAGGCTCTTGAGAAAATGCAGACTCTGATCCTGTAGGTCTGGGTTGGGGACTGGGATTGTGCATTTCCAACAAGCCTCAGGTGGCGTCTCTGTGCTGCTGGTCCAAGGACCAGACCCTGAGTGGCAAAACTGTAGGCAGTTGTGTTTATCAGGGTTCTGGGGGTGGTGGTTTCAGAGGTCACAGTGCAAGAGCATGTGAAGCAGGAGAGCTCCAGGGGGAGAGTCCGTGGAGGACAGAGCAGACTCGGGATTCCGGAGGAGGGAAGGAGAGGTGACTGCAGGGAGGGTGATAGACTAAATTAGCTGTCATCATTTTTGGCTTTGTTCCTGCAGACCTGACCTGGTGCTACCTTGGTGCCAATGCCCGAGATGGTTATGCTCAAGCACAGTGTCTGTGACTGGGCTTTGTGAGTTTCTAGCAGGAGTTGGGGGGCTCTGATGGCTGTGTCTGCCCAGAGGACTGGCACATGGGAGAGGGAGGGACCGGGATCACCCTGAGGTGTCTAGGAAGCGTGATTGGGAGGCGGTGACAGCTGCAGCCACCGGAATGAGGGAGACCACTCAGGGATAGGTGTGTGCAATATGTGGAATGACAGCGAAAGATGGTCCAGGATGGAACCTTCGAGACAAGCCAAGATTTGAGGTGAGTGAGAAAGAAGAGTTCTAGAGGTAGGAGATAATGGTGGCAATGAAGTCAGAGGGCAGTGTTTCAAGAAGGAACTGGTCAACAGTGTCTAGAAAGATGACAATTGAAAAGTGCTCACCGAGAGGTAAAATCATTATTTTTCTATAGTAGGACTGTTTAAGAAACCCGAGGTAATCAATCACCTGGAAAACAATTCTAATGAATAACAGTTCGGTTAGGTAGCCAGTTTCAAAATAGGCAGACATGAAGAAAACCAAGGACTTCTTATCAAGCAACAATAACTAACTAGAGAACATTATGGAACAGAAGACCCTGTTCACAGTAAAAACCCCTTACTATATCCTGCCCATAAACCCTATGTGATCTGTCCCCTGCTACCTTGTTTGCTTCATCTTTTACTATTCTTGGGGTTTTTTCCTTTATTTATTTTTTTTTAAGTAGACTCCACACCCAGCATGGAGCCCAACGTGGGGCTTGAACCCATGACTCTGAGATCAAGACCTGAGCTGAGGGACGCCTGGGTGGCTCAGTGGTTGAGCATCTGCCTTCAGGTCAGGGCGTGATCCCGGGGTCCTAGGATCCAGTCCCGCATCAGGCTCCCCATAGGGAGCCTGCGTCTCCCTCTGCCTGTGTCTCTCATGAATAAATAAATAAATAAATAAATAAATAAATAAATAAATAAATAAAATCTTAAAAAAAAGGAAGGACCTGAGCTGAGATCCAGAGTCGGACTGTTAACCAACTGAGCCACCCAGGTGCCCCTGTTCTTGTTTTTAATAAGGAGAAATTCCCACAATATACAATTAACTATTTTAAAGTGAACAATTCAGTGGCACTTAATACATTCAAAACGCTGTGCAACCACCTAGTTCCAAACATTCTCATCACCCCAAAAGGAAACATTAAACGCTAACTCTCCATTCTCTCCGCTCATTCCATGGTAACCACGATTCTATTTTCTTTCTTGATGACTGACTATTGTAGGCACCTCATGTAAGTGGAATCATACAACATTCGACCTTTTGTGTCTGATTTCTTTCACTTGAAAGGTGTTTTCGAGGTTCACCCCCCCGGGGCAGCATGCATCAGACTTGTCTTCCTTTTATTTTATTTTATTTATTTTATTTTTTTTTGTTTGTTTTTGTTTTTTGTTTTTTTTTGTTTTTTTTTTGTTTTTGTTTTTTTTTTGTCTTCCTTTTAGAGACTGAATAATATTCCATTGTATGGATCTCCCAACTTTTGTTTAGCCAGTCATCAGTTGATGGCCATTGGGTTGTTTTCATCTTTTGGCAATTGTGAGTACTTCATTATTCTTCCTTCCTGCACTACTAGCTCCCAGCTCCCTTGCCTTCTTTCTTTTTTTTTAATATTAAAGTTTTTTTTTGGTAATTTGAGAGACAGAGAGAGCAGGGGCAGGGCGAGGGGGCAGAGGGAGAGGGAGCAGACCCCCGCTGATCAGAGAGCCCAATGTGATGCTCAATCTCAGGACCTTGGGATCATGACCTGAGCCAAAGGCAGATGCTCAACCACTGGGCCATCCAGGTGCCCCCCTTGCCTTCTTTTTATGGCAAATCTCCTCAAGCTCTTTTCTGCCTCTGGACCATTACTTTTGTTATTCCTCTCTGGAATGCTCTTCTCCCAAATTCGCCCATGGCTCTCTTATTCCCATCCATGCAGCTCAAAGATCACATTGTCTGGGAAGCCTTCCCAGTCACTTTTTAAAAAAAGATTTTATTTATTCATGAGAGACACACACACAGACGGGGAGAGACACAGGCAGAGGGAGAAGCAGGCTCCCTGCAAGGAGGCTGATGTGGGACTCGATCCCAGACCCTGGGATCACGCCCTGAGTCAAAGGCAGACACCCAACTGCTGAGCCACCCAGGCGTCCCCCTGCCCCGTCACTCTTTATCCCTGTTATTGAAAGGAATAAGATGTAGTGTCCAGACCATGAATTCTTTGTGCTTTTGGCCTCTTTAGCAATCTAGTGAGGCCTATGGACCTCATTCTTAGATTTTAAATGCCTAAAACATGCCAGTTATACTAAAAATACAGTTCCCAAAATATTTTCAAATTGTTATTTAGTAATCCATGTCCTTCTTTATTAGTTCCTGAAATAATACCTATGTGTGCAGCTCTAATAACTATCATAATTTAGAAGTCGTGTAAGTATAACTGCTATTTTGAGATATTTGCAACAACTTGTGATTGGAAGCAAAAATATCAGTGATTTCTATTGACTGTGAAATCACAGGTACTGCTTAAAATTACTATAGATTGTTACCCATGTTTGTACCTGAAGGAACCACTGAGAGCGCTTAGTGAAGAAGATTTTTTTTTCCTATCCAACTTTGTGGATCCTATGAATTCTTTCCATTGGAAGTCTTCTTCCCTTGGAAGTCTGGAGCCCTGGTTAAGAGCTCCTGCCCTAAAACATGAAAGCCAAACAGTAGTGACAAGGAGGGGTGGATCATGTTGAAGCTGTTTTTTTTTTTTAAAAGACTATTTTGTACCTGCTTCTGTGTGTGTGTGTGTGTGTGTGTGTGTGTGTGTGACTATCATAAATAAATAAAAAATTTTTAAAGAAAGACTATCTTGGAAAAAAAGAGCGCATGCACGCCAGTGGGGGTTGCGGCAGAGGGAGAGGGAGAATCACTTTTTTTTTTTAAGATTATTTATTTATTCATGAGAGGCAGAGACATAGGCAGAGGGAGAAGCAGACTCCCTGCAGGGAGTCCGACGTGGGACTCGATTCCAAGGCCCCGGGATCATGACCTGAGCCGAAGGCAGATGCTCAACCACTGAGTCACCCAGGCATCCCGAGGGAAAATCTCAAGCAGACTCCCCGCTGAGTGAGGAGCCCACAGCGGGGCTCAATCTCATGACCCTGAATCACGACCTGAACAGAAACCAAGAGTCAGATGCTTGATGGAGTGAGCCACCCAGGCGCTCCTTGGGACTGGGTTTTGTAGCAGATGGAAGAGATTGTAGGAGGCTGGGGAGTAATGAGCTAGAAGGAAGCTGCCCTCCCCACCCCTCCATGAACTTGGGTGTGAGAGATGGAGAAATTTCCAGCTGAGAAGGTCTATGAAGGAAGGCAGGTCTTTGACGGAGGAGAATCAGGTGTCACCTAGGAGAAGGAAACATTTGTGCAGAGCCTACCTATGGGAGTAAGGTTTATCATAGACTGGAGGCAGAAACCATACTGTATTCCAGACTACAACAGAGTGGGGCGGAGACCATACTATATTCCAGATGACCACACTGGTCACCAATGATACACAGATGAGTAAGACAGAGATGAATCAGCCATTATGATTAGTCTAAACCAAATGCTGTGGGTTGATTGGCTGGTTTGGCTGGTCTGATCCAGGCACCTCTTCCAAGACCTCTAAGAGCCTGGCAGCAGTAGAAAGGCCCAGTATCACTAGATACTGGGATGGGCTGGGGTGGGGGTGGTGGGGAGGGTGAGAAA
Source organism: Canis lupus baileyi (assembly GCF_048164855.1). NCBI lineage: Eukaryota > Metazoa > Chordata > Mammalia > Carnivora > Canidae > Canis > Canis lupus. Next base: position 32,371,288 of record NC_132876.1, read on the forward strand.
AAGCTCAGAATGCACCTTTTTTCCCCTCCTTTGGTTCCTTTTGCAGACCAAAAAAAAAAAAAAATGAAGTAAGAGAAGCTATGTAATGGAGGAAAAAAAAGAAGCAGTGCCATGATTAGATAGTTTAAATGAGCCAATCATCTGAAAATTAATTAGATAAGTCTAAGGGATGCATCCCCCAGCCTTGCTCCTAATTCTTCAGGAACCTTCTAAGGATCTCTACAACCAAGAGTTTCTTGGATGCTGTTACCCTTCAGAATGATGTTTGGCTCAGATCAAAAGAAGCAAAAAAAGATTTTATTTTTAGATTCTTCTCTGGGGCTCCAGAGATACCTTGCACCTGGATCTCTCCTCTGTCTGTAGCTCTCAGAATCTAGAATTTGGTGATTCTTTTTTTTTTTTTAAGCTATTTTCCCTTCTCGACCACGGGGATCTTTCAAAAAAGGCTCAGGTTGGGGGCTGCTGCAGGTGGGAAGACTTGGCTGGGCCCAGCTCCCTTTGATGGTGTTTCCATCTGGCAGTGGTAGCTGCAAGCTCACTGCCCCAGGGTTGGATAACAAACCTCCTCTGGCTTGAAGGGAGGAAGCCCTGGACAGCAAGGCAGTGGGCAGAGGGGGAGAGGCCGAGCTGAAGCCCAGCTGACCTAGTTAGAGCAGAAGGAAGCTGCAGGGGTGGCAGGAATGGCCGGGGAGAGAAGAGAGAAGCTTCCCAGGACAGGGAGGAGCGGAGGACTGGCTCTTGTTTAAGACGCCCTGGCAAGAATCTGGGTCATAAAGGGGACCTGGCCTGGAGACTCAGTGAGCTGGGGTTGGGAGGGAGTGGGGGTTGGGGTGGGAAGACTCTTTACCAAATGTTGTCCACATGCTTAGATTTTAAAGTCACACTCTTGGGGGAAATGAGAACGAGAAAAATATGTGGATCTTAGGGGAGCTATGTGGGCTGTGCCGTAAACCCAGCAAGACAGAGCAGCACCCGGAGCATTCTGACCAGATGCCCCAGCGTTGGGTCAAGGAGACGTCCTGGCCACCACTGTGTAGCCGGCTCCCATGCTAGGCACTGGGGTGAGACTCATGAAGCACAGACGTGGAACCAGTCCACCCACAGACGCTGCCAGTGGGTTCTACATGGCATTGGGGCCCCACACAGTGTAGACAAGTGCCCTCCATGGTCTCTGCCCCTCAGAGGGATACAGTCTATCTGAGGGAACAGCAATCCTGGTAAAACCAGAGGAAGCGATCCAATAGCATAATTATTATTTTTTATGCTCTGGGGTCGCGGTAGGGATTTCTGGCAGAAATGGGGAAGTGGGGAAGGCTGTATGGAAGAGGAGGTGGACATTCCATGACCCCGAGGTCTGGGAGGGCAGGATTGGGATGAGAGGGGAGATGTGGGCATTCCAGAGCCAAGGTCTCCTGCCCACTGGCAGCAACTGTGGGTGGGCGGCCCTTCGAAGGGAGATGGAGGAACCCAGCTGGAGGGGAAAGTCAGGTTACCAAGGGCATTTTAAACTTTGGAAAGGGACTGTCTCCAAACCCGGGGTTTTGGAAGCTGTCAGGCCATTTCCTTGCTCTCCCCCTCCCCGCCCCGCATCCCACCCCCAGCTACAAGCCCATCGTAGAATTCATCGACGCCCAGTTCGAAGCCTACCTGCAGGAGGAGCTGAAGATCCGCAGGGTACTGCACACCTACCACGACTCCCGAATCCACGCCTGCTTGTACTTCATCGCCCCCACGGGCCATTCCCTGAAGTCTCTGGACCTGGTGACCATGAAGAAGCTGGATAGTAAGGTGCGCAGCAGGGGCGAGGGCCGGCGGGAGGCTGGGCACACCGGAATCACTCTTACTGATCTCTCTTGCCACATATGTGCCGGGTTCCAGGAGACAATTTGTGGCCTCATCCTCTCCTTCATTCCCTGTCCCTCCAGAAAGATGGTGGTATTTAAAAAAATATTTATTTAGTCATAAGAGACACAGAGAGAGAAGCAGAGACAGAAGGAGAAGCAGGTTCCCCATGGGGAGCCCAATGCAGGACTTGATCCCAGGACTCTGGGATCAGGCCCTGAGCCGAAGGCAGACACTCAACCACTGAGCCACCCAGACGTCCCAAAATGGTGGTATAGATCCAGCACCTGTGTGGTGTGCTTTGTGATCCGTCTTCCCTGCATGATGGCATGGGTTTGCCCTGAGCTGTCTTTCTGCCCTGATCCATCTAGGGGTGTCAAGGGTGACTGTGAGCAAGGTGGCCGTTTAGGTCTAGGGGCTCAGCCTTTTGGGACGGAAAGATGTTTTTCCTTTGCCCCAGGATTAACTGGCCTGGACGAGAATCAGACATGCAAACTGGACTTGGAAAGTTATTGTTTTTATTATCAATTATAATTTTAGTAACAGCAGCTAACATTTGTTAAATCCTCAAGCACTGCTGTGCACGTACCCCCTGGAGTATCTCCTTGAATTTTCACAAGCCAGTAAGGCAAGCATTATCATTATTCCCCACTCACGGAAGGGGAAACCGAGGCTCTAAGAGGTGCAGGGACCTGCCTGTTGTCATATAGCTAGCTCCAGGTAGAGGCTAGATTCGAACTCAGATCCATGGAACCAAGTTCTATGGCCTCTATTCCTGAGAAAGATGGCTGTGTGAATCAGTCATGTCCTGCTCTAAAAGGAACTGAAAAATGAAAGTGCCATGCCAGGTAGAAATCAGACGAGGATTCTTCATGTGAAAGGACTGTTGGCTGCACAGAAGAATTGACACAGGATTCTTTCAAAAGCCGAATACATTTTCCGCTAGCATTTCATATGTGCCTGGCCCTGGGATGAGTACTTAGTATGCATTACTTTATTTCATCCTTCCAGTATTATCCAGTGTGGTGGATACTGTTGTTCCCATTTCCTCATGAGAAGAGTGAGGCACGGAGAATGAAGTAGCTCGTTCCAGGTCAGACAACTTGTAATGGGTCTGTGATTCGGACCTGGCTCTCTCTGACTCCAAGGCATTTTATTTTCTGACATTTCTAACTGATAGGCATTATGTAGTAGCATATACGTGATAAAAACCGATATTGAGCTTAAATCAAAATAGGAGTGATTTTTTTCTTTTCTTTCTTTTTTTTTTTTTTACAGCAATGAGCTCCCCACCCACCAGTAAGGGGGCTGCTCTGGAAATGTCGCTATGCCCTGCATGTCCTGTATAGGGCAGCAGAGAGCCATGCGCTGGTGACCTGGGGCGTGGGTCGGTTGAAGTTAAGCAGCCTTGGCATATGCTTGTAGTGTCGATGGGGACATGGTGGAAAGTGACAGGGCGGATTGGCTCTGCCTGCTGTTCTACCTTGGCAAGGGCTTTGACCCGCCATCCTCCTGCAAAGACTTCAAGGAGGGTGCCTATAGGGTCCAATCTTTCTTTGACCTAGCATGTGAAACTGGTGGCAGCCTTTATGGCTACTCCGAAGGCAAAAGCGTAAAGCAGGCGATTTCAGGTTCCAAGTGTAGAGCTCCTTCTGGGGCCCAAGCACTATCCGTGTTGCCCCGCCGGAGTCTGCTGGCGGGGACACCCATGTTCTCCCTGGGCACCTGAGCTTAGGTGTGCTCTGGCTCACAAATGCATGTGCATTTCACCATTCTTTCCCTTCCCTCAGCAAAAGCCTTGTCTCTCCTTGGAGTAACTTCAAGGAGCAGGGTTCAGGTGGATTGAACTTTGGGGTGGCATTAGGCCTTCATCCTGCTGTCTGATATTGGGCACATAAATCTGCTTGCTTTATGCAGAAATTAATCGTGAAACTCAGGCAGTATACCTCTTTTTGCATTAAGTCTCGGATCACACTGGTAACTGAGAGGGTCATCTTCATCCAGCTGGGCTGGTTCGCATGTTTGCTGCCAGGTGAGCATCTGCACGGAGCTCTGCCCTGCCTCCCTTCCCTGCCGTGGCCCATGGGGATGGGTCCCTAAAATCCTGGGGCTCGCCTGCACTGGATAGGTTGGGACAATTTACTTTTTACAAGGAGTCGCCACCTCCCCTCCTTGTCAACCACAGATCCCCAACTGTCATCTTTCTGCTTTGGAATCACCCAAGTGGTGATCTTGATAAGGAAAATATCACACAGCTCATCAATTTGGAACTGAGCTGGCTAAGACTGTGGATTTAGGAATAAGGCTAAACTTGGATCTGGATCTCAGTTCTGCTATTTACCTGCCTTGGACAAGTTACTTAGCCTCTCTACGCCTCAGTTTCTCATCGGTAAAGTGAGAGGGTTGTTGTCAGGACTCATTGTGTTAATCCATGTCAAAGCACTTAGTTCAGTACTCAGCGCTTAGTAAGCAGCACCCATTGTCATTTGTCATATTGTTCTTTGGCGACGGAGGTGGCCAGTTCTGGACCATTGGGTCGAGCTGTTCCTTCTGGCACCTGGTGGAAGTCCTCTGTCATGCTGCTATGGGTTGCAGATTACCAACAATGATCCTGCTTTGCTCCTCCCTTCCCTAGGTGAACATCATCCCTATCATTGCCAAATCAGATGCCATCTCTAAGAGTGAGCTAACAAAGTTCAAAATCAAAATCACCAGCGAACTTGTCAGCAATGGGGTCCAGATCTACCAATTCCCTACAGATGATGAGTCTGTGGCAGAGATCAACGGAACCATGAACGTGAGTGGGAGCACAGGGGTTCGTTCATCTTTCTGACCATTTGCTGCTTATTTCTATTGTCATTATTTTACAAACAAGCCGCTGAACATCACAGTCCATTTTAGCGCGGTCGACTCTCGATCATCTAAATCTCAGGGGTTTGTGAGAAAGAATCCAGAACCAGAACAGCTCTTCTCCCTTAGCGGTGATGGCTTCAAAGCCTCAGAGAGGCAGAGATTAATAGCCAGAGACCGAGGGAGGGAAAGGCCAACCTGAGGAAGAGTCTGGAGCTGGAGATTCAGACCTCTCCTTCCACTTTCCTCTTTGGTGCTGCTTCAGTCTAAGCCAGCACCCCCCCACCCCCTGTGGGGACTGCCAGAAAGGCAACCGGTTCTCCTCTCTGACCAAAACAGTGCCATGACAATCAGCGAAAAAGCTGGCTGGCTTCCGAGACTTCCAGGATAATATGTACTCAGATAATCGAGCTCTCAACCCCCGGGAATGGGAGAATGACATATAGCCTCCTCTTCTGCTAACCCCCCCAACTAGAGGAATGAGTAATGAGCAAGGCGGACAGTCAAACATCTCCTCATGCTTCTTTACAACATGTTGATGCTGTTGCTGCGAAATCTTCAATGTTGTGATTTCAAGGAGACAGCTAATAGCTTTCAGAAAGCCTCTGCTTTGGGAACAGACTTTTTTTTCCCTCTGTTGAGAGGCATCAGTTTTTCCTAATGACATAATGCCTGGGCATAACCAAACTCAGGAAAGCCTTGCAGTAAAAGCCATTTTTAGAAAATTTTCCTGCTGCTGCCACCGCCCCTGAGTTATCATTATGGTATCAGTTGCTACCTCTTAGAATTTGGCCAACAAATGAGCAGCGGGGCAGCAAGTCCTTGTCTTGACTGGCCTGCCCGCCCATCGGTACAACCTGAGATATGTTCATTATTAGGAGTCCCTCATCATCTTTTGACTCCTGTGGCCTATGAGTAAGGATGCATGGATTGGTGTGGGTGGAGTCCTATCCTCTCTGACCCATCATGAGCATGAAAAAAGGGGGAACAGAAAGATGAACACTTCTCCTCTCAAGCAGTCTGGGCACTTCTATGAGAACCAGGCTCTGTTGTGATGAGGAAACCTGAAAGGGTGCCTAGCCTGCAGAAAAAGGGGAACCTCGAGGGAAGCGTCTTCTGGTGTCACTGGCACTGATGTCTAGAAGCACTTAGTCACTTCAGAGCATCAGGCCCTAGTAGATACCTTCAAACTTGGGTGCCCTATGTTACCAGGTAGCTTTCAGACTGGTGATTTGATTTGCTACAAATAAATAGGGTAAAGGATTGTCAGCAATCTCAAGACCTCACCCCAAACGACAGCTCACTACATTGTGAATCAGGAATGACAGTCATTTTGGGCTCTGTTCTGCACCCAGCTGTGCCCTCCTGATTGAACTTAGGGTAGGTAGGCTCAGCCTCAGGGTTGGAAACTTCTCGTGCTGTGAAGCAGTGGTTCTCAACCACGCTGTTTTGGATGTGAAGAAGTTCTGGGTCATTTCTTATAACAGTCCAAAGTATGCCAGTGTTTCACTTTGAAAAACTAAATTTGAGGGATGCCTGGGTGGCTCAGTCAGTGAAGTATCTGCCTTTGGCTCAGGTCATGATCCGGGGGTCCTGGGACTGAGCCCCATGTTGGGCTCCCTGATCACTGAGGGGTCTGCTTCTCCCTCTCACTCTGTGCACACACTTGCTCTATTTCTTTCTCAAATAAATAAATGAAATATTTAAAAAAAAACTAAATTTGAGTGGATTTAGGATTATCCCCATAATAACATCACTCAGCACTCATTCCTTGACATCCCACTGTGCTTTTTTGAGTGGGGAAGAGTGTGCCTGGAATTGGGCATGTCCGTGGGAAGGGGCATGCATGTGAATGCCACGTGTTATCTCTTGTGATGGGGAAAGGGTGGGGAGTCGCTGCTCTAACATGCATATGTGGGATGACTTAACCTGTCTGCCACTAGAACAACTGTTGAAAGTCCCCAAGGTCTTCAGACAAGCTGTGGTGTATGAAGCTGCATCATCAATATCTCTGGTGCGGGTGGTAGGAGGAATGGGTACTGGCCTTTCAATTCTGGATTTGATTCCAGCCAATCATCATGGGGACTGGATTTAGAAGTGGAAGAAGCCTCTTGCCTAAGTGGAGAAGAGCATACAGGCATGCCACCGCTCCCCACTAGGGATTTGCATGGTGGGAAATAAGAGTAATGAGGTCTCAGCCTCCCTCTCGGCCTGTAGGTGGGTCTGAAAAATGGCTTCAGATTGGGGGTCAGTGAGAGAAGGGAGTGAGAGGTCTTGTTGCATGCTTCTTCAACCCATGCTCTGATAACTTTCAAGGCTGTAGACTTTAATGATAAAAATTGCTATGTTGTTCAAATTGAATGTTGTTCTTTGAATGGCTCAAACCATGGCCAGGGGCCAGGGAGGGCATAGGCCCAGTTACTTGACTTGGCTCGGTCTATTGGCCATCTGTGAGGTCTTGGGTTTGGCTCCCCCAAAAGCATAGAAGCCCAGTGAGAGCACATGGATCACAGGGAGACCCACAGCCATAAGCTTGTCCCTTGTCCAAGGCAGCAGTGCCATTTCCAATGTTTGCATGTACTTTTGTGGGAATCACCCAAGGTCGACTTGAGAGAGGATTGAGCAGTGCTTTTGCTCAGTCGGCAGCAGGAGCCTGAAATGGGGATGGGCATAAGCAGCAGCATGCCTCGGAAATCGTGTCCTCACTGAGAGGAAGCCACTCCTGATCAGGTTATTCTCAGACAAGGAATAAACAGTCCCAACAGTCTCTGTTTCACCAGGGCGAGGAGAACAGTCCTCCAGCTTCCCAACTCTAAAGGATGTACTGGAACTGGAATAGAATAATTCGTGCCAATTGGATCATCAAACACTTTAAAATATATGGAGAGGAATCTTTTTTAAGGTATTATTTATTCATGAGAGACACAGAGAGAGAGAGGCAGAGACACAGGCAGAGGGAGAAGCAGGCTCCTTGAAGGGAGCCCGATGTGGGACTCGATCCTGGGTCTCCAGGATCACACCCTGGGCCTAAGGCGGCGCTAAATTGCTGGGCCCCCGGGGCTGCCCTATAGAGAAGAATTTAAGGTAGACACAATACTGGAAAGGTAGTGAATCTGAGAACAGGCTTCCAAGAGGAGGCTTGAGAGTATCTGTTGGAATTTTCGGAGACAGGACGTCTGACATCTGGAGGCACATCTGCCCGTGTTTCAGTCCCTGCAGCCAGCAGAGTCTCCTCCCTGGGCCCACACAAACAAAGTGTCACCCCTGGGAATGTGGTCGGTTGGATGGTTTACCGTCTCCTTGCTCTGCTCGACTCTCTCCTGGTGGTCAAAGCCACCAGTCTCTGAAGAGCAGCAGAAAGAGGGCCAAAGCCTGGCTCCGTGATTTCCCGCCCTGCATGGTTAGGTGACTTCCAGCAGATGCTGTTTAGCCAGGAGGCAGGCTGCAGGCTGCTGCGGGTGGCTAGGAGAGGCTGGCAGCAAAAGCATGGTGGCTTTACTGCTCCCTGGGAAGATTTGGGCACAGGACTTACGGACCTGGGCGAGTCGTTTCCCCCTAATCACAAGTGGGGTGTTTGAGAACCGCCCTGTATAGTTGTCATGAGAAGCCAGTGAGATCTGCCTGGGAGCACTCAGAAAAATTACCCTGGCATATGCTTCTCGAAACAGACATTGATGCCAGTTGCCAAGAGTGTGCTGGGGGAGGTCTCAGGAGCCCCGAAGCTGCTGTGGCGGGAGCTGTGCCTTAGTGTGGGGATTGACAGACAGATTGACAGCGCTATAAGGAAGAGAGGAAGCAAGTGACCCTGTCATCCTAACTAACAATGTCTTGCGGGGATAAATATAACAGGCTCAAGGGAATAAAAAACTGATGTGTGTGTGTGTTTTCTTTAATGCCTTTATTCTCAGATTTTTTTCCCTTCCTTTCCTCTTTAGCCCAGAGAAGTCCCCACCCACTTCACACACCCTCCTCTATCACTTTCAGCTGAGAGTCAGGGATGCTCCAGAAGGTTCTCTTTCTCACCTCCTCCCTCGGTCTAGCCCTCTGCCATGGTCGCCCTCTGGCTCTTTTGTGTTATGTGGCTGAAGCGTTGGGTCTTGGCAGGAGGGGCAGCATTTTCCCCCAGAAAGTGCTTGGGGGTGGATCTGAGCTTCCCAACATGTTGTGGGGCCCTGAGTGGGAATGGACGGTGCCTGGATGTCCCTCCGACAAAGCTCTGGCCCTTGGGCAGGGTTGTCAGGACTTCGGGGCCCCCCAACGCCCCATGTGTCGCACTCCCAATGACCCTCTTGTTCAGTCCCCCCCCCACCCCAGGACCAATGTAGCATTTGCTGTGTCCAGCCTGGCCCGTCTTCCATATATCCATAACCTCGTCCCTCCTTCTTTCCACATCCCCACTTCAGGCACAGCCAGGGGGAAGGCCTGGAGGGGTCTGCTGAGGTGATACTCAGAGCAGCTGAGAGGGGGTGATGGGAGAGCCACCTCTGCAGGATGGCCGAGCGCCTCGGGAACTTGCGGGTGTCCTGGAGCTGAGTTCCCGGTTAAGTCCTGTGGTTTTCCACTCTGAAGAATATTCTTGGAGGTGGGGGGGGGGGGCAGATGCTAAAGAGAATAAAGGGGAGGGAGTGGCTATGACATCAGCACACTGATTCAGCAAGCAAAAGACATTTGCTGTAGGTTTGTCAGAATTGAACTGCTTCTGATAACCTGGCTTTGAGCCGCAGGGGCACTCCAGGGTTTGAGAGTGCTCACATCATCTGCTGCTCAAACCCCCTAGGTGAGAGTGGCAGGCCACTTCAAAGTCCAGTGGTGGGCTTTGAAGCCAGTGAGTTCTGGGTCCCATCCCTACTCTGGCCCCTGCTATTGTGTGCCTGCTGGCAACTGGACCTCAGTTTCCTTGTCTATAAAATGGGGCTGATAATACCTAACTCCACAGTGCTGTTGGAAAGGGTCAACAAAATGATGCCATGCCATGTAGAGGACCTGACAGGTGGGACCTAGAGCTGCCTAAGCTGCTGCTGCTGCTCACACCAGTTCTATAGCTACCACAACTGTTGGTATGAATTTTTTGGATTTATTTATGAGAGACACAGAGAGGGTGGCAGAGACATAGGCAGAGGGAGAAGCAGGTTCCCTGTGGGGAGCCTGATGTGGGACTCGATCCCAGGACCCCGGGATCATGACCTGATCCGAAGGCAGACGCTCAACCACTGAGCCACCCAGGTGCCCCAACTATTGGTATAATTGCTACTACCTCCTCTGTGAAGCCTGCTGTGACTTCATGAAGTAAGCTGCTCCCTCTGATCCTCCAGCTCTCGAACTTCTGTCTATAGTCTAGACTTTACTGTATTATTATTATGGGCACGTCTTTCTCCCGTACCAGACTGTGTACTCCCCAGGAGCAGGCTCGCAGATTTTTTTCAACGTTGTACTATTGATACCTAGCACATAGTAGGGACTCAGTAAATACTTGTAGCATGGATGAGTAAGCAAACGAGTCCAAATATCTGTGCTTGAGACCTGTTTCTCCAAGCAAGCTCAGAAAGCTTGCTCCAGTGGACTTTCCCTTGTCTGTGTAAAGCCCTTTTGGGTGAGGCTTCACCCACTATTTATTTTTGTAAACAATATTGGTCAACAGTATTTATTCAGTGGTTCCTCTTAGCCAGTGATCATAGCACTTATAACTTGGCCAGCTCCCTGAGAGACTGGGCACCAGAGGCAGTTCCCAAGCTCCATGCTACCTGTTGGGGGCAGTTAGTTGCCTCTTCTTGGACCTACAAAGCCTTCATCAGCCAGGCCCAGCTCCTTATCACCCTGCAGGCACCACACTCATACTCCTGAGTTTGTACTGTGCCTTTATTTTCTTTTTTTTTAAGATTTTATTTATTTATTCATGAGAGACACAGAGAGGCAGACACATAGGCAGAGGGAGAAGCAGGATCCCTGTGGGGAGCCTGATGCAGGACTCGATCCCAGGACCCTGGGATCACGACCTGAGCCAAAGGCAGATGCTCAACCACTGAGCCATCCAGGTGCCTCTGTACTTTGCCTTTCTTTCCTCTCCTGTTTTTGGCCCTGCTACTGCCATTCAAGTAGTATTTATTAAGCACCTTCTGTGTGCAGGTATAAGACCCTACATTTGAGCCCTTGGTCATACTGTGTCTTATATGATTCTGGGTGTGCAATTCAGGTGCTCTGAACAAGATAAGCTCCTAGAGTGTCTTCTACTTCTTTTGTCTCCCTTAGGGCATTTAAAACAACTCAGCACAGTTATGAGCATGTGGGAAAATACTTGTGGACTTCTAGACTCAAGAGTTCAGTGTGAGCTCTTGCTTCAGGGAACCTTGAAAATGAGGAACATACAACTCAGTCCACAGTGTGATTGCAGTACATCCCGGCTCCTGCGGCTCTCACACCCCAGGGAGGGGGCAGCGATCCTTGCCCTCTCAGTCCCTGTTAGCCCCCCTCATCCCATTTAGCCACCTTCCAAAGGCTTTACCCCTCAGTACCTGTGTATTCTGAAAAGCATGCTCATCTGTGTATCTGCTCATTCTGCTTATTTTTCATCTTTGTCTGTTCTCTCTGCTCGGCCATGTCATTGAGAATTTCTGAACGGACTAGGCCTCTTAGCCCCACACAGCTCAGAGCTGAAAAAATGCCTCTTGGTGATAGTGATGGGGAGGGACACCACAGTGTGATGGGCCCAAGGCCCCGGAGCCTGGGCCATGGTCATATCAAGGGATGCTGGGCGCCTCCCTCCCGGAGCTCTGCTCTGAGCCAGTTTGCCTTCTGTTCCAGGCCCATCTGCCATTTGCTGTCATCGGTAGCACGGAGGAGCTGAAGATAGGCAACAAGATGATGAAGGCACGGCAGTATCCTTGGGGCACGGTGCAGGGTGAGTGAGTCTCTGGGAGATGGGGCCTGGGGAGCCCCTGCCATCTGCCTCGTTCTTTGTCTCCAGCCGTTATGTGACCAGTCCCTAATTTGTCCCCTGGTCTGTACTCCTTTGGCTTGGGCTTCTGGCAGCGATGGGCAAACTCTGGCCCCACACCTGGATTCTCTGCTGTGAGCAAGCTCTCTTTGTCCCTCATGGAGAAAGCATTCCTAAAACAAAAACACATGTAGGGGGAGCCAGGTAAGAAGGAATATGTGAGAAAGCATGTGTATTGGCCCAAGGGCACTAGGAGACGTACAAGAATATAGCAGATGATCAGCAAACAACCCAGATATCCACCAAAAATAGATCAGATGAATTGCAAAATGTTCATCTAATGGGATGTCAGACAGTGGCGAAAATGAATGGATTATAGTTACTGCTGCACGAATGAACCTCAGAAACATAATGTTGAACGCAATAAATCATAGAAGAATGCATGCCATGTGATTCCATCAATATGAATTCCCAAAGTAGACAAAATGGAACAAGATCTATATTTTGAGTAATTCGTACATAAGTGACGAAACTATAAAGAAAAAGGATAATAAGGCAGCCCGGGTGGCTCAGCAGTTTAGCGCCGCCTTTAGCCCAGGGCGTGATCCTGGAGTCCTGGGATCGAGTCCCACATAGGGCTCCCGCATGGAGCCTGCTTCTCCTTCTGCCTGTGTCTCTGCCTCTCTCTCTGTGTGTGTGTCTCTCATGAATAAATAAATAAAATCTTTAAAAAAAAAAAAGAGAGAGAAAGGAAGGATGATAAAGCCCAAATCAGGATAGTGGTTAAGTCTCTTTCAAGACCAGGTCAAGAGACACAAGGTGCTGGTACTATTTCACCTGCGTTATAGACACATTGTTATTAATTTCTTCTTTATTTCTGTATGTGTGTATATATATATATATTTGTATATATATACATATATATATGGTTATTATACAATTTCAAAACAGATGTATATACACTCAGGAAACTTCCTTTCATGGTGTGCCTGACCACGGCATAAGCTACCCGTGGGACTAGTCAGTTCTATGGATGAAGCAAGGCCTGGGACGCTGCCATTGGAGGAAGAGGTGTCTTCAAGTCTTCAGCTCTAGGCTGGGTCTCTGAGCACAGGGGCACCATGTGTGAGAGGCTGGCTGATTCACTGCACCCTCATCCCTGCCACTGAACAAACAACGGGAAGTGGGTGAGAAATTGTCCATCTTGCATACAAGGCTAGCATGCTTTAGGGCATGCCATAGACTCTCCAGTGATCGCTAGATTTTCCATAGGTAGGACAAGACTGGTTATCAGAGCTGTGCTAGGTTTTGGTCTTCTCTGCCATCTGAGGAACATTTGTGAATGGTTCCTGGACCCAGAGTCCTAACTGGGAGTGAGTTTGTGGTCTGAGAGACAGGAGCCTAAAGTAAAATGAGGAGAAACCAGCAGACATGGTTCCAGTGACTTCCTCTAATTTAGATCACGCACACCTAACCAACAAAGGGTTTTTGAAGGTTTTTCTGATAAGTTGGAGTTCACTGTTCTGTTCAAGTGACCTTGGAGTCACTCCTTTTTTTTAAATTTTTGTGTTTTTTGTTTGTTTGTTTTTTTGTTTGTTTTTGTTTTTGTTTTTGGAGTCATTCCTGACTGGCCACCAGGGATCACTATCTGGAGATGGAGGAAGAACTATTCCTGAGAAGTTGCCTGACTGATGGGATTTTTAATATTAGCTTATGTTCTATGGCAGCGAGGAGCTTTATCCCCAAGGAAATGGATCTTTAAGAAAAGCTTTTAAGGTTTTATTTATTTAAATAATCTCTACACCCAATGTGGGGCTCAAACCCACGACCCCAAGATCAAGGGTTGCAATGTTCTTCCGACTGAGCCAGCCAGGTACCCCAAGGCAATGGATTTTCAGCAGAAGGGTTATGTGAGCCCATCCAAGCTTTGGAAGGGTTACTCTGCCACAAGGCCCACCTGTCATCCTGGACCCCCTCCCTGCCCCCACACCCCTCTCCCTGGCCCTGGAAGACAGAACCTAGGGTGACTATGTCAGTTTATCATCTCAGGCAACCCCACCGCAGCCATGGCTGAGGCACATACCAGAACACTGCTCACAACCTTGTGTTCCAACTGGAAGTCCACTTTGTTATGATTTGGTCTATTTCTGTCCTTCTTGGCCACTGGCCCAAATGCAAATCTTTGCCATACTCTTTTGAGGAGGGAGGCTTGTTCATTCAGGCTAGAAAGTGAGGTCCACTTTGTCCTGGTCATCATTGCTGCTTTCAGGCCATTATCCATCCTCTAAAAAGCACCTCCTTTGAAGCTACTACCTACCATCCAGATGGGCCACACCTTGGTCCACACCCCTCCTTGTCTCACTGCCACCTATAGATGTCCTAGTTCTTCCCCTTTATTCTTTGGAGACCTGGCACCTGCTCAGAGCCTTTGCCTCTCCTTTAGATCGCCTGCATTTCAATCCTAACTGCAACTTGCTAGCTATGGAACCTTGCCTAACCTTGTTGAGACCTTGTGTGGGCTATTTGCTGATCTGCCTGATAAATTCTGATTCTTCCCTCAAGAGTCATCTTAAGGGTTGCCTCTGGTGAAGCCTTCTCTCTGCTGGTGCTTCTTGGGCTCCCCTCTTCTGAGCTTGCACTGCACCTTGGCCATATGCCTCCATTTTGGTAATTTTTGCATTGTATTATATTTGTCTGTTTGCATCTTTTCTTCCACTACACTGTAAGCTCCTTAGGGCAAGACTCCATGACTTCGTTTCTGAATTCCCGGTGAGTCACACAATAGCAGGAGCAGAGATGCTGCAAATATTTATTGGACAGATGGCTGAATGTGCATTTGCTATTAGCCTAAAAGTGGTGAAGAGCAAACGAACATTCCCCTGAGTGCCTGATTGGTGAATTTGGGTTGAGGTGCTACTGAATGTTTTCTTAGATATTTTTTATGGTCTTGCAGTTTTCCACTACTGTCAGCCCTGTAACTTTCCATGTGCGTTTTCAGTGGAAAAGTGAGTCAGGAGGCAAATTCACAGGCTCCATGTACACAGATGGAAAGGCAATGTGGCTGTGAGGCATCTGGCCTCTCCATTCATCCATTTCCGCTGCTTCTGGCCCTCCTTTCAGTATGCTTTCAATCCCCCTCCCCTGCTGTGCAGTCGAGAACGAGGCCCACTGCGACTTCGTGAAGCTGCGGGAGATGCTGATCCGGGTGAACATGGATGACCTCCGGGAGCAGACCCACAGCCGGCACTACGAGCTGTACCGGCGCTGCAAGCTGGAGGAGATGGGCTTCAAGGACACCGACCCCGACAGCAAACCCTTCAGGTACCCCTCTGGCCAGCCCAGCCCACCCAGTGGCTGGGGAAGGCTGGCTGGGGAGGAATCACCCAGGGAAGCGAGACACAGGTGCCGGGACCTACAGCAGCAGGGCTGTCACTTGCCCCTTCTACTTGTCCCCTCTGCAGTGGCAGAGTGGGCTTGGTGAGCGCAGGGAGGAGGCCCAGACGACCAGCAAGGCCCATGGGCTCCCTGCCACACAGACACACGCGCGCGCGCACACACACACACACACACACACGCACGGGCATCAGCCGCGGTCAGTTGTGCCAGAGGCTTTGTTCTGCAGCATGGCAGTCTGTGCCTGTCCTCTGCCCCGCCAGGTTTCCAGGCGGCTCCTTCCCCACCTTCCCCTTACCAAACCCAGTCTATGGGACCAGATGGGACCCGGTTACAGTTGTTGCACACGCACATCAGGGACCTTCAGGCTCTTCAGGTGCTGTCCTTAGTGCCGAAGTTCGGGTGCAAGTTTTGTTTTGACCACCAGATGTTAATCCTTGTTATACTTCTCAAATCCGAATCTGAGAAGCTTTCAGAGGAGAGGCATGTCTCCGAAAGCAGTTTATTAGGCCCACAGGAGCCGTCTGCCAAGTGTCCTCGTCTGATCTGTATGCGTGATGCAAGACATACGCCCCACATTTTAAATTACCTAGTGGTGTTCTTTGTTACAGCTCAGTGCCCCCTCAGGAAGTGCCAGGCCTCAGTTAGGACGGGAGGGGGGTGCTTCAGAGCACGAAGTTGGCCTCTTGGCCTCTGGGCAGAGCATGGCCAGTCCTGCAGGGATGCCTGGTTCCAGAAGGGTGGACTCGCTCCCCTTCAGGGGCAGGGGCTGCTGGAGCTGCTGGGATGGAGGAAATTGTGCTTATCTCTCTGGTGGGCACTCCCTCGGTTTGCTCTCTCCTTCCCCTCCCATAGCTTTAATCTGCATCTGTGGGGGAAGAGGTGTGCCTCTGCCGGTTCCTCTCTAGGCCCCTCCCCTCCTCCTGCTCCATTCTGAACGCCTGTTTACCTGAGTCTTCTTCCCTTATTGCATGCAAACATGCGCATCCTGAAGAAACAGCTCCCTTAGCTCCTCCTCCTCACCATTCCCTGCTCTTTCAAGAAGTTTAGCTCTGGTGAGAAAAAGAGTTGTTTGTATTTACTGGCTCCTGCCCCCCACCCCTGCGCCTCTGAAATGCCTCTCTCTGAGGTCAACAATCACATTGACTGGCCATGATGGGGCCTCTGAGTCCCATCTTTTCCGATTTCACCTGAACGTTAGATATTCCTCCCTACTGCCTCTTTGCTGAAATTCTCTCAGCCTTTGGCTTTTTAAGCACTGGCCTGGCTGGTTCAAGTCCTTCTCTCTCGCTACCCTCTGGGTCTCATTGGCAGACTCCTCTTCTTCAGCTTTTTCCTTTACATGTTGGTATGCGCCAGGGGTCTCTCCTCAGGCCCCTGCTCCTGTCACTCTGTGTTCTCTTGGCAGCAGCTTCTTTCTACTATCGGCCCTACTTCCCACCTAGAAAGAAATGACTCCCACGCAAAATCTTACTTTTGAACTCCAAGCCCATTGCTCCAACTGCCTACCAGATATTCTCGCTCAGACGTCCCACGGAGGACGTACCTCAAAAAGTCCAGCGGTCTAAGTTTCAGTTCATCTTCCTTTTTAAACGTGCCCCTTTTCCAGCATTCCCTGCTGCACTTCATGATTCCACCATCCACCTGGTTGCCCAAGCCAAAACACTCAAATCATTTGAAATTCCTTCCAAGTCCTAGGAGTTCCTTTTTTTAAAAAAGATTTTTTTTAAAAATTTATTTATGAGAGACACAGAGAAAGAGGCAGAGACATAGACAGAGACAGAAGCAGGCTTCCTGCCAGGAGCCCGATGTGGGACTCGATCCAAGGATTCCGGGATCACGCCCTGAGCCAAAGGCAGATGCTCAACCACAGAGCCACTCAGGCGTCCCCAAGTCCTAGGAGTCCTGCTTCCCTCACTGTTCTTAAGTTCCCCCAAATCCTTCATCTCTACCAGCCCTTAACATTCAGATCCCATCATTTCTTTTTATCCTGTTTCCTTCATGTGCCACCCACCGCCCCCTTGGCAACCACGGTTTGTTCTCTGTATTTAAGGGTCTGGGTTTGCCTCTTTTTTCTTTATTCGTTTGTTTTGTTTCTTAAGTTGCACTTATGAGTGAAATTACATGGCATTTGTCTTTCTCGGACTGACTTATTTCACCTAGCCTTACACCTCCTAGCTCCATCCATATCGGGCCATATGACAAGATCTCATTATTTTTTATGGCTTTCTTATGGAAGTGAGAGATCCAATCATTTATTTGGATTGTTGGGAAGTCTCTCCTTCATGCAACAGCCAGGGTGGTCTTTCTCATTTTCAAATTGTATGAAGTCAGTCCTCCTGCTTGAAACCCTGCCATGGATAAATGACCAGGCCTGTAATGTGGCATCCAACACCCAGTCTTTCCTGCGAGACTCAGGAACCCCACCTCCCTGTACTCCACAGCTTCTGTGATCGTCTCCGGCCATGTTGGACTCTGCCTGGCTCCCCAAGTACATCATCCTCTCTCCACGTGTGCCCTTCCACATCTGCCCTCTTTGGAGCATGATTCCTCCTCTTCTTCACTAGGCTGGCTCCTGTTGCTTTAAACCTGAGGCTGGGGGCAGGGAGACTTGGCTCAGGCATCTCCCAGGTAGACCGTGAGTTCCTTGATGGTGGGCACAGTGGCTGTTGGCTTGAGATGTTGAATGACTAGCATAGTATCACTGAGTCCTGTGCGTAGCACACAATGGAATCTCATCAAGTGTTTTTTTGAAATAGTTCATTAATGTGGTCAGTTTCAGAGCCAGAACCTGGGAGTCCAGTGCAGAGGAAGGACCCAGATTAAGATGAGAGACCCAGCTTCGGGTCCCTCCCTTGCCTGTAACTAGCTGTGTGGTCTTGAGCAAATCACCTTGCCTCTCTGGTCCTCTTTCCTCATCTGTATCACCAGGGCAGAGAAACAGGTGTTCTGAGTCACTTCCAGTTGTAAATATGTCAGTTCACCAGGGCTGCCCCGCCCCCACTTAAGCAGCCTTGTGACCCTGCTGTCACATGCCAGGCCAGCTGCCTACAGCTTTGTGGTTCTGTTTTTGCACCTGTCTCAGAATTGGGGAAAAGGAGGATGGTGGTGGTGGTGGGGAACCCAAGGAGGACCACTGGAGCCAGTTTTCATTGAATAAGAGCCATTCTAAAGGCAGGGGAAAATAAATAAATAAATAAAGGCAGGGGAATTAACCTGACCATATTTGCAGCTTACAGGAGACATATGAGGCCAAAAGGAATGAGTTCCTAGGGGAGCTCCAGAAAAAAGAAGAGGAGATGAGACAGATGTTCGTCCAGAGAGTCAAAGAGAAAGAAGCTGAACTTAAAGAGGCAGAGAAAGAGGTAAATATGACCCTGACTGTCCAACAGGCAGGAAGACGGGGCTGAGCTTGGGCAGAGCCCCGCAGCTTCCAGGCAGGAATGGGGCAAGGCATCTGCAGCCCTGCCTTGGCTGGTACCAAGGGAAGGCCGCAGCAAGATCTGTGTCTTCTTCATCCCTCATTCCCCAAGGCCAGGCGGTTACTTTATTCTCTAGAGCCACCCTCTCCCAAATGGTAGCCATGCTACTTATATTTAAATGAATTTAAATTAAATAAAATGTAAAACTCAGTCCCCCAGTCCCATTAGCCACATGCTAAGTTGTCCTGCAACTACTGTGTGTCCTATTGGACAGCACAGATATAGAACATTTTCATCACCGTAGAAAGTTCTGTTGGGCAATACTGCTCAAGAGTCAAGACCAGAGTCCGTGGCATGGATATCGGATTTTTTTTTTTCAGTTTCCCTTTCCAAAAGAAAATGCCACCCAGTACGTTTGGAGGAGAGGTGAGAGGATCTCAAAGATAAATGAATGAAAGGCCAATAGACAGAAACTAGGTTAGAGCAACTGACCACCACCGTACCCCAAGGGACTAGTAAAAAGCTGGTCTAGACAGCAGGCCTGTCATCCACCACCCCTTACTAAGTCCCAAATACCTGTAAGACCTGGAGACCTGACCTCCTACATGGTACGCTTTGAGTGCTACGGAATCCTAAATTCTCTCCAGAATCCTCAAAAGAAATACTCAGTATTTGTACTGTTCTCCTTTGGGTGTCTGGTTCTATTCAGGGCTAGCTGAGTCTCCCCTTGGTCAAAGCTGAGGTCTCTGCCCTCATTCCATTTTATAAAACTCTTTTATCTCCTTCCATGTCTGAGGACAAGTATTTCCTTTGACCAGCTTTGGCATTGCTGAGGTTTTCTCTGCAACCCATGGTGATCCTCCTTGACCAGAGGGGGTAAGGAAAGGCAGGGGCCCCACTCACATTGGGCGATCTCGCTATATAATCCTCTAAAGAATGGATTAACCTTGGGCAAATTCCTTAACTTCTCTGACCTCCTGTTTCCTCATAAAACACAGAGAATCACAGAATATTTCTTGATGCTAATTATTAATTACTATTCATTAATAATAGTTCTGTGACTACATTCAAGAGCAGAAATGTGGAGGTGAAGTGACAGGAGAAGGGACTTCCCCAGAACATGGTGCCTTGGTGCCATCGGGGCAGTCCCTGGCAGAAATGTCTCCTCAGGTCCCCCAGTCCTGCAGGATGGCAGCCCTGCCGGTCCCCACTTAACCCTGGGCTTGGCTCCTCAAGGAGCTGTTCCCAGGGGACACTGCTCAGACTCCCTGTGCTCCCCTGCCAGCTGCATGAGAAGTTTGACCGCCTGAAGAAACTACACCAGGACGAGAAGAAGAAGCTGGAGGATAAGAAGAAATCCCTGGACGATGAAGTGAACGCCTTCAAACAGAGAAAGACAGCAGCTGAGCTGCTCCAGTCCCAGGGCTCGCAGGCTGGAGGCTCACAGACTCTGAAAAGGGACAAAGAAAAGAAAAAGTAAGTGGTAGGCTGCTCTGGGCCTGTGACTCCTTCCTACTCCTGCTCATCCCCTCAGTGCAGGGCCTGGAGACTCCGGTGGAGGCCTCATGCTGAGGGGTAGTGGCCAGAGGTGACCTGTAGACTGACAAATGCATTTCGGTCCCTGTAACTGGTCTTTGTGTCCCCTGAGTTGGGGGAGGTGAGAATAGGGGAGGGTTGTAGTCCCCAGGGGCACAGCCCCTCTGCTTTGCTTTTGGGAAAGCCCTGTAAGCTCTAGGTAGGAGGAGAGGGAGGGATAGAAGACAGGCAAATGGAATGTGGAATGTGGGAGGGGAGCAAGCAAGGAGGAAACCATGAAATCTGTAGTGTTGTAAGAAAGAGGTGAATGAAAAGAGGGACCCTCCCCCCCAGAGGGTAGAGGAGAGAGGGCACCTCAAGCGGAAGCCTCTGGGCACCCTCTTCCTCCCCAAGAGGTTGGTGCTGATCTGGCTCACAGGCCGCCTTGTTTGTCCTGTGTTTGAGGGGTTCACCTCCCCATGCCTGAAGCCCCCCAGCCCCATTTTCTCACTTAGCTGCAGCCCAGTCCAGGTCTCCCACCCTATGCCATCCCTCTCTCTTGGCTGCTTCATTGCTCCTGGCCTGAGGTGCTGAGAGCTTACTGGGGAGCCCCCAGATGGTAGTAGACTCCACGTGCCCCATCCTTAAGCTGGGCAGTGATGGCACAGTCTGTCCCTCTATCTCCCCTGGTGTGTGGTAAGGCAGGAGAGCAGGGGCTCCTGCTTACATGTGGGTCCATAACCCTGAGCTGACTGCAGGCTTTGCTGGCTGGAGCTCCCCATCCATCGTCCCGGAACCAGAGGAGAGGAAAGGATTTCTGGTGGGACCTGGGCAGCGCCAGGAAACTATGCCGGGGTCCCTTATGCTGGAGTTGCTTGTGCTGCGAGACTTGGGGGGCCCTCACATGGAGTGTTGGGCCATGTCCTTACCCAAAGGGCCTGAGGATCCAAAAAGTGCCCGTGGTCGATACCTTTTGTTCTCAGCAACCTGTCCCTGGCTCAGCTGCTGGATATCTGCCAGAAGGAGGGAAACATCCTCCTTTCCTCTGGGCCTGGCTGATCACTTAGGAATGAGACAGTGACTTCTGTACAACAGTACGACAGTTAATATTTGAAGGCACTCGATTTTGCGATCCATTTATTCAAAAGTGTAATTTGAACACGTTCACCCACTAGTCCACAGATTTTTGTTACCGAGTCACCACACTCTGTGTCAGATTCACTCACTCATGACCTTGATTTGGTGTTACCTGATGGATAAAGTTTAACTAGTCAGAAAAAAAAGCCTCTTTGGACATACTGTATATTAACTGATTGGGCCTTGTGTGTTAGTTGCACCTGCAGGAAAGGGTTCCTATTTTTAAGATCAGAAAAACCTAAATTTGTCTCCTCGTTCTAACCTGTTGCCTTCTTGGCCTGTGGTATTTATTAACTCAATCCCTGGGGCAGCCTCACAGCCTGC
Source organism: Canis lupus baileyi (assembly GCF_048164855.1). Classification (NCBI taxonomy): domain Eukaryota; kingdom Metazoa; phylum Chordata; class Mammalia; order Carnivora; family Canidae; genus Canis; species Canis lupus. Next base: position 32,392,702 of record NC_132876.1, read on the forward strand.
TTGCAGGAATTAGGAGATTCCTTTGTTTGAACCCCACTGACACTAAACTATAAATATTCCCTACTTAGATGTTCAGTGGAAGTTCCTCCCAGACCAGGCTCTCTCTTAGTTGTCTCACATGAACTGATCTCCCCTCTCCCACTCCAGGCAGAAGACCCTACATAGGGAGACATGTCTCTCCAGTCTCCAGGAATATTTGGGATTGGTGACAGCACCTTTCCCAACTCTGAGATGGGTGAAGGCCTTGCTGGCATGTGGCACCTCATATTAGTGACCAGGTTCTGACAAAATAGACTGTCCTCTTCCTTCCTTCCAGATATATAAATGGCCCCAGGCCTGGGCTGCTTCTGTAATTCCATGAAAAGTTGGCTAACTTCTGGAAAACCTTTCTTTACATCTGTGCCACTCAGGGCCCATGGTGATGATGGCGGGGATAGGTTTTGAGGGCAGAAGTGGGGGTAGTGGGCACTGACTCTTAAAAGATGGTGGTTGGATCTAATGGAGTCACACATTCAGAACTTCCTTTGGCTGCCCTTAAAGAGATTAAGAGAGTACCGGTGTTTTAGGGGTCCCTACCAGCCCACCGTCCCTCTCTCCCACCCTCTCTTCCTCGTTTCCTTTGATCGCTAACCTTCGTTGTTTGCGTCAACTCATAATATTGGATTTCTCCTCAAGCTCACTCCATCTTCATCAGCTCTTACTGTTTTACAGTTAACTCTGCTGTTTGCTGCATGCTGCATGAGACCCTGGGTCCTGGTAAGCTTTATTAACTCTAAGTAGAACTGGCAGTGGCTTCTACAAAAGCCAAATCCCGCCCCCCACCCAACACAAATATCTAATCACGAAAAAAAGTGCTTCACTCTCCTAGCTCTTGTGACTGACAGTATTAAGAAATAGTTTGCTGTAGTCTCAAGTGTACATGTGGAATGTTTGCCTGCATGATGAAAAGTGGAGTGTTTTCAGACTTGCTGCTAGAACAGTTAAGTAGCATAGGTAGATCCTGTGATCAGTATCTCATGCCTTAATCATTGCTTTCAAAATTAACTAACGTGTAGCGATGAGGGAAATCACTGGGCTTGCAAGTCTGTCTTACAATGTCAGAGTGGCCTTGACCCCCAGGTTTGGGAATGTTCCAAGTCAATGGAAACTTGCTTCTCTATTTCCCTCTGGTGGCTATTTCTTATCCAAGGGGTTCAAATTCTCAAATTTCCTTTCGCTGTGTGCCTCCCCCAAAAACTATAATAAAAGTGGAAGCAGCTTGTAATAGTTTATAGGTTGATTATACCAATGATTAAGCACCTTCTATCTGTTCTTTTAGACTCAGTGAGTAGGGAGGGAACATAATTAGGAACATAATTAGGCTTATTGCTATTTTTTAAACCTTACCATAGAAACTTCTAAACAGGAACTAGAGAGAAGATGGTATAATGAAACCCCATGTGCCCACGACCCAGCCCCCAGACAACTGTCAACATATGGCCAATGCCATCTCATCTATTATCCCAAACCTGCTGGATTATTGTAAAGCAAAAGCTATATCTTTTCATCTGTAGATACTTTAGCAGGAATCTCTAAGAGATAATGACTCTTAAAAAAACATAACCACAAAACCACCATTAGCACACCTAAAAAATTAACAATTTGTTAACATAAAATTTCTAGCCAGTGCTCCGAATACCCTGGTTGTCTCATAAATGCCTTTTATGTTTGGTTTGTTTGGATCAGGGAATATAAAATACTGAGAAGACTTCTCCCCACTCACCAATGTAGTTTATGATTTAAATAGAGAGCCTGCTGTTTAGTCGCCAAACTGATTGCTGTAGCTATTGCTCTGGGGACTTCGGGCAGCTGGCAAAACATCCTACTTTCAAGCAAATCTCTAAGAGGAAGTCCACAGAGGCTTCTGAAACGTAAGGCCCCTGAAATTGGGCCAAAGGAAACAACCCTAAAAGAACAATGAAATGATATATCGTCTGGCTTGAAGGCAAGTGGTGGAGCCCCTGTTAGTTGATGGGAATTAAACTCCATTTGGGAAGACTTTGAATTTCTAGAGCATCAGTCTACTGCCGACTCTCATGCCTAGCAAAGTGTCTGGCACTCGTAGGAATTCAGTTCATTTGTTTGCCCATGTTCAGTAAGGACCACAAGAAAGATGTATCCTGGGAGGTTAGATTTCAGTTGATTCAGCTTGCAGTGCACATGGCTTGACACAATTTGGTTCAGGTTTCCAAATCCTTGTTAGTAGCCATTATGAAAATGAATTCTGGCAAAACTATAATTAAAGCCATGCTGTACAAGTGAGAGGCAATTGGCCAACAGTGGGAACAGCCAACCCCAACCCCAAGGAGGTTGGCTTTTCCTGGCAGGCTTTTCCCCAGCGGACCGCAAGAGCGGTTCCAAACCAAATAAGGGAGGGAGGCTCCAAGGGATCTGAAAGCCACAGAGGCAGCCTGTCCCCTCCCCAAAGCTCTCATTCCAGGCGCAGATCACAAAGGCCAGGCCTCATTAACTGGAGTGTGGGCTGAGGGGAGGCCTGCTGTTCCTCAGTGGGTTTTGAAATTGCTGGAGGCGCTAGGGGCCCGCACTCTGCAATTGTAAGAGAAATTCCCCTGGGATCCTACACAGTTGTGGCTACTATGCCTCAATGGTTATTGGCCCCTTGGCTCTTAGGGAGGTGTGCACAGTATGTGGACAGTATACATGTGCCAAAATAGGTCCACCTTCCGACACAGCCCAGAATATAGGCCATCACCGGGTTGTTTAAGTCTCTCTTCCCGGGGAAAGTAGACAAAGACTAAAATAAGAGGTGAGCATTCGTATGGCATTTTAATGCTTTTCAAAGGGTTTCCCCAGATGACATATAATTTTCACCTTACAACAGTCCTGTGAGGTAGAGCAGAAAGGAATCATCTTCAGTTTGCCAATGAGCGAATGAAGGAGTGGGGAATTTCAGAGACTTACCAGGGGTCACACAGCAAGTTAGTGGCAGAACTGGAACAAGAATGCAGAACTCCTAATTCCTAGCATAAATGGCTATTTACGAGAGAGAGAGAGAGAGGAGAAAAGAGGTGCGTGTGTGGAGAGCTGTATAGATGTATTCGGTCTGAGGAAGGTGACTCAATGTTCAAACATACTCCCATATGCATGTGCTTGTAACAGCCCCCCTAGACATCTAACAGCCTTGATTTAATGAGATAGATGTATTCTTTGGGCAATAAACAGAGGCTTAGAAACACAGGCAAGGAGTTCTCAACACTGCAGTGTGATGGAAAGAGTCTTGATCAAACAGCCAAGGGAAACAATCTCTGACCCTGTGACTCTTTCTTTGTGACCACGGAAAAGTCAGCTGGTATCTGTGTTCCCCGGTCTCCTCCTATGTTGAATGGAGATTGATGCTACTTGCTCTGTAAATGTCCCTGGCATGAAGTTTACATGAGAGAAAAGTCAAAGTGCTGTGTGAACACAGACCCATAATGGATTGCCATAGTTCAGGTTTTCAGGTAACTGTGGTCTGGACCCTATTGCAGACCCCTCAGCCATCCCTAGATACTTCTCAAGCAATCTTGCCCCTGGGAGGGGGGTACCAGTTAGCTAACTGGGGCTGCTCCAGAGTCTAACTGAGGAGAAACCTCCACCTCATCTGCTTTCCCTATAAGACAAGGCAATTCGTGGCTGAGAGCCTGGCCTTCTACCCAGTGGCCTGAGGCACCCCAGAGATTTGGTGACAGGACTCCTGTGTAGTGTCTGGGTGGGCGTTAGGACCTAGTAATTCAGAAGAGATAAAGTATTCTCGGGGCTGTTGATAATTATTTTGCTTAGCTCGTGCCACTCTACTGCCACTTAGAGGTGTGTGGGGGCGCACGCATGAAAGCATGTTCCCAGGAGCCAATGCGATGAGACCTTATTCTAACATAGCTGTATTCTAATTTATCCATTAGTCATCATGACAATTTTCTTCTAACCTTTTTGTTGCTGTTGTTGTTATTGTTGTACATTAATCCATCCATTCATTAACCCAAGTTCTCTTTTCATTTTCAGTTTGGGCTTCCTGTAGACGCCCTTTTCCTGCGCACCAGAGCTGGGCCTCACTTTCTCTAACTCCCCCTTAACACGTCTGAAGGGGCACACAGCCCATGCCCTCCCCTCTCTTCCTGCCAAAGTTTATAGAAGCCTTGGGGGTCTGAGGATGGTGTCTGGCCTCTGGTCAAGAAGCCAGCAGTCACATGGCTCAGAGATGGCTTGTGCATCCCAGTCCCCCTCCCGTTGCCCCACCCACCCCCCAACCTGCCAACCCCCCCCCACTCCACCAACCCCTTCCCCACCATCTTTGCCAGACCCTAACGTGTTCAAGGGTCCCATCTGCTAGTCTCCACCATCAGCTCCCCTGTTCCAATTCTGATCGGTGCTTGGTTCCCTGAAGTATCTGCCTCCACCAGGGCTGGGTAAGCGCTGATCATTCCCGTTACTGTCCAGGCCCTGGGCTTCCTTGAGCACCCCCAACCCCCAACGGGAGCCTGGCCCCTTCTGAGAGGGCTCCAAAAGGAGACACTCTGGTGCCTTTTGTTCTGGCCTCTCAGCCCAGTCTTTCCCAGTTTTGAGTTGCTCTAAGTAAGTGCACTAAAGTTGCGTTAGAAGTCCAGAACGAGTTTATTTACGCCAAGCCCTTTCCAGAAAGCATGACTGCTGAAGAAAATGGCATACATTTCTGCTCTCTATAATTCTGGGTACCCTACAAATGCAGAGGGAAGAATAAACCTGAATATTATTACCAGCCTAGTGTCTTCAATAATAGACTTCTGGAACTCTTCTGCAGTGCCTCACTATCCCTATAACCTCCCTTAGGGCTCTGCACCATCCCAGTCGGGCAGGGCCCAGGAGCAGGTTCATGTTGGAAGCTGCCAAACTGGGTGGTCAAAGAAGCAGTGTTAACCAGGGAAACATAAATTAGGGATTAATCTTCACACAGATGAAATTTAAAGCAATGATATTCCACGAGATCAAGAGAGAAATTAGAGATAGAAAAAAACAAAAAACCCCAGAGAAGCAGTGTTTTCAGTTTTTTGCTCTGCTGAGTCTTCCAGTCTGTTTATTTGGTGCATGTGATGAGTTTTGATCTGTATTTTGCATGCATTCCCCACCCTCCACCCCCCCCACCCCCTCATAGGAAGAGGTGAGACAATCCGCTGGGGAGGAAAGAAGACATGTTGCATCTCAGAAGGTTCCCTGACTTTATCTCCAGTCTAAGGATGTGATATTTTAAAAAAGATTCCAGCCCCAATTTTTATAATGGACCCATCTGCTGGTGGCTTTGCGAACCCCTTTGAAGTAGAGAACCCTCCACTGTCAGGGCCACGAGGTACGATGGCCTTTGGTATTTGGCCAGCAAGAAAGAGAGAGCGAGGGAGCGAGCAAGCGAGCGAGCTGAAGGTCACCTGGCAATGATGTGTGGCTAATGCTCCGTTTTTCTGCCCTTCCTTTGCAGTAATCCATGGCTGTGTACTGAATAGTATTCCCCGCTACAGCTGGACTGGACTCCATTTAGCCTTTTAAAGCCAAGGTTCTGATTTTAACTGACAGCTTTCCTTTGGGGTGCCAGGCAGCAGCCCCCACCCCTGTCCCTGCCGTGTACTTCCACTTGGAGTCCCACCTCTTCTGAGTTCTGCCTCCGAGTCCACTGGCACTGATCATGACTCTTCTCTCTCTCTTTTTTTTTTTTTTTGATCGCCTTTTATTTTTTTAATTTTCCAAAACACACAGTTAAACCTGGCTGTGCCAAATTTTCAGGGCTTTTTGAAGCATTGAGAATGGGGAGGGAGGGGTTTCCCTCTCTCTTCCATAATAGGTAATAAATAAAAGGAAGTGGTAAAGTAGAGCAAACAAAAAGCAAACGTACACACACCCTTTATATTTTCTTGTTGGCAGAGCAAGAGTGCAGTTTTGATGGGTATTGTGGGGTGAGTCACTGATTGGTTAGTGGCCAGAGGCAAGTTTGAAGTATACACTAGTTTCTTGAGAAAAATCCAAGTCTCACAGTGGAGCATTTTAGGAGACCCCATGCTTGGAGGTTCCAAACAAAACAAACAAAAACGTGAATACTCAGCCAGTAGCTCTGAGAGATGCTAAATTAGGGCTGACACGTCTCCTTGGGAAAGGCATCTTACTTGCTGCTTTGCTGTCTCTCCATCCAGTTTTACAGCTTTCCTAAGAATCCCAAACTTACAGGACCAGCTGATCTCCTTTTCCCTGGGTTATTATTTGCATCACAAATAATAGGGCCCTCATTTGCATTTGTTTACACATTGTTTACTTGAGGCCTGAAGAGCTCTGAAAACTTCATAAGTAGCAGACTGCCACCCGGCCTTTGGGAAAACTTCAGAAACCAAGCAGGAATTTCGTGTCAAGGGAGAAATTTTGGTCTGTCAGACGCAACCCAAAGGAAACAGACCTGGAGAAGTCGAGGGACTTGCAATATGTCCCAGTGCTGCTTGGTGGCAGAAGCCAGGCGAAATTCAGTGTCCCCTGACTCTGGATCCGTTTCACAAATGGATTCAACCTCTCCTATGTGGTGCTGGATACCAAGGTCCTTTGATGTTCAGAGAAAATGAATAGTTAGCATTGCAGGGCCTTTGAGGGTTTTTTCCCCCCATAGAAAAATATCTGAGGATGGAGTGGGTAGGAGCGGGCAAAGCAGAGGACTCCAGGCCAGCTCCTGAACTGAGCGTTTCTGCTGACGGCGCCTGTTGGCTGGTCAGTTTTCCTGGAAGTCTGGAATGGGGCCCAGGCCTGCGAATGTTCAACAGGTGCCCTACATGATCCTTGTAATCAAGGAAGTTTGGTAAACAAAAAAAGTCTAACTTGTGAGTAAACATAAGGCCTTTAGAAAGTTGATTAAAAGGATTAAAATAGTTATTTTCCTGGGTAGCTTTTCTCACTGTCGACAGAAACGGGGTTCCCCCCCCCCCATTCAGTGAAGAAGGTTTTTAATCAGTACAATTGTTATTTTTTTAAAATACCCTGAGTACTCTGTTAACTTGTGGTGAAACAAATCCAGTCATCAGAAATGGTCTGCGCTTTTAATTTTCCCAGACTGGAATGGAAAGGCTTTCCTGAAAAATCCCCATATGTGATCACATACACTCACACGCCATTTGTTTTAAGCTGAGAACTTTGCTTTTCCTTGCTGCGGTGCAGATCACTTTTGGTTTTGGTTTTAATCATCTGGCATTCACATGGGCTGTTTTCCATTAAAATAAGAAGCTTCAACCGGTGTGTGGTGTTCTTAAAACCTTCTCAGCAGAGTTCCAGGTGGTTATGGTCCATCGGTGACTCCATTTCTAACCTGTCTTCTTCAAGAGTATAATCTGTGCTACCTCACACTGCCCACTCCCCTTGCCTTGTCTTTCTTTGAATGTCCTTTTTCTTTGGCTAATTTCCTGTTTTCTTTCTCTTTCTCTCTCCCTCTCCAGCTTTTTTTAATCTTGTCTTCAGCAGCTGCACTAAGTCTAAAGGAGAAGACTGCCATTATATTGTCTCAAACCAGAAACTACCCAATCCCCTCCCCTCAAACTGCGCACATACTCACACCACACACTCAACAGGTGTTCATGTGGTCCTGTGTCCAGGCAAGAAGCTCTCTCCTGGCTTACATGGTATTTTCAATGAAAATGTCTTGTCCTGACCTAACCAAGGCAGGAAAAGAACCTTCCAAGCTGGAGAATGGACCAAATGTAACCTCAGAGAGAGAACTGCAGGACGACTCACCCAAGTGTAAGTGACTGGGGCAGGAGGACCTCAGCTGTGGGTGTGGAAGTGTTGTCCACGTTTTTCAATTTTCCTTTTTAAACACCGATTCTCCAGTTCAAAGGGTTGACAGTCTACAGCCACTATTAAACATTTCTGAGTATGGAAGAGAAAGTCAAGCGACAGTCCAGTCTTCAGCATTGACGGGCCTTCTGCAGACCACCCTGCCCCCAGCAAGGGGGAAAATGGATCCACTCACACTCAGGTGGGGAAGAGAAAGGCAGGAGGGGGTTTAAGCTTAGTAAGCGAAATTACTCCATTTAACCCTCCAGGGCCAGTTGGGGTTTTGAGAGAGGTTTCTGCACAACCTAGGATTGGCAAGGAGAGCTTTCATGTTGATCAATCTGAGTTGAATTCATTGGCTTAACTTGCATCAAAATCCGTGTGAGTGTGCTCATTACCGTACATCCCTACAACCATTGCCATTCCACTGTCCTGGCATCTCCTGAGAGAGCCTCTTTGCATGTTTTCCAGAATCTGTGTTTGTTTTTCCTTTCTTCTCTTTGTTCTTTTTGTTCAAAAGTGTGACGGGTCCCTGCCCCTCTGGGGCTTTCATTCGCCAGGAGAAACATCCCAAAACCAGCACTGTTTAGCTTGATACCTTTCTAATGTCCATGTCAATTTTCAATAAAATTCAAAGAAATGCTCAATGGTTGTGTGATCTGATCTTAAATCGTCAGGTGAAGTATTCCACCACGGTTTGCCCCAGGAGGAGTGGGTAGCTGCCTTCCACGTGGGTGACTGAAGAGGCTCAGGGAGGCAAGCCCATACACAAACTTCGTAGGTGGGCTACTTTGTGCCCCCCTCTCCATTTGGGCCTGCAATTCCCTTGGGCAGTGTGGGGGTGAGCAGGAAGTCCTACTTTTCCTTCATTAGCATGTATTTAACTGATGCATTGAGCTGATTATCATGTAGGATAAAGGGTGGAGGAAGTGGAGTTCCAGATCCTACCAAGCAAGATTCTGGTGAGTTTTAGTTCCTGAAGGAAAAGAACTCTGAACTGCATGTCATCTTTCATTCAATCTTGTGATGGGAGCCGCCCGGAAATTCATGAACCTGACTGTCCATTAAGACTTGAAAATATGGGATCCCTGGGTGGCTCAGCGGTTTAGCGCCTGCCTTTGTCCCAGGGCGCGATCCTGGAGTCCGGGATCGAGTCCCGCGTCGGGTTCCCTGCATGGAGCCTGCTTCTCCCTCCTCCCGTGTCTCTGCCTCTTTCTATGTCTATCATAAATAAATAAATAATTTTAAAAAAACTTGAAAATACTTGTATAGATAGCAAGTAGGACTGTATGTGTTGGGTCTACCAGTGAGGGAAGCCTCCTGGTGCCCCCAGCATTATTAAGGCGGGCAAGAGGGGAGAAGGGTTAGCTTTCTACAATTCTGGTTGCGATCAAGGTAGGGTTTTCTCCCCTCGGTTTCATTTCCCGATTGGCCCAATGCTGGAGACTGGAGACCTGAGACCCGAGACCCGGAGAGCCGTTCCTATCCTCTCCGAACCCGAGGAAACGACACTGACCTGCGTATGCGCAGCTCGCACACTAGAGGGCAGGAGAGAGCAGTGGCTTGTGACGTCACTGAGCGGTGGCAGGCACCGAGTGTGTGTGGAAAAACACCGGCTCTGGAGCCAGACACCCTTGCTGTCGGTGTGTGCTCGGGGGCAAGTTGGGTTAAAAACTTCTCTATAAAAGGAAAATAGAAGTAATGCTCTTGCAGGGTGATTGTGAAAGCTACATGAGCTAATGTAAATTAACAACCTGGTTGTTCAATAAACCATATCCCTTATTAAGGATAGAGTTTTCCCTTTACTTGAAGTACCTTAGGCTCCTCTTATCCAGGTTTCCTCAACCTCAGCACTATTGACATTTGAGGCCAGAGAATTCTTTGTCATAGGGGCTGTCCTATGCCTTGTAACACCTTCAGGAGCATCCCTACCCACTAGATGTCACTAGCACCCTCCCGTCCCCCAAGCTGTGATAACCAAAAATGTCTCCTGGGGGGCAAAATCGTCCCATATGGAGAATCATTGTTGTAGGCCAGGGGTCAGCAAACTTTTTCTATAAAGGACCATCTGGTAAGTTATTTTACACTTCGCAGGCAATGTGGCTTCTGCAACTGTTCACTGTAGTGCAAAAGCAGCCATAGATAATATGTCAAAGGGTGAGCATGGCCGTGTGCCAATACAACTTTATTTATAGATCCTGAAATTTCAGGGCACCTCAGTGGCTCAGTGGTTGAGCCTTTGGTTCAGGGCATGATCCTGGGGTCCTGGGATCAAGTCCCAAGTCCTGCATTGGGCTCCCCCACAGGGAGCCTGCTTCTCCCTCTGCCTATGTCTCTGCCTCTCCCTCAGTGTCTCTCATGAATAAACAAATAAATTATTTTAAAAGATACTGAAATTTGAAATTCACACGTGAATTTCATTTTCCCATGTCCTGAATTATTATTCTTTTGATTTTTTTCAGCCATCAGATAATGTAAAAACCATCCTTAGCATGAGGACCTTACAAATGCAGGCAGTGGGACCAGATCAGGGCCGTGAGCCATAGTTTGCCGACCCCATTTCTAATGCATTTTAGTGCTGGTTGGTGTATCATTGAACCTGAAGGTGTTACAAGTAACTGGCCAGTCAAGAGAAATCCAAAATGAAGACAAATGGCTGACAACTTAATGCAAGTTAGTGGGGTGTGTGTGTGTGTGTGTGTGTGTGTGCAAGGAATGGGCTTAACTAAAATTTGCATACAGTTTTGCTAGAGCATAGATGTGGGGCAGGGGGCTGCTGTGGCATTGAGGGACTGCTCCTGGAGCACTGCTGAGCAGGTGACAATGCCAACTGCTTCTAGGGAGAGAACTGGGCCTCTGAAACCCTCCAAAAGGCCTAGCAGCCAGGGCTCCAGTTGTAAGCACTGAGGTTAATCAGCATCCTCACTCATCTGAAATGGGAGATTCATTGCTTTGCTAAAAGCACAGTTTTCTTGCAAAGTCATTCTTTTAAAATGTGGGTACCCCTGGAAAGAGTTGTGCATCAGACAGTAGTACCTCACAGTAGTTTTGGCACCTGGTCCTACCTTGACATTGGTGTCTATCCAGATCCTGCACTACCTCTTACCTTGTTTGGCTTGGACTTTAGAAGGTACCTGCTCTAGGCTCAATACCTATAAAAATTATAAGTCTATCTGTTATGTGTAGACCTGGGGCCAAGCACCTTATCTTGGTTTGGGGCTTAAATTACTCATCCTCAATCCAATAATAAGGATATATTGAACACTTCCCGGTGGGTTTGGCCCTGTGCCCCATGCCATGGAGTGTATTGTTGCATGAGATCTAGTTAGACACTGCTCTTGAGGGACTTACAGACTAGCCACATCTTATCTACTCAGCCCTATTTTTCAATCCTTCCTAATATCCAGTCAACATTCCAGCTCATCAGCCTGCACATGCCTCTCCTGGAGTTACATGAACTATTGGTTAACTTTGTCTGAAATATCCTCTACTGATTGAAATCCTGCTTTTGAGGCCCAGGCCCCTCTTTCTCCTTGAAGTCTTTCTTGATCCCATCCAAATACCCTGATCTCTTCTCCATTTTCATACTTTCTTTCTTTTTTTTATTTTTATTTATTTGTGATAGTCACAGAGAAAGAGAGAGGCAGAGACATAGGCAGAGGGAGAAGCAGGCTCCATGCACCGGGAGCCCAACGTGGGATTCGATCCCGGGTCTCCAGGATCGCGCCCTGGGCCAAAGGCAGGCGCCAAACCGCTGCACCACCCAGGGATCCCCATTTTCATACTTTCTAGTTGAACTTTTATCATCTTTTCTGCCTCCTGTTTGAGAGACCTCCCTTCTCAAGAGATGGTAAGCTTCCTATGGGTAGGAACATCATTTATAGCCTGTCAGAAAGCCCAGTCAAGAGCCAATACACAACAACATGTAATTAAGAGGTAGCTAGATTGAGATTCTTTAGCAGTGTAGGGAGCTATTACACTTAAAAAAAAAGATTTTTATATATTCATGAGAGACACAGAGAGACGCAGAGATATTGAGAGAAGGAGAAGCAGACTCCTTGCAGGTAGCCCGATGTGGGACTCAATCCTAGGACCCTGGGATCACGTTCTGAGTCAAAGGCAGATGCTCAACCACTGAGCCGCTCAGGTGCCCAACTATTGCACTTTTCATTTTTTTAAAAGATTTTATTTATTTATTCATGAGAGACAGAGAGAGAGGCAGAGACACAGGCAGAGGGAGAAGCAGGCTGCATACAGGGAGCCCGACATGGGACTCGATCCCGGCTCTCCAGGATCAGGCCCTGGGCTAAAGGTGGCGCTAAACTGCTGAGCCACCCAGGCTGCCCCTATTGCACTTTTCAAACATTTAATTTTGGAATTGAGTTATGAGAATACTATAAAGTATATCCACATACTCTTGACTCAGATTCACCAGTTGATAACAATTTGCCTCGTTTGCTTTATCATTGGGTGCTCTGTGTATACAGATATAGATCTATGGATAGCTATACATTTTTTTTCTGAACTATTTGAAGGTAATTTACATGTATCATGGCTCTTTTCCCGTAAATATTTGTGGGCATTTCCTAATAATAAAGACTGGGTGACGGGCACTGAGAGGGGCACTTGATGGGATGAGCACTGGGTGTTATGCTATATGTTGGCAAATTGAACTCCAATAAAAAAAAAATAAGGATGTTCTCTTATATAATCACAGTTATCAAGTTCAGTAAATTTAACATTTTTACAACACCTGTATCTATTGAATAACATGCTTTATAGCATTTTTTTCTTGCCATATAGGATTTAGTCTAGGATCACCCATTGTGTCCTATCTATGCTCCTTTAATCTAGACTCTTCCTTTGTCTGTTTTGACATTGATATATATTATCAATGTATGCATGTGCAGGAGAGGGAGCAGAGGGAAAGAGAATCTTAAGCAGGCTCCATGCCCAGTGTGGAGCCCAACACAGGTCTCGCTCTTACAACCCAGAGATCATGACCTGAGATGAAATCAAGAATGATTCACTTAACCAACTAAGCAAGCCAGGCACCTCATGACATTGATATTTTAAAAATCCCAATCTAAAAATAGATTGTTCTCGGGACACCTGGGTAGTTCAGCTGTTGAGCATCTGCCTTCGGCTCAGGGCATGATCCCGGGGTCCTGGGATTGAGTCCCACATCAGGCTCCCTGCATGGAGCCTGCTTCTCCCTCTGCCTGTGTCTCTGCCTCTGTGTGTGTCTCTCATGAATAAATAAAATCTTTAAAAAATACATTGTTCTCATTTTGAGTCAAGTTGTTGCCCAATTTCTCAACTATATAATTATTGGGTTTTTCCCCCTTCTTTGCTACTAATAAACAATTTGTGGGGAGAAACTATAAGTCCATGCAGATATCCTACTCCTCGTCAAAAATTTCCCCTGAGATTTAGCATCTATTGATAATTCTTGCCTGAATCCATCTACAAAATGATGATTTTCCAACTCCAGCACTCCCTTCATATTTATCAGTCAGCACATAGTGTTCGATTGTAAGCCAAGGCCCTCCCTTCTCCCACATTACTTCTTCATCTGCTTAGTACACTGTGGATTTATGGCTTCCCATTTTTTTCAATAGTTCATTGCTGTCCTTAATAATTTTGATGCTCAAATTACCAAGATTTGGCCAGTGGGAGCTCCAGCTATTGCTTTTAATCTGCTACGAAACATTCCTCAAGAAGATATTGTAGCGCAGACTACTCTGGTCAAGAACTTTTGGTGATCTAATTTCTGGGATAACGTATGGGGGGTGGGGCCAGGCTCTACGTCTCTGTCCTTTGTCCTTTAATCAGTCACTGATTCCTCCATAGGAAAGGGTAGGGAGGGAAGCTCAGAGCTGTTAGTGTGTGTAGTGTAAAGACAGTGGCAAGAGCCTGTGTTGGAGCAGAGAAAGATGATGAAGGAGAGGAGGATGGGTGATTTCAGGAAGTTTCTGTATCATTTTAGAATTGTGATGGCTCCCTCCTACACTTCTCTTCAACCATTATTCAAATAATTTACTTCTGTTTAGAGATCTCAGCTCCTGCTCACTAAGGAAATCTCTGTGGCTTGTGAGAAGGGAATGGGCTGAACATAGGTTGGCTGAAGGATTTTTTTTGATTATAAGGATTACCAGGGGGACACCTGGGTGGCTCAGTGGTTGGGCGTCCAGATCTGGTCCCACATTGGGCTCTCTGTGGGGAGTGAGCTTCTCCTTCTGCCTGTGACTCTGGTTCTCTCTCTATGTGTCTCTCACGAATAGATGAATAAATCTTTTTAAAAAATGAAGGATTGTCAGGGAAAGAAGGTCATGGAGAGTCATGCAAATTTTTGTTCCGTTTTCCAGAGGATGGAACTGTTTTTTTCACAGTGGAGTTACAAATGGAATCCAGTTATGGCTGTCCCAAAGCAAATGGCCTCTTTTTTTTTTTTGAAGATTTTATTTATTAATGAGCGACAGAGAGAGAGAGAGAGAGAGAGAGGCAAAGACACAGGCAGAGGGAGAAGCAGGCTCCATGCAGGGAGCCCGACGTGGAACTCGATCCTGGGACTCCAGGATCATGCCCTGGGCTGAAGGCAGCACTAAACTGCTGAGCCACCCGGGCTGCCCGCAAATGGCCTCTAATATCAGTTTCACTGCCTCTCATTTTGTAATCCAAGTTCAAAACTCAGATTACAATAATTTGTTGCTATATGATGGAAAAGTTTTAATCCAAGCTGAGAGGAAGTCGTTTTTATTTTTTCAAATATTTTTCTAGGATATTGAATACAATGCTGATTTTTTTTTTTTACAATGCTGATTTTGATCAAAGTTGGCAGTTAAGGCAGAAATTAATCCAGCTGTGAAATAACAAATCGGCTTAAAATGTAGGCTCCAAGAAAATGAATTTCTCAAGATTGGAACAATGGGAAGAACCTTCATTCATTCATTCATTCAATGATTCATTTAATTCAACAAATATCTCTGGAGTGTCTACAGGAGCCAGGTGTAGGTGCTAAAAGCAAGATGGATGAGTTTCTTGTTCTCATAGAGCTAACATTCCTGGGGGGTGGGAACAGTCAAACTTTAAAAAATAAATTTAAAAAGTTGATACATGCTGCGAAGGAGAAAGAGGAGGAGAAGGAGAAGAAGAAACAACCCAGGGCAATGCAGTGGCAAATGTCTGGGGAAACACCGGATAAAGGAGTCAGGTGACAGAGATTCTGATCTCAGCTTTGCCGGGAACAATCTGTACAGCCTACAGCAAGTCAATTCACCTCTCTGGCCTTATTTTTCTCACTCATACAAGGGTGACTTGAATGTATGATTTCAAAGCTTCCTTCCTAGTATGTTCTCTGATTTGATGGTTTAAAGACAGCCATTACTTCAATAAACATGAATGCTTACCATTGGGTCAAAGACAAAGCACACTCTGCATAATGGGACAGACAGAAATAAAATCATTATGAAACAGTGTGAAAACTGCTGATATCTTCTGCTCTTCTTAGTCCAATATACCCCTACACATAAGACGTGTCATATAATGAGAAGTATGTCATTTAAAGAGTTAAAGAGGGATCCCTGGGTGGCGCAGAGGTTTGGCGCCTGCCTTTGGCCCAGGGCGTGATCCTGGAGACCCGGGATCGAATCCCACATCGGGCTCCCGGTGCATGGAGCCTGCTTCTCCCTCTGCCTGTGTCTCTGCGCCTCTCTCTCTCTCTGTGACTATCATAAATAAATAAAAATTAAAAAAAAAAATTTAAAAAAAAAAAATTAAAAAAAAAAAAAAAAATAAAGAGTTAAAGAGTGCAGTGAGTCAAAGCCACCTCATCCAATGGTCCTGCTGCCAGTGGTACGGTGAGTTTGATGCAAGACTATTTTCTCCCTCCCAAGACTGTAATCAGTTCTAGGACAACAGAGAAAACCCTGTTTCTTTTTTTTTTTAATTTTTATTTATTCATGATAGTTACAGAGAGAGAGAGAGGCAGAGGCACAGGCAGAGGGAGAAGCAGGCTCCATGCACCGGGAGCCCGATGTGGGATTCGATCCCGGGTCTCCAGGATCACGCCCTGGGCCAAAGGTAGGCGCCAAACCGCTGCGCCACCCAGGGATCCCCCTGTTTCTTTTTCCTTTGTATTTATACTGTATTGAGCGTACAGGAGGTGCTGTGTAAATCCCAGCTGAGAGACATTTGTTGATTACTTGACTATCGCAGGTTGGCGCAGACACAGACTGAAGAAGCTGCCTGGAGCAGACCCACAGGTGGAGTGATCCGTGTGACGACAGAGTGATTTAGCCATTTGCTGCTGTGCAGCTTTTAACTTTCTACTTTGAGCTCTTTTTGTGTTTCGTAATATTTTGCACGTTTTAAATTGATACATGACACACAGAATTATTTGCAGTTGCGATCCGATCTGTGTAAACATGGTGCCTGTATTTGCCAGCAATTGGAATGGCATATGGATGATGCAAGTGGCTGACTGGAGAAGTGGCGCTGTGGATGATTTTCTTTGCAAGTGTCACATATTCCCTATGTTTTCACAATAAAATGCAAAGCTAATGGCTCACGATGCAGAGGTTTTTAAGCTGGACTATGAAGAAAAAGCCCCTCAGGGAGCTGACATTTTTTTAAAAGTGTAAAATCTAAACCGAAGTGTCCACCCCTCCCCCATCCCCCGCCAAAAGGCACGGTCCTACTGTCCCACGGCTCAAACCCCAGCAAAAGCGCCAGGCGAGCTGTTGGGCCAACAATCATCCGAGGTCGCCTTCCAGGGATTTCACGGAATCCTGTTCCCGAACCTTAGAGAACCTTCCAAAATTCCCTTCCCAAAGTCCCCGCCCTCCGCTTGTCACCGTAGTGCGTCAAAGGCCGTTAGTCGTCACAGGAGGGGAAAATCTACCTCGCGCGAGATTTGGCGACGGAATTTCGAAGTTAGGGAACAGCCGCGGCGCACGCGCACTGGCCTCACAACCTCGGGGCGGCACGCGGGTAGGTAGGCTAGAGCCTAGAGGAGGGGGAGCAGCGCGTGCTGGTGGCTCCCCCGGTCGCCGCGCAGTGTGTGGGTCTGCGGGTCGCTGGAAGTGCGGAGCACCGGGCCGGGCCTGGCCTCCCCGGCGCGCGTGTGACTGCGGCGGGCGCTCTCCTGCGCCTCCACGAGTTGGAGGAGTGCTGCCGGCGTGAGCCCCGGCGTCGGGACGTGAGCTCGTGCTCGCCTTTTCCTTTTAACGGTCGCCCCCCCCCCCCCGCACACACTCCAGTCCCCTGAGAGTTGGTCTTCGCGCCTAGGAGCGCCCCTCCTCACCCGGCCCCTCCCACCGACCCCCGTTCCCGCTCGCTCCTGGTGGGTAGCCGGCTTCTTCCTTGGGGTCCCTGCTTGGGGGCGGAGAAGATGGCTGGCGGACGTCTGCTGTTGGGGGGCGACTTCCTGTCGCCGCCGCCGCTGCCCCCCCTCCCGCCGCCGCCGTTGCCGCCCCTCCCGCCGCCCCCGCCCGAGCCAGTGCTGGAGCAGTGGCGCTATAGCCACGAAAGTGACTGGCAGTGGGCTCTGCGGCGCAGCTTCATCTGTCGGCACCTGCACAGCTATCCCGGGGCTGCCCTGGACCAGCTCCTCGCGCTCTCCGCCGCCTGGACCAACCACGTTTTCCTGGGCTGCAGGTGAGGAAGGTGTGAGGGTCCGGTTAGGGACGGGGTAAGGGGTTCGATGATGGGGGTCGGGATAGAGACGGGGGCAGGATACGGACGAGGGGTTAGAGGCTAGAGATTTGGAGGTGCTGGAGGACACCAGAGGGTTCAGTGTTGGTTTGGGGCGATCAGCCAAGCGAGGTAGAGGATATGACATAACAGCCAGAAGAAGGGTGCGGGGATCACGGGAGCAGCTCCTCTAGGAGCAGGGATGGAGATAAAGCAGCACCTGTAAGAGGATTGTTGAGGGGTGGTCATTGTGGCGCTGGTTTTGGAGGGCGTGGGAAATGACGAATAGCAGAATCTCGGACCTGCGTAGGACCTTCCAAGGATGCGGTATCCGCAGAGATATTCGACAGTACGGGCTTCGAGGGTCTGCGCGGGCTGCGGGGGGTGGGGGGAGGGCGGTGGACGAGGGGAACCTTGCTGATCTCCTCCTGACCACTCCCTCTTTCTATCCCCATTAAATAAAACAGCACCAGCTCCCGGGCGGCGGGGTTTTTCTGTCTTCTCCTGGGGAGGCGGTTTGTATGAGGTCTCTCAGCTGCAGGGTCCGCCTCGCTTGTAGATTTGCGCATAATGTGCCTGGACGCAAACAAAGAGATGGATATATCTTACTCTAAAAATGGATTGCCCTCCTTTCACCTTAAATGTGATCTGGAGGATTAATATTTGGTCTCTGGGTGAGGTTTTAGGTGTGTTTGTCTCTGTGTGTGTGTGTCTGTGTGTCTGTGTTCGTTCCCTCCCCCCTTCCCTAGATCCTGGTGCGCGTTCTGAACAGGCCTCTTTGAGAGCTCTTTGCATTCAATGGAGACTGCAGTATGGTTCCAACGCATTTTTTTAAACAGGCTACTTGGACTTCTGTCCAAGTAGCACCCCCAAATCAGTCCTAGACTAATCATTCCTTTGATAGACTGAGAGGCTTCTTTTGTTGGACACTCCTGCCTCACCGTGAATTTTTTATTAGGAAGGATGAGAGGGATCCCTGGGTGGCGCAGCGGTTTGGCGCCTGCCTTTGGCCCAGGGCGCGATCCTGGAGACTTGGGATCGAATCCCACGTCGGGCTCCCGGTGCATGGAGCCTGCTTCTCCCTCTGTCTGTGTCTCTGCCTCTCTCTCTCTCTCTCTGTGACTATCATAAATAAATAAAAATAAAAAAAAAAAAAAAAAAAAAAAGGAAGGATGAGAAATTCTGGAAAATGATCAGATCAAATTCAGCCAATTCAGTTCTAAGAATGACCATAACAGATTCAGAAAAATAGAATTGTCTACTTCTACCTGTAATTGTTAAACATAGTATCCAGTGTATACTTTATTCTGCTCTAATCACCAAAGTTTATTTTTTCCTATATTCTCTAGGTTAGTATAATTTCTGCCTCCAGAGACAATGATGATTTCACTGGAGGAACTGGTTACAATGGGGAAGCCTCAGTTAGTAATCAATTCAGATAAATCTAATTGACCTTCACTTAACAATATTGTTTTTGCAGTTAAAAAAGTATCCTTATCCTATAATCATACATCTCCGTGATATCACAGAAGGCCAAGGGAAATTTGAATCCTGAAAAAATTTTTACATGTGGGAACTATCTATTGTATTAATAATAAATCTTCTCACAAGAGTCTAAGCTCCTTTGGGGAAGAGGTTTTTGCTGTCTTGTTCACACCTTTATCCTCAGGGCCCAGAAGAGTGTCTTCTACACAGTGGCCACTCAATAAATATGTGTGGGGTAACAGATGAATATAGCTTTATAATGTATAAAATATTTTAATTTATGTATCTCTCGTAATACGACAATCTTGGGAATTAGATGGTATCTCATTTTTACAGCTAAATCAATGGAGGTTAAGAAGTTAAGTGACTTTTCCAAGATCCTACAGTCGGGGCTAGAACTCAGGTCCTCTGATGCCCTTTCCACTGAGACACCACTGCTATATTTGGGAAGGATGGACCAGGAGTGAAAGGAAGTAACTGACACAAGACACATCATTATTATCTCAGGATTTCATTCCAAGAACAACAGCCCTTTACATAAACTAGGGCATTAAGCAATACAAAGCAGGCCAAAGATAGTTGGTGTTAAAAGCTCAAGCATCCAGGACATTTTGTGTGCATATGCACTCACCCAAGCACATCTGTGTGTAGAGTGTGTGTGTGTAACATGATGAATATACACACACATGCACACATTATTATATCATGTAACATTTTAGTTAAGTCAGCTCTGTCACTGCAAGAATTGCCACAACATTATCAAATAGCTTTACTGAAGAATAATGTTTGCATTATATCTGATAATAGTTACAGGAGAAAGGGAAAGGGCAATAAAGAATCTTGGAAGCTAGGGACCAAGTGCAGCTTTCCACCTTAGTCAGACTTTATGTTAGCTGTCAGCTTCAGGTGGGTAGAGTCTATTTTCCAGTACTTCTTAAAGTTGATGTTGGCACAGCTCATATTCTGGTCTGTTCTTCCGGGACAGAAGACTGTTCTCTCAAGGGAACTGCAGAATACATGTGCAACAGCCCATTCTAAATTTAAATTGTTAATTCGTTGTTCATCCCTTGATTTTTGGAACAGGTTGTAAATAGTAGCACTTTTTTTCCCCAATGAAGGGCTTTTTGTGTTCTTTTTAGTGGGGGCTGAACTAACTCTTAGGTCAAGGATATCTTTGGAAACTCCTTGATCATAAGACCAAGCCAGGGGGAGCTCAACATGTACAGGGAGGCAAACTGTTTCATTCCTTTGGTAATAGTGGCGATTTGCATGTAACAAATGTAACAAGCTCAAATATCTCAGTTCTGTAACAGTGGTTCTCAAACTTAAGCATCAGAATCAACCATTAGGCTTGTTAAGCACAGACTGTGGAGCCCCACCGCAGGCTTTCTGATTCAGTAGGTCTGAGGTAGGACCCCTGAGTTTGCATTTCTAACAAGTTCCCTGGTGATACTGATGATTAGGAGATGCTGGTCCATTGATTATACCACAAGAACCACTGATTTGCAGTGTTTTCCAATCTGCTTTTTGATCATTTTTCCCTCATAGGCCCAGGCAACTAGGAAGCTCAAATAACTGAAGTTATTTCTCTTCACTATTTTGTCTGTTTCATAAAAGTAAACAACTGTCAAAAGAATTTCTTTTGCTAGCAATTTCTAAGATATATCTTGTGGCCAATGAAAGGTTAGTGCGGGTGGGTGAGGGAGTGGGATAACGGGGTGATGGCCATTAAGGAGGGCCCTTGATGTAATGAGCACTGAGTGTTATATGCAACTGATGAGTCACTAAACTCTACCTCTGAAACAAAGTTAGTGCGGTCTTCTAATCAATTGCATCTGTAGCACTTACATAATTGTTCATATGGACGCTGGGGAATTGTACAAATTTTTTAAAGATTTTACTTATTTAATCATGAGAGACACACAGAGAGAGGCAGAGACATAGGCAGAGAGAGAATCAGGCTCCATGCAGGAAGCCCGATGTGGGACTCGATACCAGGATTCTGGGATCAGGCCCTGGGCCGAAGGCAGAAGCTCAACCGCTGAGCCACCCAGGTGTCCCATGGAACTGTATGATTTTTACTTAAAAACTGTAGATAGGGATCCCTGGGTGGCGCAGCGGTTTAGCGCCTGCCTTTGGCCCAGGGCGCGATCCTGGAGACCCAGGATCGAATCCCACGTCAGGTTCCCGGTGCATGGAGCCTGCTTCTCCCTCTGCCTATGTCTCTGCCTCTCTCTCTCACTGTGTGCCTATCATAAATAAATAAAAATTAAAAAAAAAACTGTAGATAGTGTATCTATATTTTAAAATGAAACCAGGTTTGCCGCCTTGATGGTCTCTTCCTTGTTGCTGTGAGACTGGTTTTTGTAAGGTAGGTGCCAGTTGAGTTCGTGTTGTGAAACTAACTTTGCACATAGGTAGTGTGCATCAGTCACCAGCTAAAGAAGTGTGAGAGCTTTCAAAAGATTTATCAATTATCTGGTTGTGTGTTATTCACTTATGATGTTAAGAATCTTATTGATAGTTTTAAATAAATAAATTTATACTTGGAAATCTAGATTTGTTTAGTTTTCAAACCTCAGCGTTTTTTTGGACCCAGGAGAGCAGTTTAATAAATTTTTTTTTTAATTTTGGAAGCATTGCTAGATATTTGTTAAATTACAGGTGCCTTGTAGATCATAAGTATGTGCCTATCTTTTTTCAAGAATGTAAGATTCATGAAGTCACATGTCTTTGTCCATTATAAATCATCTTTATGTATGTCAGGCTTGGTGGGACGGTTGAATAGCATCCTGATTTAAAAGCTTAATACATCCTGATTTAAAAGCTTAGTACATAATAAGCTATCTTTAAAAACCCTAAAGACCTGCTGAGGCTTTTTGATTTTGTTTTTTAAGCATTTATGATCAAATGGGTAAATTAAACTTAAATATATAATATGCATGCATTGTAAAATTACTGTATTAGATTTGCCTTAATGATAAATTGGATCATGGTCTGTCCATAAGGTAAAATACTGTGTAGCCATTAAAACTCATGTGGTAATGGCATAGAACAAAACTTATACAGTAAATTAAGAACAACTCCCTATCCTGCCAGATTGCAAATCAACATAGGTGATCTCATAGGAGTTTTTTGGGGGAGGTGGAATGGAAAGCATAGAACAAGGAATAAAAAGTAAACTCCAAAATTTTAATGAAGTTATCAGTGGTTGGGTTTCTAGGTGCTTTTCTTGGTGGGTTCTCTAAAATTTCTGGAGTAAAGATGTTACTTTTTAAAAAGATTTATTTGTTTATTTGAGAGAGAGAGCAAGAGAGAATCTCAAGCAGACTCAGCGCAGAGCCCCAAGGCGGGGCTCAATCTCAGAACCCTGAGATCAGGACCTGAGCTGAAATCAAGAGCCAGGCACTTAACTGTCTGTGCCACCCAGGTGCCCCTCATAGTAGGTTTTATCTTTTTTTTAAAGATTTTATTTATTTACTTGACAGCACAAGCAGGGGGAGCAGGAGAAGGAGAAGCAAGTTCCCTGCTGAACAGGGAGCCCAATGCAGGGCTCAATCCCAGGACCCCAGGATCATGACCTGAGCTGAAGGCAGATGCTTAACCAACTGCACTACCCAGGTGTCCTATAGATTTTAAAGTAACACCTTTAGATGAGCATGGGTGGCGCAGTTGGTTGAGCATCTGACTCTTGATTTTGGTCAGGTCCTGACCTCAGGGTCATAAGATCAAGCCCCGCATCAGGCTCCGTGCTCAGCACAGAGTCTGCCTGGGATTTTCTTTCCCTCTCCCTCTCCCTCATCTCCACCTGCTCGTGTTCTCGTTCTCTCTCTCTCTCTCTCTCTTTTTCAAATAGATAAATCTTTTTTTCCCCCACATGTAGAGGCTGCTTTTATTTTTATTTTTAAAAATATTTTATTTCTTTATTTCAAAGAGAGCAAGAGAGCGCATGAGTGGTGGGAGGGACAGAAAGAGAAGGAGAAGCAGACTGCCCACTGAGCAGGGAGCCTGATGCAGGGCTTGATCCTGGGACTCCAAGATCATAACTTGAACTGAAGGCAGATGCTTAACTGACTGAGCCACCCAGGTGTCCCCATTAAATAAATCTTTTAAAGATAAAATCTACAAAAAATATATAATGGAAAACAGTAATAAAAGCTTTACTGGCTTGGCTTATATAAAATTTGTGGAACCACTTCTTTATTCTTGGATAGCTATTCTCTGAAGAATTTTAGAGGAGAGAATGAAATCCTAATGGTCTTATTAAAGATTCTAGATTAATATTTACATTGTTCTCTGAATAGTCAATAGTTAGGTACTATAGAGTCTTTTCCATTATTGTTTGAGCTGGTTGGGTTTCCTCAGTATTATGACTTCCTAATAAAGGACTGAGAAGCTGACTGTGTTCACAACCTACGCAAAGGTTTATTTTTATAGCCCATGGGTGATGTTGAATTTTGTGGCAGATGTAATGAATAGGGAAGAGTAAGTAGGTATAATCATCACTGATGCTGGAAGAAACTGGAGAGAAAAGTGAATGGAATGAGCCCCAAATGCATCATTCATGCACGCTTCTATGTATGACATACATGCCATTTACAGTTGTATGCCATATTTGGAATCAGGCTGGAATTGAAGTCTGGACAATTTTGACTGGAACTCAAGGTGAGTGGCTTGAGTGTAGTACCAATTCAAGTAGAAAAATTGGCATTACCAGGTTAAGATGCATAGACTTTTATTGTCATAATCTTTTGTTTTCATTCTATACCTTAGAGATTGGACTCCCAAATCTGAATGGAAGTGATATATAGAAAGTATAATGTTTTAGGTTTTACTTTCTTTTTTTAAAAAAGATTTTATTTATTCATTCATGAGAGACACACACAGAGGGAGAAGCAGGCTCCAAGCAGGGAGCCCGACATGGGACCTGATCCCGGGTCTCCAGGATCACGCCCTGGGCCAAAGGCAGGCGCCAAACTGCTGAGCCACCCAGGGATCCCCACCTTCTTTTTTTAAGGCTATACTTTCTTTTTTTTTTTTTTAATTTATTTATTCATGAGTGACAGAGAGAGAGAGGCAGAGACACAGGCAGAGGGAGAAGCAGGCTCCATGCAGGGAGCCCGACATGGGACTCGATCCCGGACTCCAGGATCACACCCTGGGCTGAAGGGAGGCGCTAAACCGCTGAGCCACCCGGGCTGCCCCAAGGCTATACTTTCTGATGTTTAGATAAGAATAAATGAAAATAGGGGCACCTGGGTGGCTCAGCAGTTGAGCATCTGCCTTCGGCTCAGGGCGTGATCCCATGGTCCCCGGATCGAGTCCCACATCAGGATCCCTGCATGGAACCTGTGTCTCTGCCTGCCTCTCTCTCTCTCTGTCTCTCATGAATAAATAAATAAAATCTTAAAAAAAGAATAAATGAAAATAAAGTTACTCTTGGCATTTAAAAGCTGATGTTAGCAGCCGCAATATGAGCAATTATCCGTGGGAAGTGCAGGTTACAACTGAGCTAGCTCATGCTAATCTAATCTGTCAGTGAAGGCCACCATGTCTTGACTTCTCTGCTTTGCAAGGAAAGATGTCCGATGGGTGTGGAACCAGTTGTGCCAAATGTGGAAAATGTTTCCTTCAAGTTCAGAACCTATTCATGTAAAGGTGTGATAGTTTTTCACATTCAGAACATTCTTCCCAAATGCCACCAGTAGTCTCTTTTCTTTGGTTATAGGCCAGGAAAAGCTCTCAAGGTAGGAAGGGTGAGTAGGTCCCCATGATAACAAAAACTTCACTGGAGCTTGTATGTTTGTTTCTCTGCAGTTATATGATATTCTGTCAAGCAGCCAATCTACTTTATAAGGAGCCCTTTTAAAAATTATATGTTTCGGGATCCCTGGGTGGTTCAGCAGTTTGGCGCCTGCCTTTGGCCCAGGGCGCGATCCTGGAGTCCCGGGATCGAGTCCCGCGTAGGACTCCCTGCATGAAGCCTGCTTCTCCCTCCTCCTGTGTCTCTGCCCCCCCCCCCCGTCTATCATGAATAAATAAATAAATCTTTAAAAAATTATATGTTTGGAGCACCTGGGTGGCTCAATGAGTATCTACCTTCAGCTCAGGTCGTGCCTGGGGTCTTGGGATCAAGTCCTGCATTAGGCTCCCTGCATGGAGCCTGTTTCTCCCTCTGCCTGTGTCTCTGCCTCTCTCTCTCTCTCTCTCTCTCTCGTGAATAAATAAATAGAATTTTTAAAAATGAAAATGATATGTTTTGAAGCTTTCTATTATGGAAAAAATCAAACACATAAAAATAAGAGTTTATTGGACCTCCATGTACCCATCACTCAACTTCAGCAATATCAAGGTCTGTCATGCTGCCCTTCTCATTTCTTCTGTTGTGCCCCGTTTTTTTGTGGGAGATAGTTTGGAGTATAGTAAAGAAAATCTTGACACCATTCCTGACCTGCAAATACTTTAGTATGTATCCGTACCAGATAAGAAATTTTTTAAAAAAATTTTTACCAGGGGGAGGGGCAGAGGGACAGGAAGAGAGAATCTTAAGCAAGCTCCACTGGGTGTGGAGCCCTTTGCTGGGCTCCCATCTCACAACCCTGAGACCATGATCTGAGCCAAAATTAGGAGTCGGACGTTTAACCGACTGAACCACCCAGGTGCCCCACAGATAAGAATTTTTAAAAAATAGAATCATAATAGGGGTGCTTGGGTGGCTCAGTTAGTTAAATGTCTGACTCTTAATCTCCGCTCAGAGCTCAGTTCTTGATCTCAGGGTCATGAGTTCAAGCCCCATGTTGGGCTCCATGTTAGCTATGGAGCCTACTTAAAAAATAAAGTCATAATACCATTATTTCACTCAACAAAATTAACATTAATTTCTTAAAATCATCTAATGCCTACTCCATGTTCAGTTTTCTCCATTTGTTTCAGTTTTTAAAATATTTTATTTTTTTATTCATGAGAGACACACAGAGAGAGAGGCAGAGACATAGGCACAGGGAGAAGCAGGCTCCAATCAGGGACCCCGATGTGGGACTCGATCCCGGGACTCCAGGATCACTTCCTGAGCCAAAGGCAGACATTTAACCACTGAGCCACCTAGGCATCCCTCTCCATTTGTTTCAAAGTGTTTTTTTTTTAAAGATTTTTTATTTATTTATTCATAAGAGACACAGAGAGAGAGGAAGAGACATAGGCAGAGAAAGAAGCAGGCTCCATGCAGGGAGCCCGATGTGGGATTTGATCCTGGATCCCAGGATCACGCCCTGAGCCAAAGGCAGACGCTCAACCGCTGAGCCACTCAGGCATCCCCAAAGTGTATTTTTTGAATTTTATTTTTACACAAGGGTTCGAACTTTAACAACCCCAAGATCAAGAGTCACATGCTCTACCAATGGAGCCAGCCAGGTTCCCCTCGTTTGTATTTATACAGTTGGTTTGTTTGATTCATGATCCAGACCAGGTCCATGCGTTGTATTTGGTTGATCTGTCTCCTTTAATCTGTAACCCCATTCCCCTATCCTTTTATTTTCATGCTGTCTATTTGATGAAGAAATTGGATTGTCACATAGTGTTCCCTTCATTGTAGATTTGGCTGGCTATGTTTTTATGGTGATGTTTAACATATTTCTGGGAGTAAAGGGCTTGATTAGGTTCAAGTTCAATTATTTGAAAGACAGTACTTTATAGATAGTGCTTTGTGTTTCTTGTCATATCCTATAAGGGGACACATGTCTGCTTGTCTCATTTTTCAGTGATAGTAAGATTATAAAGTTCTCATCAACTTTTTTAATTGAAATTTCTATTGAGTGAATTGTAGATTCACATGCAGCTGTAGGAAATAATACAAAGAGATGCCCTGCACTCGACCCAGTTGCCCCAATAACATTTTGCAAAATTATTGTGTTATATCAAAACCAGGATAATGACATTGTTAACAATCCATTGATTTTATTCAGTCTCCCAGTTTTATTTTAGTCTCTCAGTTTTATTAGTATTTGTGTGTGTGTGTGAATTTAGTTGAATGTAGTTATTTTATTTTAAAGATTTTATTTATTCATGAGAGATAGAAAGAGGCAGAGACATAGGCAGAGGGAGAAGCAGGCTCCTTGCCAGGAGCCTGATGCGGGACTTGATCCCAGGACCCCGGGATCATGACCTAAAGCCAAAGGCAGACGCTCAACCACTGAGCCACCCTGGTGTCCCTGAATGCAATTTATTACACAGTCAAGATATTGAACAGTTTCCAGTACTACAAGGAATCCCTCACACACCCTTTTATTTTTTTAAGATTTTATTTATTTATTTGACCGAGAGAGTGAGCAAGCAAGGAGAGGCAGAGGAGAGAGAAGCAGGCTCCCCCCAGAGTAGGGAGCCCGATGCGGGGCTCGATCCCAGGACTCTGGGATCATGACCTGAGCCAAAGGCAGACGCTTAAGCAACTGAGCCACCCAGGCACCCCTGTTAAAGGACTTCTGAGCTGATTGTAGTTTTGGGCTATTACAAATAAAACTGCAATGAACATTCCTGTGCAGGTTATCGTGTGAACATAAGTTTTTATTTCTCTGAGATAAATGGCCCAAAAAGTGCAGTTCTTACATCATGTGGTGATTGCATGTTTAATTTATAAGACACTTCCATGTGAACTGGTACAGCCACTCTGGAAAACTGTGTGGAGGTTCATCAAAGAGTTAAAAATAGAACTGCCCTACGACCCAGCAATTGCATTACTGGGGATTTACCCCAAAGATACAGATGCAGTGAAAAACCGAGACACCTGCACCCCAATGTTTATAACAACAATGTCCACAATAGCCCAACTGTGGAAGGAGCCTCGGTGTCCATCGAAAGATGAATGGATAAAGAAGATGTGGTTTATGTATACAATGGAATATTACTCAGCCTTTAGAAACGATGAATACCCACCATTGGCTTTGACGTGGATGGACCTGGAGAGTATTATGCTGAGTGAAGTCAGTCAGTCAGAAAAGGACAAACATTATATGGTCTCATTCATTTTGGGAATATAAAAAATAGTGAAAGGGATTAAGGGGGAAAGGAGAGAAAATGAGTGGTAAATATCAGAGAAGGAGACAAAACATGAGAGACTCCTAACTCTGGGAAACGAACAAGGGGTAGTGGAAGGGGAGGTGGGCTATGGGATGGGGTGACTGGATGACGGGCACTTGACGGGATGAGCACTGGGTGATATGCTATATGTTGGCAAATCGAACTCCAATAAAAAAAAAAACATATAAAAAAAGGCACTTCCATGTTGTTATCCAGAGCAGCCATACCATTTTCCATTTCCACCAGCAGTGTATGAATGGTCCAGTTTCTTTGTGTCCTTGCCAGCATTTGATGTAGTTGCTCTTTTTTACCTTAACCATTCTAAGGGTGCATAGTGATATCTTGTTGTGGTTTTAAATTACATTTCTCTGGTAGTTAATGATGTTGGCTATCTTTTCATGTGCTAATTTGCATTATGTTTGTCCTCTTCGGTTAAATGTTCTGTTCATCTTTTAATATATGTATTTTTTTACTGTTGCATTTTGAGAGACATACTACTTTTGTTTTGTGTTTTTTTTTTTTGTCAGGTGTATGGTTTGCAAATATCTCTCCCAGTCTGCAACTTGCCTTTTTGTCCTCTTCACAGGGGCTTTTGAGAGCAGAAGTTTTTAATTTTCATAAAGTCCATTTTATCCATTTTTCCTTTAATGGATCACGCTTTTGGTGTCAAGTATGAGAACTGTTGGCCTAGCCCTAGATCCTGAAGTTTTTCTCCTGTGTTTTTAAAGAAATTTTATAGTTTTACATTTTCCATTTAGGTCCATGATAACATTTTGAATGAATTTTTGGATGAGAAGTGAGGTGGAGGTTGAGTTTGAGGTTTTGTTCATTTGTTGCTGACGGATGCCCACTTACTCCACCACCATTTGTTGAAAAAGATGTCCTTCCTCTATTGAGTTGCTTTTGTACCTTGAACATGTTTATGGGGGTCTCTTTCTCTCTTCCCCATCGACTTTTAACCTAGTAGGTTTATTTTTTTCCTATAACGAGATATTTTATATAAATTAAAAATGCAATAGAAATGGTCATTTCATGACGTATACATGAATCAATATATCACATTGTACACCTCAAGAATAATTTTAAAATGCAATGAAATAACAAGGATATCTGTACACAAAGTTGAACACTAAGCATATTAGAATGGAGATGGGCAGCAGTGGGGAGTGGATATAAATGTTCATGAGTGAGTGAGGAAGCAAATAAAAGAAAAAGGGGCCCAGTGTTGGCAATATGCCATGAACTGGGATATGTGGTTAACCCAACCCTTTGCTTCTGAAGTCTATGAATAAGTAAAAGAATATCAAGTATTTAAAAAAACTCATGGATTCTTCTTCCTTTCTACTTGTCAGAGTGTGAACCTATCAGGCACACAGATGCCAGGTCATCTCGCTATAACTGCCAGTAAATGCGGTCTTCTAAATTGTGCCTCTTATCCCTTTGCAATCAAAGTTGTATAAGTCCATACATCTTGGATTGAAATGCAACAGCCAGGCATTCTACTAAGCCTGGCAGTACCAGCATCCTGTTAGTTGACTTTTCTCTTTGTTAATGATGTTATAACTTAGTAGGTTTAGCAGCCATTGATGATTATTTATTTTATTATGGGTTGCAATGTGGCCGTAGTCTATCATTCCTTCCTTTGTTAGCTCCAATGCTAATGGAATGCTAATGAGGTTTTTCTCATCAACTCTTAGTTCTGATGTACAATTTGTACAGGAACATGGCAGATAAATGCTTGCTTTCTTCCTTTAATAATACCTGTTTTTGGAATAATGACTTGATTCCCTACTATCTTCCAAAAGTGACCAATAATGAGTTTGTAAGTATCAATACAAACCAATAGATTGTCAACATATTTGATGTGTCTGAATCTACTGCAGGTTATTATTCTTAGTGCTACTCAAGTTGGCTCGCTTGGCCAGTAGGAGTGTGTTCAGATTGGCTTCTGAGTCCATTTGACACAACCCATGAGATCTTTCACAGCTTCCTTGTTTCCAGACGCAAAAATATCTCCCAGATTTACCTTGTACATCTCCTGCCCCAGACTTGGAATCAGCCATTTCTCTAAGGACCCAGATTCCTTTTTGTGGGAAATGATAGAGACCACAGTTGGGTTGTTAACAACCCAGCCACTCTTAACACTCTTAGTACTTTTGTAAATAAACAAATGTAATTGTTTGCATATAATATGCATATCTGATAGAAAAATCTTGAGTTTATATGGATGCTTTTAATTCAAATTAAAGATAAGATCTTCACTTAAATTTCTTTATTTTATGTTTGTATGTCTTCTAATGACAGTAACATAACTACTCATTTGATAGGTAAGTATTATAGGGCAAATTCTTCTGTTTTATAGCCAAGATAACTCTGTTGATAAAGTCCTGTGGGAGCAATTACAAGATTGGCTCATCTAGAAGCTTTTTTAAAAACTGCATTCATGAGGCAGCCGGGTGGCTCAGCGGTTTATTGCTGCAGCCTTCAGCCCAGGGCGTGATCCTGGAGACCCGGGATCAAGTCCCATGCCAGGCTCCCTACATGGAGCCTGCTTCTCCCTCTGCCTGTGTCTCTGCCTCTCTGTCTCTGTCTCTCATGGATAAATAAAATCTTTAAAAATAAATAAAAATAAAAACTGCATTCTTACCTGTTTTAACTGTAGATTATATAATTTAAATAGGTACAGCCCACGCCTGATGGAAAAAATTCTCCAAATGGCTGAAGGTATTGATATTGGGGAGATGCCGTCATATGATCTGATGCTGTCCAAACCTTCCAAAGGCCAAAAACGTCACCTCTCAACATGTGATGGTGAGTATACTTGTTTCTGGAAGGTGGGATTTGAAGAGAAAACATGTTTTTAAAAAAAAAATGATATGAGTGTGATATATGATTTTAAATAACATTGGTAACATTGGATGTTACACAAATGTAAAAGAGTTCTAACTTTTAGTGCTGTGCAGTTTTTTTTTTTTGAGGGTGCTAAATAGAATGGAAAACTAGGAATAGTGAAGTCACACTATAATGCTATCCTTGAAGTCCATGCCATGGAACCTCCCTCTAAATACAACAACCTTATACTCTGATCATTTGAACATCTAAGTAACTGAATCCTCTTGGATGCGTCCAAGGTGGACCAGCTTTCTACTGAGCAGCATTATAGGGAGGAAGCTCTAGTGTCTGGTGTGGCCTCAACAGAGAGTCTTCCATAGCTTTAAATTCGATAGTCCCCACAAACCATTAGTTTCCAGCTGCTATTTGTTCTATAAATAAAATATAGCAAACAACCCTTTTGTGCAGAATAGGTCAGAACTAAGATGTTGAAGTTGAAAACCTTTGGGATCTTTTGATAATTATTTTTTTAAATTTTTATTTGAGTTTTAGTCACAACCATGTAAAGGACTATGCAAAGTTACTTACCTCTGAAAACAAAGAGAGAGGCTGTATAAATGCCCCTGGCCATCATCTCTTTCGCATTAGAGCCATCTAGTCCATTTGCAGTTTTTAAGAAGGGCACTTTCCAGCATGGGTGGTATGAGATGATACTAGAACAACCTCTTTCTCAGTACACTTCACCTGTGCTTTAACTCATTACATACAGAAGCGTCTGCCAGTCACGTGTGGTGGTGACCAGCATACTTGATTCAGTGGCATGTTTTTTGTCGAGTTTCTTCCCTTACATGTGGGACAGGGAACATCCCTTCTTATGCTGGAATCCTACATTGATATTTGAGTCCCTTCACCTAATGACCTGAAGTTTTTGTGATGGGAAATATCTTGTACCAACAGTGCAGCTTGCAAATAATATGGTTGGTACTATTTTCCTGTTTGCTTCTTTTTAAATATTCCCTTTTTAATGAATTGTAAATTTCACTCATTCTATAGGTCAAAATCCTCCTAAAAAGCAAGCCGGTTCCAAATTCCATGCGAGACCTCGTTTTGAGCCTGTACATTTTGTAGCTAGTAGTTCAAAAGATGAAAGACAGGAAGATCCTTATGGCCCTCAGACAAAAGAGGTAAATGAACAAACACATTTTGCCAGCATGCCAAGAGACATCTACCAAGATTATACTCAAGACTCTTTCAGTATACAAGATGGGAATTCTCAGTATTGTGATTCATCAGGATTTATTTTCACAAAAGACCAGCCTGTAACAGCCAACATGTATTTTGACAGTGGGAACCCTGCCCCAAGCAGCACATCACAGCAGGCAAACTCTCAGTCAGCTCCTGAGCCTTCACCATCACAGACATTTCCTGAGTCAGTAGTAGCTGAGAAGCAGTATTTTATTGAAAAATTAACAGCAACTATCTGGAAGAATCTTTCTAATCCAGAGATGACTTCTGGATCTGATAAGATTAATTATACATACATGTTAACTCGGTGTATTCAGGCATGTAAGACAAACCCTGAGTATATATATGCTCCTTTAAAAGAAATCCCTCCTGCTGACATCCCCAAAAATAAAAAACTTCTAACAGATGGTTACGCGTGTGAAGTTAGATGCCAAAATATCTACTTAACCACAGGTTATGCTGGCAGCAAGAATGGGTCCAGGGATCGAGCTACTGAGCTAGCTGTAAAACTCTTGCAGAAACGTATTGAAGTTAGAGTTGTCCGACGGAAATTCAAGCACACGATCGGAGAGGACCTTGTGGTGTGTCAGATTGGCATGCCTACATACGAATTTCCTCCAGCTCTGAAACCACCGGAAGAGCTGGTGGTGCTGGCTAAAGATGCTTCTGGGCAGCCAATTTTTAATGCTTCCGCCAAACACTGGACCAATTTTGTCCTGACCGAAAATGCAAATGACGCAATTGGTATCCTTAACAATTCTGCCTCATACAACAAAATGTCAGTTGAATACAAATATGAGATGATGCCAAATCGCACATGGCGTTGCCGAGTGTTTCTGCAAGATCACTGCTTAGCTGAAGGTTATGGAACCAAAAAAACAAGTAAACACGCAGCTGCTGATGAGGCGTTGAAAATCCTTCAAAAAACACAACCCACTTACCCTTCCGTCAAAAGCTCACAATGCCAAACAGGCTCTTCACCCAGGGGATCCGGAAAGAAGAAAGATATAAAGGATCTCGTTGTTTATGAGAATTCTTCAAATCCGGTGTGCACGCTGAATGACACAGCTCAGTTTAACCGAATGACAGTTGAGTATGTCTATGAAAGAATGACAGGCCTCCGATGGAAATGCAAGGTGATCCTAGAGAGTGAAGTTATCGCAGAAGCAGTCGGAGTGAAGAAAACAGTCAAGTATGAAGCTGCTGGGGAGGCTGTGAAAACCCTCAAAAAGACCCAGCCCACTGTCATTAACAATTTGAAGAAAGGAGCTATTGAAGATGTAATTTCCAGAAATGAAATTCAGGGCCGCTCAGCAGAGGAAGCTTACAAACAACAGATCAAAGAAGATAACATAGGAAATCAGCTGCTGAGAAAGATGGGCTGGACGGGTGGTGGTTTAGGTAAATCTGGTGAGGGCATTCGGGAGCCAATCTCTGTCAAAGAGCAGCATAAGCGGGAGGGGCTTGGTCTCGATGTAGAGAGGGTAAATAAAATCGCCAAGAGAGATATTGAACAGATCATCAGAAACTATGCCCGCTCAGAGAGCCACACAGATTTGACTTTCTCTACAGAGCTGACTAATGATGAGCGGAAGCAGATACACCAGATTGCCCAGAAGTATGGTCTTAAGAGTAAGTCGCATGGGGTAGGCCACGATAGGTACCTGGTGGTAGGTAGAAAAAGACGGAAGGAAGACCTACTAGATCAGCTCAAACAGGAAGGCCAAGTGGGGCATTATGAGCTTGTGATGCCTCAGGCAAATTGAGCTCTTACTGATTTATTTTGTAAATGCCCAATGAGGCAGATTTATGAATTAAAGAAATGCCACATGTCCTGGTTGCAGAGTATATTCATTCTTAAGATGTTTCACCTTGTTCATTTCATATAGTGCTTTATTAGATATTGGAACCTGAAGAATTCTGTCCACTTGTATTAGCTTAATCCAGCAGATGAAATTGTGCAGTTACTGTTTGTGTCTTTGATATTGCTGTGTCCCTCAGATTTTAGTAGTTTGTACAAAGGAAGAACACATATCCAAATGGAATTTCACCCCGAGGAAGAAATTCCCATTTTAAAGGGCATAGCACAGCCATCTGCAACAATATGTAAAGTTGATATTGACTACAATAAAACTACAGTCTTAATTCCAGACTTACTGAAAATGTCAGATCATTTTGTATTACTATTTTCATCTTTGTGTGAAGCCAGTTAAAGAATGTTTAACAGTAAGTTGTGCTGTATGTGTAAATGTCCTTACCGACTAAATGATGTAAAACTTTCTTAAAGTAATTTTAGTGTTCATTTATTTATAACTTCTATCATGTGGTTTCCAGACTATTGGAAGTGATTTACTGTTATCTTGTGATATATGAATTTTAACAAATTCTAGTCTTCATGCTGAGAGAGCACTACTTGAGAGAGCAGTTGAAAAGTTTCAAAAACTTTGATTCAATCTGAAGAAAGGAAGCTGGAGCTGTTTGTTCTTGGTGCCTTGCAGAGAGACTCACAGCAACTCTCCGTTATAGCTTTCACGCGGTGTGGATGTACAGCACATCAGGGCGGCCACAGCTGTGGCAGAGCTTGGTAAAAGACTGAAGACACATTGGTGCTTTGATGAAAAAGGTCAGTTGGCTGGTCCCTCTCTCAAAAAGCTTATTAAGCCCCAAAAGCCAACTTTGTAACATATTTAAAACTGCTATTTTCGCTTATTTCTGGAATGTAAAAAAAAATGTATAAAAAGAATTAGTGTATGCTTCCTGAATAAAAAGGAGCTGACGTTGATCAAAATGGCAGTGTGCTTATTTCTGGGCAGCAGCTTAGTAGCGACATTTTGGGTCTTGGGAGAGGGGAAGTGGTGTTTGCACAAAATATTTCAACACCAGAGCACATGTGGAGGCACATAATGACTTAGGAGATCCGAACAGCTAATCAGTCACCCATCACGTTTTTCCTATAGACCAACATGCTGGCTGCAGCCAAAATCTCAGGCTGTGTACTTGTACATGATTTTGGTTTTGTATCTCAGATAGATCAAGGATTAGTATTTAGAGGTGAATATTAATATCGATAGTTAAACAATGAAATGCTAGAACAATTAGGTTGTTTACGGTGTCTGTAAACATTTAGTACCATACTTGGCATGTAATTGGCCCACAATAAACAGGAATTTCCTTTCCCCTCTCTTTTATATTTTGCATCAAGAAGCTGCCCGTTGTAGTTAAATTAGTATCTTAAAAATATAAAGGGAATGGCTTTTGTACCTGGATCTCTAAGTTTTAGTCACCTATTGTGATTAACTGTGTGATATTTGCTTTTCCCTAACTCCCTTTCTTCCTACAGTGCGTGGTATTTCCTGATGTTGGTAGGAAGAGAAATGAGGTGTGCCTTTTATTTTGGCACATAATGTTTTAATAGTGGCAAAGGGAATATAAGCTAGAAAGTTTATAGATTTTATAGGATTTTTTTTAAAACCTACAGAGCTCAGGCCAACCTTGAGAAGCTGTGGTTCAATTAGTGAGTTAGAAAAGCCAGCCATTCTTCAGTTCTCTTGAGTAAGAGTGGCTTTGCGGATTGGGGGGGGGGTGAAAACTCATTTCTCTCTCTACATTTCTTTCCTCTTCCCAAAATGATCAGGCGGGGGAGGGAGGTGGGGAGAAGGGACATGTTACACATAAATCTGGTTTACTTAGGTATGTTCAACAGAACAGGATATTAACGTCACAGTTGAGCCTCCCAAATAACAGGGCCACCTATACATTTGGTTCTGGTTCTGGATTTGAGGGTTCAGATTTCCTAACTTCTTAGATCAGCTTTGGTATTGATGTGGAATAAGGGTGAAGTTACTTAACTCTGCTTGACAATAAAATTATGTTGAGAAATGGGTTTGGCAAGAATGAGCTGCTGACAACCTTGCCATTCTGTTTTGTCCCCATTCTGTAGGCTCCTGTATTTCCCCTTTCTTCTAAAGAGCAGTCATTTTTAACTCAGTAACTTTGCCATAAAACCTGCACAGATAAACAAGCTGCTTCAAGTTTTATTTGAATTACTTAAATATGTTCTGAGGAAGTAAAGTCTTTCAGTTATATAGATAGCCTGGAGTCTGACAGATCTACTTTTGATTTTTTTCCTTCCCTTTGATTGCAAAATGAATGGGAACTTTATGCATTCTGTTGGGATCCTTTTTTTTAGTAGAATACAGTGCATTCACTTGGCTGTGAGTAACCCCTGAAGCTGGA